>NC_057934.1:4748418-5048418 GCF_018555375.3 Anguilla rostrata | reverse complement strand
AAGAATTGATAATATTAGGTATTCTATATTGCCCCCTTGTGTCAAACAACAATCACTACAACCTCTTTTTAGTGATTTGGACTGAATGTACTGTCTCTTATCATGCACATTTCTTTGATTCATTTCCCTAACGGTTTTAAAATATAATACCCGATAATACAGCATACCTTCGCCTGCAGCAGGTGAACACAGAACAAGCAATGAACACTGCCTATCAGTTGTCAGTCCCTGTAAGCTGTTTAATAATGCAGGAAAGGGAAACTGGTTTTGCAAGTCAGTTATCATTCACACTCAGGCCCTGTTGCCTGAACGTTTGCACAGACCTAAATCCTGTTTATGCAAGCCAGTCCACCCTTCTTCTTTTTTTCAAATTATTGATTTAGATGAGATTATGTGTGTTTGAAAGCAAACATTTCATAGATTTGCCAAGTCTGTGCTGCGGCAGGAGGTTAAACGACAAAATCCAAAGCCTGTTTCTTTTTGTTTCTTCTTCTTTTTTTTCTTCTTGTCCTACTTAAATCTCGATATTAACCTGACCCTCTTGCCGCATTCCACATATTTTCAGAGATCTACTGTGTTCCACAAAAACAATAGAGGCGGATAAAAAGAGGCCAAGAAAAAAGGAGGGCGGGAGGTGGAGGGGAGGTATGGATTTGAGAGGTAGCAATTTACTGTAGTATTTCAGGAACTAATAAGAAGGTTGCAGAAAGCTCAGTTCTGAGATGAGGAACTCCCCTTGTACTCTTATGCAATATGGTTCATCTGGATTGTTTCTATAATAATCCAGTTGTATTAATAGATGTGGGGGAAAATGCACAAAATGTACATATGAACATAAAAAAGAGTGTCGTGCTTCTGCATTTAATCTGTGTAAAAGGGACAATATGCATTAATAACATTCTTGTAAATGTGCTAGAGTTAGCCAGGCAGTCTAGTTTTTATCTGTAGTTGCTGGGCTCCATGTCTTTGGACTGGAAACTCGAGTGTCACTGTTTTGCTGTTTACGTAATAATACATACAATTTACCTAGTAGAGTGTGTCAAGGCCCATTTGATTGAATTGGCATCACAACAGGGCAGCTGCACATATAAAACATCACTGAATTTTCTTTCTTTCCAAAACTCCTTCCCATCCTCTCTGTATTTCAGGGGAGCTTGAGCTGGTTTTGCGCCTCCTGGGTCCACAGCCTTCTTTTTTGGAGGATGAGTCATAACCTGACATCACTAAAGATGTGTTGGGACACAAAGTGATTCAGTCCTGTGCGGCAGGGCCTCTGGTCTCATATTCTGATTTGGCCTTTAGATGCAAATAAATGTAGTCTAGACACAGAGCTGGAGAAACGTGCAGGCATGGTGTATTATGAGGCGACAAACTTAGCTGACTGTCATCTCTCGACAGTGACCCCTTTTTCACATGTACTCTCTTGGGGTATGGAGCTGGTCTTGTAACCTAAAGGTCATAGGTTCAGTTCCTGGGTTTGGCACTGCCCTTGTACCCTTGAGCAAGGTACTTAACCTGCATTGCCTCAGTATATATCCAGCTGTGTAATTGGATACAATGTAAAATGCTATGTAAACAGTTGTGTAAGTCACTCTGGATAAGAGCTAAATGCTAAATGCCAGCAATGTAATGTCTCTGTACTAGTCATTATGCACAGTAAACTCCTGGTGGGGGTTATATGTTTCCCATTCTACTCTTTGTATCTTTGTTTTCTACCTTGGTCTTCCTTAACTCTTGTTTGTTTCCCCCTCTCACAAATGCGGCTACTGGACCCTGTCCCGACTCACCCCAAAGTCTCTCCCCTGTATGTCCTCCGCTCCAGCCTGCCACCCCACCCCTGGACCGCCCCCTTCGGATGCTTTGTACATTGGTTGTCTAATACACATGAACCCAAAGCTGCTGTTTTGCTGATCAGCTGATGTTAGTTGTAGTGATGTGTTTTTGTAATGGCTACTGCTTCTATTTAATCAGCTGTAAACTAGCTTTCTCTGTATTGATCTCTGAAAATCAGAAAGTAAAGAGTGGGTCAAACCACATATGTCAGTACACACAGTGCCCTGTGGCTTGATAGTGACTAGTGTCAATCAGTCATTTTTCTTTGTCCTCCCTGTTTTCTTTCCCTTTTTATAGCCTCTGCAGTGGCTGGAAACAGCCAGGAGGCCATTTTGTATTGTTTTAGGAAGCGGATAAATGCTGGTAGGAAGGGTGTCTGCCAGGAATTCTGGGTTACAGAGCAGCTGCAGACCAAGCCTGTCCTCCAGGAAGAGAATGGAGTGGTTAGACACTGAGGGATAGTAACACACACACACACACACACACTGCTGTCCCCCATGGCCAATGTCTCCAACAGGCATTCCCAGGCAAACTGCAAAATCCATGTTCAAGGCAATGACATTTATCTGTAAAAAATAATAATTAGCATGATTCGTATTTGTTGTCTCGTGCTCCCCGTCTCTCTTTCAGAGTCATCGATACCACATGAGTTTGGCTTATCGCAGTTTGTATTCTAGGGGTATAAAAATGTACAGGCAAGCGTCAACTAGCAAGTGTTGTACTGGCAAGGTCCACTGTGGAAGGTCGGTCACCTTTCTTCCACTTGGTCCACTGGGGC
Organism: Anguilla rostrata; assembly: GCF_018555375.3. Taxonomy (NCBI): domain Eukaryota; kingdom Metazoa; phylum Chordata; class Actinopteri; order Anguilliformes; family Anguillidae; genus Anguilla; species Anguilla rostrata. Next base: position 5,045,807 of record NC_057934.1, on the reverse strand, counting down.
AACAGGGAGTTGTGAACTGAGCCTTTAGTTATGAGTACACAATCTATCTATGACTTCACTGCTTCACTCATAACGGTTTTACTTAAGCGGCGAGTCCCCTCAACGAGACATCTGGGGATGTTTTCTAGAGCTTCAGTGAGGAATCTGTGGACAGTGTTTGCTTATTTTCCTCCAAGACTGAGAAACTAAACATTTATATTTTGCATACAAATAACAGCCTTCACATTTTTATATATTGTTAATAATGTGGAAATTAAATAATTAGCAAAAAGTCCTAAACACGATAACTGGGATTTTTTTATTTTTTTTATTTTTTTGGTAAATGACTTCATTGTTTCTTGTTTCTGGCGAATTTTAAAAGCCCCAACCATATATCACGCTCACATTCTCTTTGTTCTAATCGACCTATTGGGCATGGTTACAACGGAGTGAGAAAGCAATACACATTTTAACATTAATTCCATTTCTTTCTTTCCATTCTGAATGCTCAATCACAAATATTGGAGGCAGCAACGCATAACGTAGTATTTGAACGCGTCTAATAATTTGCCAAATTAATTTAAATGAAGCAGTCTAGCACTGAGAACTTTGTCACATTGCCACAACTTTCCTTTCGTTGCCCGTACCTCTGCCACGTCTCACTGATGACGTAATCCTTTTTTTGACAGCGAGCACGGTAGCGCACTGGAGATGGCGAGCTAGTTGAAAAAAATAAAAGCGTTCCTTTGCGCATGCCCTCAGTGCCCAAGGCTCTTGGGTAATTGTAGTTCTGTTAGACATTGTAGAATGAGAAACAATATCCGATGCTTGTTGTGAGACTACAAGTTCCGATGAGCACACATCGCAGAAAGCTTACGCTAGTGTAAAAACTTGGGCTGAAGGAGTAGCTATTTCCTGGTTAGACTTGACAGCCATTTTGGATTCAGGACGACTAGCCGTTAGGTTTTTTGGGGGAGCAGTTAGCCACTTTTTAAAATTTGACATAGATTGAAGATAGCCATTTCAAGTTCTTCATAGGAAAGGGGAGCGCCGCTTTACAAGAAGAGTGGGCTTACTGTGACATGTCAACGATGAATCCGGAATAGTAAGTAAAAAATAGAGACATGGTGATGGTTAGCTTGTGTGAAAGTGACTTAGCTTGCAAGCTAACGTGCGGATTGTTTGCTGGCTGGCAGGCTAGTTAGCTGTATAGTCAGCTAGGATAGTACATTTTTCTGTGAAGCATAGAATGCTTGCTAGTCGGATAGCTGTGAGGGAGACACATATCGAATAGAATATTCAATTTTCTCGATACGTCCGAGTTAAGTTAAGACTAGCTATCTCGCAAGATGGGATAACCGACCAGTTAGCTCATAAGCCAACCAACATCTTGAGCTATGTAATTACCCATGGTCATCTGTTAGCTAACTAGCTAGCTAATAAATTAGCTGTTCTAACTCAGTAGGCACGTGAATGATATACCCTGCGAGTTGGCTAACGCTAGACTTTGTTTTTGTGTGTGATTGGGCTTGCTATCTAACGTCGCTGATGTTAGTATAAAGTTATAACAGCGCTTGGCTCACTAGTTATCTAGCCGCCCGGCCAGCTAATCAGTTAATATTGTGTAAATAGAAAAAGCATAACGTTAGCATTGTGGACATACTTATGGAGTCGAAACAAGAGAGGGAAGTGTACTGTCCGGCTAGCAACACAATTTGGCCAGGCCCTATGGCGGTGGCAGTAGCATTTGGACGCATATTTTCGTTCAGACAGCTAACTATACAACTAGTTGCCTAGCTAGCTAGCCGTTCTAGTGAGGGAAGTGGTATTTGGATATATAACGTTTTCGCCAATCGCATGAAACGCTTATACTAATCAACATTAAGATGGTCAACTTTGGAAAGCTAAGCAACCCAACGATACGTCGCTGGCTATTTAAACTGACAGCTTGACGTTAGCTAACGTTAGCTGGCTTTGGTTATTCTTTCTTGCTCGCTAGTGCATAGACTATAGTTCGCCAATTTAGCTACATACTACGAATTATTCATGAATAACTACATCATACTAACTAGCTGTTCGACTAGCAAAATTAAGTTAACGTCAACTGACGTTATTTTTGTTATCCAACTGTGTTTTTTCATATTTGTATGGTCCTTTTAAGCTGGCTTGTTAGCCGTGTCTCCCGTAATGTTAATTGGCGACACCCCTCTGTTTTTAGCTAATGTTACCCACAGCGTCCATTGTCGCGTTTAGAACTATAATCGCGTTTAAATGCTCCGCTTCGTATTTCTTTTTAATGTGTCGTCGGCCTGGGTAGTTCGTCAGTTTAGCGTGGTAAACGTCAAATAAATGATTATCTTCCTGTAACCCGTTGCTCAACAAGCTTGTAACTAGCCTGCTGTGTACGAGCGATACATTATTAAATATTTACTCCCAAGTGAAACCTAAGATTGTAACATATGGGGGAAGATATGACCATGCTCTTCATTTATTTGTCTGCTAGCCTGTCGTTACACTAGCGACAGTTCAGGTCGTACCGGAGAATGCTACCATACCGGCTGAAATTGGGTTATGAATGTATTGCACATTCTGCATAACTACGTTTAATCTGAATATGGCCTAGCCTTCAGGGATATGATGGATTCAAACAGGTTGGCCAATGGCAAGAATCCGTGAGATAAACATCAACAACGATTGTGAATCTATGCTCATCAACAAGTTTAAAGCCAAGGAAGACACCCATCCTCTCTGGTGGGTCACAGTCATGTGTAGGTCACATGGCTTCTTGCGACACTCACTTTGTTCAGTTATTAAGCAATTCGCCGTAGGAGAGTTTACCAGCGGCAGTTGCGCAGGCTTAAAACTGTCTGGTTATTCAATAGCGTGTGGATTCGAGATGCAGTATTATTAACATGGTGCCAGCATTTCGCCGAAAAGACAGCTCGATTTAGCTTGATGTCTTTCACATTAAAGAGAAACACAACGCTGCTCACCAGTGGCAACTTCCTGGATGTGATTTTTCATTGAATCAGCATATTGACACGATTTTAAATTGAGTACGAGTAGACCGACAGATCCACAAAAGCAAGCAAAGTGGGTGATGACGTAGGGCTATATTTTAGGTGAGGTCTCGGATGTACTGGTTTGCATCAATTTCCCTACAGATCACAGTTTTGTCCCTGGGGCTAGGTAGCCAACGTTGGTGAAAGCATGTTGCTGAGACCGTGTTTACAGATTACTACTGGCCTGGCTATTTTTTGAATGATGTGGCCATATATAGGGAGCTTTGTGGTTAATGGCAAAACATGCACATTCAGAAAACTTACCAAATTAATATATAATGTAGAAGACAAAGGGTAAGACTGTAAATGAAGGGAGCATTTTCTGGTAATGGAGAATTCAACTACACTCAGAAATACTGACAGAAACTGTACTGTTGCTTTTCATAATTGCAGTTCAGACATTTACATATGTATGATGTACGGTGACCTTTTAAGTTTGTTTAAATGTAGCTATATAGATATAAGCCATTTTAAATCGAAGATGTTTAGTAGTCTCTGTAGAAGCCTGTGGCTTGCACAGGAAAATAGTTCTGCATGTGAAAATGTAAAAAAAAAAAAAAAAGAATAATGCTGACTTCTTCCAGGGCCAGGAAGTTTCAAACATCCTTAGTGTAGTTTGAGCTGCACAGCTGTTGCAGTTCAAGCTGCAACATCTACTGAACAAACAACTAGACTTTGAAGGTCTTACAGAAATGGTGAACGGGGTACGATTTTGTGTGTACCGTCTTAGCAATAAGTAATCTTCTCCAGAAATGCTGCTAAAATAACCTTAAGATCTTTGATTAAGAATATCGGTGTATCACAACTTTTAGTAAATATCAGCAGAAATAATAAGTGGTAAAGTCAAAGCTATCTGAGCCAGGTGTTTGCTGTCCAAGAGTTGTTAAATAAGATTGCTAATCTGATATATTCTTAACTAAAGCTCAGTGATGAATAAGATTTTCAAGGTGCATGTATAATTTGTCCCTGCTAAGACTGTTAGTAATGTGCATTTAAAGTTCTGCAGTGTATAGTTGTGTTTTTAACATCTCAAAAAAGTGTCCCAGGTCCATCTTATTTTTGGCTAAGACAGTATAGGTGAATTAATTGACAGCATTCTCTGACATTCCCCTTTGGGGTGGAATTGGCGAATGAGCAGTTTGATAATAATTGCCTTCCATTTGTATTTGCTTCTTGAAGTTGCTTCATGTTGTGATATTACAATGTGGGCTACATTTTAAATTAAGGGTAGTCTATAAGTTGTTGCATGAATTGGAAACCTTCCAGCACCCTTCTTGCCACGGCAAATTCCACGTAAGATAATTTCCGCGTAGTGATGTTTCGGTGTGGGTTTAATTTCACGCCCTGCAGAACTGAGCCACCAGGTCACTTTAATAATAAAAAACGGGGGGGGTCTCACTGAATCGTAAACGGGAATTATCTGTCATCGGAACATTGCATTGCTGATGTCACAGTCAAATTCCGCCCCTCACAGTAAAAAAAAACGGTGTCAGGAGTGGAATGGCGTTGAATTTTGACCCTTCACAGTATTTACCATTGGCAAGTTTGTGGCCACCAAAAGATGTGTGTTAATGTGTTTATTTGGCTATTTTGTATAGCTGGCGTATGTGCATGCCGAAGTGAGACCTCAAACAGGTTATTCCAGAAGGGCCTGGAGGTCCTAACCCGGCCCCCTTACTTATCCTCAAATCTGCCTGACGGTGCACCTTTACCTGGACCTGCCCCAGTACCGGATCGGGTCTTACTCCGTCCTAATAAAAGGAAAAACATCGACTGCTCAGAACAATAGGCCTGTGTGTCCCCCCCTCTGGCCTCTAAAGGACGCCTGTTCAGCTCTGAATTCCTTTCAGCTTTCTCTTTCTTTAGGTATTTTCCTCCTGGCCGCTGTCTGAAATCCCCGTCTCAGTGCCCGCCCTCTGCAGTCCTCTCGTATTTGCGTTTGTTCCTCTTTATTTTGTACGTGTGTTTTCTGAGCGGTGTTTTTTTTTTCACTTTTTGAGTGAGAACCGTGCCGTTTCTCTAAAGTACCGGTGCTGTGTCCTTTTTCATGAATCGCATTGAATGTTGCTTGGTTACCAGGAAGCAGCCCGGCGACGGCCTAGATTGGCCAACTCTGCGGAAACGTTGCACTCGTCAGCAGCCAAACATTTTGGAGGGCTTTAATGTTAACGTGAGCTTTTTATTGCATTTCTTTCAGTCGAATGTGTCAGTTTATATATAAAAGCACTTCCTGTGTCAACAGATTACCCTGTGGCATGTTTGCTTAGCCGTAAGTTCACTTCAGCTGTTGATTGCTGTGCTAACTCTACACAAATTTCAGAAAGCTCAGGTCATTGTGAATGGAAGCACTCTTTTTTTGAGTTTTGCCATGTCTGTTAGTAAAGGCAAAACCTGAGATTTCAAAGCATGATTTTTCTGCTGCTCACAGATATTTGACCGTGCGTCCTTCTCCTGTTCGACTGAGTGTGACGCGTTAATGCCACAGTTCTATAGCGGAAAATGAACTGAGCTGCTTGCTCATTTTGAGTTAATAATAATAATAATGATGGAAAAGGCTGTTTGGCAGGAATGACCATGTATGGCAATTTGCAGAACAATTGCGGAGCTGAATTTGGCCGCCTCAGTTTCTGCCACATTCTCGTGTTATAGCGAGTCGCTCTTTTCTAGCTGCGTGTGAGTGACATCTCGACGGTGACGCGTCAGGCATTTTTGTGTGCGAAACGGCAGCGACGGACGCCATTATCTACCAATGGCGTCACGCAGCCATGGTTACTGTACGAATTACCCCGGCCCGGATAAGGGAACGGGGGAAGTGAAGATTAGCGTGTGTGGTACTGCGAGAGGGCAGTGGGTCCACGCTGAGCGGAGGGCCATCAAAGGGCAGCTTTCACCTCTGTGTTTCTATAGAAACGCTGATGGGGTTTCAGAGGGTTGGGGCTTCAGCCAGAACCAGGGCAAGGCTGCACGTGCTCAGCAGCGTTCAGCAATGCCCTTACGCGTTCAGCGTGGGTCAGTGTGCAGCGAGCACTGTAAGGAGTCGAGCTGCGTGGTCACAGTCCAGTAGGAAGCAGATAAACACGGGGATGACGGACAGGGCAATGAGTACGTCTTCAGTTTCTGAGCTTCGGGAGAATGTGACACAACCAGGGTGGGGAATGAACACCAGCCACAAACCAAATGCTGGGTAAATTTCATTTGTGGGTGGTGAGTTTGTACACTCTACCAGAGACTTTGGCGAGTAGCCACCCTTCACTTGGGGGGCCAGTTTTATCCTAAATATCTGGTTGTCTGGTAAAACTGTGGCAAATTTTGGGATGCACCAGCCACTGTGGCCAGTGAAAGAAAAAGCTTAGTTTCCTGCCCTGGATAAAACAGATTAAAATCGCATCGGCACTGGTTTATTAGGCCTATAATAAGCTATGGACCATTGGTTATTGTGCAGGTGCTTTGGATTGCAGTGTTTGTCCTTTAGAAGCCCCTTTTGGCCCGCACCGTGCTCTCTCGTAGCGTACAGACAAACGGAGGCCGTTGGCGTAAAGCGGACACACACAGAAAATGTCCTCGTGTGAATTTCGGCAGGAGCGCGTGTCCCCGGTGACAGCTGTGTGTTGTGTCGCAACGAGCGGAGCAGAAAACAAACGTGTTTCGCTGCTATTTTTATTCGGGGCCTCGCAGTTTAACGCACACTTTAACCGTCGCCTGTCCTCGGAGCCGCTCGCTTATTTTCGATTAGCCCCGGTCTCGTTTCGGTTTGCCGCTGTAACGTAGCCTAGCTTAACGATTTAAGAAAACGGTCGTCTCCGGACTCTCGAATACATTAAAGCCGAGTTCTCTCGCTTATTTACAGCGTGTTGTCTGCTTTGAGCGCGTGGCAGACGGCGTGTTGTTGTTGTTTTTATTTTTTTATCTTGCAGTGCTTAAATTAGCGCTGCCATCCTCAGCAGTGATGAAACGTGTTGTGCCTCCTCATCTTCGCTCAGGGTGCTGCTCTCAGCGTTTTGGGCTGTTTTTTTTTTTTGTTGCGTTCGCATCTGTCTTTTCTCCGACTCGTCTGCAATTTTGACAGCTTTCACTCCGCTCTCTCCTCGCTTCTCTTTGCCGATCTGGCCTGCCGCCATCACCACACCCCTGTCCGCAGTTCCTGGGCCTCCTTCTAGGCCTTAGGTCCTAGGGGAGGAGGCGTATTCTACGCAAAGGCCACCTGGACTACACGTACTGCTTTGCATGCTTTTAGCGCTACATTCTGGACGATGCTGATTTGCTTGGCTGGAATGCTAAATTCAGCTCATTCAAGCCAGATAACGTCCTCGCTCGTGCGAAGGCTTTAACGCCAGTCCTTTCTCTGAGCCGCGGATCAGAGTTGTGTGTCTCTTCTGCAAGTCTTCCTCAGACGGAGTTTCAGTTTGAGTGACCTCTGTGTCCTGACGTAGACTTGAGTGTGCATTGATTTTTGCCACCTAATTATGTGCTGGAATTTTCTTGAAAGTGGAAGTTGGTCCTTTAATACAGAAGGTCAGGGCGCTGGTTGTAAATACCTCAGAGAAAGGGATTCAGCTTAGTGATTAACGGCTCTTTAAGATAAACAGCAGCCTTAAATTATCCTGAGCTCCCCATTGTGTGCCCGAGGAATTCTGGGAAATGTGTGGGTGCAGAATTCAAAGTATTGCCTGGGCCTTTCTTCCATGTTTTTGAAAAGAAATTTAAATAGATTTCTTTTTTGCAGTGACCTGAATCAGGCTACTTTTTGAAAATGATAGAGGTGTTTTGATAAATTATAATTTATTCTCCAGATTGAGAGGTAAGGAAACGTTCACTCTGCGTGCGTGCGTGCGTGTTCCGCTGAATGCTATCCTTAGCCTCCATTGAAGTGAGCTCGTGCCTGAGAGCGTACGCTAGCTGCAGCGAAGAGAGAGCGGTTGAGGGCGCGTGCACAAACACACTGTAGCTTGTAGCCAGGCTACAGGAAACGGAGTCGGGCACAGGTCTGTGGTGTAGCAGGCAGGTCTGCGGTCAGGGGTTATGGGGGTCAAGGTGGGTGGGGGGGGTTGTTTTGAAGGTGTGGGAGTTTCTGTGAAACCACAGGGGCCGTACGGCCTATGTATGTATATCAGATATGAGGTGTTTACAGAGCATACAGTTCTATTTTACATTTAATGCAGAACACACATTAACACACACACACACACACACGCGCTGTCAGCAGTCACACACCCCGGAGTGTGTGTCGGATGGCTGTTGGACAGGATGAACAGAAGTGTTTGTTCACCGTCGGCTCACTGACGTGGCAGATCTCTCGTAGGACAGGAAGTGCCGGGGACAGGCACTTCCTCCCGATTAAGAGCATCAGCGTGTTTGCCAAGCAGTGATAATCGCTCAAATCTGCCATTTGCTTTTCTGATACTTGTGCTTGTTTATCTAAGGTGCAGGTATGGGAGTCCCCTGCCAGCCAGACTTCTCAATTTGCATTGTCACATGAATAATAATGTCCAGTCATCCCACTTTTTCCCTGTCTAATCTATTTTTTCCTCTGTATTTGTGATGGGCTACACAACTGTGGTTAAAGCTATGTATATATGCTCAGTAGATATAGTAGCATTGCTAATGTGCAGTAGAGATGGCAGTATTGGTAATGCACAGTAGATATAGTAGAGACATTGTGAGCGCTACGCTGAAAGATTTTGATTTGATTCAAATTTTTTCCATTCACTTTCTGCCTCTTGGCGATGACGAGTCTCTGAACCCTGCCAGCGGGCCGCTTAGAAATCCCACATTTCCCGCACGCTTAGTCATCAGATTTGATTGGATTAAAATAGTTATTCTTAAATATGTATGTATGCTGTGCACCAGCAGCTATGTGGAAAGTTTCCAAACTGAAATGCAGTTTTACTTTAAAGGACCCGGCCGAATCTGCTTTGAGCCTGATGGGAGCTACTGCATGGGTCGTGGGTTGCCAGGTCTGCAGAATGGCGGGAGCTACTTAGGGGCTAGCAGGTTGCCAGGTCTGTGGGGTAGCGGTAGCTGCTGCTGCTTCCGGAATGTTCCAGGCCGTCTCACTGTGCGCATCTGATGGGTATCTTCTGGAATGTTCTGGGCGTTCTCACAGGGCCTGCGTGGGGAAAACCGTGTTTTCTTCTCGTTTTTGCGGCCTGTCGTTTTCCGCCCCAGTAAATTGGGAGCTGTAGCTCCTACGGTTCAGAAAAGGAAGTGTGCGATGTCAGGAGAGGAAGCGCGGAATGGAGACAGAACTGCATCCTGTGTCAAAATTTTAACCCTCATCGTTTTTTTCCCCCCCTTTCCTTTTCCCCAGTGATTATTTATTCAAGCTGCTTCTGATTGGTGACTCCGGCGTTGGGAAGTCCTGTCTCCTCCTCCGATTCGCTGTAAGTGCCCGTGTGACCCGCCCCTGGTCGTTAGGGGGAGATTATATCAGGCTGAGCGGCTCTCTGGCCTGAAATCAGGGAGGAGAACACAGAGTGTGTGTGTGTGTGTCAGTGACTTTCAGATATTGCTGTGTATTTATTTGTGTGTGTGTGTTCATGTAAAATACAGTGTATGTGTGAGATATGATAATTAGAAAAGATACATGTATAGATGTGTTACGTAGCCTGCATAGGCATTTTGATCACTGGAGAGAGAGAATGCATGGAATATATCATATTCATATTATTTCTGCTTTGGTTTGTCCCCACAAATCAGTAATTTTTTCCCCTTTGTGTTCCAGGACGACACGTACACAGAAAGCTACATTAGTACTATTGGAGTGGACTTCAAAATCAGGACTATAGAATTAGACGGCAAGACGATTAAGCTCCAGATCGTAAGTATGCCGTCGCCGTCGCGCCATTGGCTGCTCTAAGGGTGTCATGGCCGCTCTGAAAGCGTTTTGCGGGTCCGCGCGGGGCCTTAATTATGCACGAGGCCCATTGTGAGCGCGCCAGACGCAAACGCTGTTGTTTCACTGGGCGCTCCATTGTGATGAGTCTCCATCAGCTTTGTATCCCAGGTCAGCGGGCGTCTCCGTGGATAATTTAAACGCCCGTCTCTTCCGCAGCTGATTAGTTTTACTCATTGTGTTGGGTCTGTGTTTCTTTTTTACATTTCACTGTAACTGTTAAAATGAAGTGCTTTTCAGAAAGAACGTCATTATTTGTACAACAGTAGAGCTGCTATGTATGTTTTTGTGTGTCACACGTCACAAATGCTCTCTGCTTTTTGAAAATGTGCTCTATTGTTGAATCCCAGTTTTTCAGAGTGTGAGCAACACTGCTGTATAATAGAGTTGTTACAGTGATGACGTCTTTTTGTAGGCCGACCCGGACGTTTCTTCCGCCATGGGTTCCCTCAGTCGGTAGATTTCCAATGCTTATTTTCCCATAGGGATTTAAGCATTGGAAATCTGACGAACGAATCCATGGCTCAAAAACGTGAACTTACTTCCAGGTTGTAGGACTACAAACCGTAACACTCTCTATATGTCTGTAGCATTTCCTGCTTTGTGTGTGTAAATGTCCTGGTGAGCAGGCACTCACCACAGCGCCCCCTGTGTTCACAGTGGGATACGGCGGGGCAGGAGCGGTTTCGCACCATCACGTCCAGTTACTACAGGGGCGCGCACGGCATTATCGTAGTTTATGACGTCACGGACCAGGTGAGCTCGACGCACACGCACCGCCATCGCTCATCCCTTAGCGGTAATAGCGGCGCTGGGTTGCACGGATACGAGGGGGGGGGTCACATGATCTGGAAGCGCTGCGCGGTGTTAGGAGCGACTCTCGCTTCAGCCATCGCCGATGTTTACGGAGCGGCCATTTTGTGCCAGAACGCTCTTCGCACATTAGCCGAGGTGGAGAGGGGGGAAGATTACTGAGCTTATTAAACTGGGAGATGGTTAGGTGGAGAGATCCAGCACACCAGGGAACTCCCTGCTGCTTAATTTATGATGATAATTAAGCAGCAATACAGTAATTATATTGGTAATTGAGTAAGCTGTTAACATGGATGTTATGCTAAAAATCTCATTTCTCTACCCCCTCAGGAGTCTTTCAATAACGTCAAGCAGTGGCTGCAGGAGATAGACCGATATGCCAGTGAGAACGTTAACAAGCTATTGGTAGGAAACAAGTGTGACCTGACAACAAAGAAGGTGGTGGATTACACAACAGCAAAGGTAAGGCTCCATCCCGTTTAGAGATTAAAATTCAGTGCAATTAGTTCTGTGACTACTTGCTTTGGCAGAAGTTTCAAGAGCACAAGGCTTTGGCTTTTATGAAGTGCCACCCATACCTTCAGTTATAGTGTAAGGGAAAAGTTCAGGCACTTCCTGTTTTGAGAAAACCCAGCTGGTGAAATGAATACCTTCAGAAGTGTAGGTATAACCATTACTGCACCGATGACCTTTTACAGCAGCACCATTGCTGAAGTGTAGTCAGGTCAGTGCTGGCTTTTAATAAGTCTGATGTTTCGTCGGACCCAGATTGCTGATTGGATCAGTATTTGATGCTCTTCGGTTTTGCCTGCGACCTTGGCCAGTCTGATTAAACGAAACGATGCTTATTTCCACTCTCACAGCAGTGTGTTTTATTTAACCCCCCCCCCCCCCCCCCCCCCCCCTCAGGAATTTGCCGACTCTCTAGGCATCCCCTTCTTGGAAACGAGCGCCAAGAACGCCACCAACGTAGAGCAGGCCTTCATGACCATGGCGGCGGAGATCAAGAAGAGGATGGGCCCCGGGGCCACGAGCGGGGGCTCGGAGAAGTCCAACGTCAAGATCCAGAGCACTCCGGTGAAGCCCTCCTCCGGGGGGTGCTGCTGAGGCCTTTCCCCCCCCCACCCCCCGCCCCACCCTGCCCCCGCCCTCCCCCCACCTCCTCAGAGTCTCCCATTAACATGCTCCACATTTAGAGAGAGAGAGAGAGATGGAAACAGAGAGAGAGAGAGATAAATATTAAAGAGTTGCCTCAATCGTACTGTAAGTAGCCGCACTACCGGAAATTCTCCAGAAAAACACACGCACGCACGCACACGCACACACGCGCACGCACACACACACAAAACGACGGTCAGCAGTTTGAGAAGAGAGCCTCTGCCCTCCACCCCTCCCCTTTTCCCTTCCCCCCCCCCATCTCTCCCCTTCACCCCCATCTTGGCCTGCTTTAACCAACTTCTCCACACCTCCCTTACAGCCCCCCAACACACACACACACACACACACACACACACACACACACACACACACAGAGTCCACAGTCTCCACAAACTTCATTTGCACCCTCCGGCACCCCCTCTCTCTGCAGGTTAATAAGTACGGAAAAGAATAATGTGTGTGAATCTCTCAGCATTCCTGCTGCAGGTCTGGTCTGTGGTCGGTTTCATAACTTCTTCTGTTTCTCCTCAGTTTTTCTTATTTTCGTTTTGTTTCTCTGTTTTTTTTTTTTGTTTGTTTTGTTTTTCTGTTTTTTTGTTTTTTTTTTGGTCGATTTATTTGCTGTTTATATCTTTCATTTCTGTCTTCTGAAGATGAAGTTTCGTCAATGTCGGTCTTGTCAGCCAACAGCACAACACTGTTTCACTGTCCAGCGTCAAGAAAAAGTCAAGTGAAATATGTATGTTATATATATAAATATATATGTAAGATCTGATTTGCTAGTCCTTTAGGAGAGGTTAGTGGAATAAATTACATTATTTGATGAGTAGTCTAACTTCATAATCTGCATTTAATTTGTGGCTCAAGGCTATTGTAATTTTCTTGCACAATATCTTACATTAAAAAAAAAAATGGAAGAAATGTTTAATAAAAACATTGTACTTACTGGAATTCCTGCTAGACTGTATGATATAAAAAATGGTCTCCAATTCTTAGTGGTGTAATGTAGAATACATTTTTGTGTTTTAATTATTTATTCTACATTTATTTGGCAGGTATATTGTACTGATGATTACAATGCTGTTTGCAGTTTTGGCCATCTCCTGTGGAATCCCCTTCCTGATTACAGAACCCCTTATTTCAAACACTATGTTCTTTTTTCATAATAAAGGCAACTGAATTCAGTTTTAAATGAGCTGGATAATTCTAGTTAAAGGTTTTCTTACTAACCTGCATGTTAGCCTCACCATGCTGTGCTCTGACCCAGGCTGTGGAGGATGGTTTCACAAATTAACTTTTTGCTGTTCCCTGGTTAATCCAGCTGGTGGATCGGCCTGTTTGTTGTTTTCAAAGGAGACGTACATTTTCATAAAGGGCTATTTTAATGACAGTTTTCATTTCCATGTAATTATATGCCTCGTGTTTATTCTAGCTAATTAACATGGCGCATCAAACAAATCGGGCTTGCTTTTTATGAATCGGGGCTGTTTGACCGGGCTCTCCTGAAATATTTATTTTTGTGTGAACGCGTACGAATGAGTCGACTCCAGTCGGACGTGATTGTGCGTGAGGGACTTTCTGTCCGCCCCGCTGCTGCTGCGAAATCTGGAGTTAGTTTTGATTGTGGCTAACAGAAGCGCTGCACGGTAGCGTTTGAAAGTGAAATGGCAGCTCGTATGGGAGGGAGGCCCTTGGTTCGTGTGAGCAGAGTTGTATTGCAGTAATGAACCTGGGAGTGTGTATGAATTGCGGTGGGTGCTTGGAGATTAATTTAGCTGACTGTCACTGCGTCTGTGTTTCAGTTCAGAAGCTCTATAATCGCACCTCATTCCTTTCATGCCTGTGAGAATGAAAAGGTTCGGTGCTGACTGTTTCAGTTAAAATGCTTTTAATGAAAGTACACTGGACCTGACGTGTAGCCGTGCTGTGCTAGAATACTTGTGTTTTTTTAAAGGTGATAATAGACCATGAGAAGTACTTTTAAATGGTTTTTGAATTCAACAACAACTTTTTTTTTTTAGGGGGGGGGGGGGGGTTCTCACTCTATAGCTGGATTTAATGCAGGTTAGTGTGTGAATGGCAGCAAATTCAGTATTCAGTCAGTCCAGTGCTGTCTTAAACTTTTCCTACTTTCCGTACTGAATTGAAACCAGCTTTCAGTGTTGCGCTCCGATGAAAACTCTCTTCCTGGCTTTCATTACACAATCAGGAAGGGAAACGAAGGAGAAATGCCGTCAAATGCCATCAGTCGGACATTTAAGAATGGGGAAACGGTCCTGACCAGTGTGGTTACAGGAGAAAGCACTGAGACAGGCATTGTGTTATAATACACAGCCTACACACAGCTAACGCGCATTCTCCACTACCCTCTCTTGCGTAGTGCGTACTACAATACAATGCCTGGTATTTTTGTGAATGAGAACAAAATGGCCGCAGCTTCGGAGAATGGCCTGATTCTCTTGGTTGTGGAAATTCAGCACTTTCCTATGATTGGGTAGAGACGATCTGCCAGAGGGAACGCAGCCATATGGTTTGCCTCCTCAGTCTCCTTGTGAAGAGGCGCTGTCTGTACTGTCATGCTGTGAAGATGTACCGCCTGCTTCACACTTACAGTACGCAGTACGCGCTGTGTGGCTCACTCATTTCACTTGAGCTACTGAGCCTTTAACTTGAAGAAATTGGTCTTCATATTAAGAATATATTAATATCTAAAAAATTTTTTTATCTAGTTTCAAAAATACCTTAGTTAAAAAAAATATTTGTTATAATGAACCTGCATTCCTTGGTAATGTAAAAATCACCTGTTACTCAAATACAGTTTAAAGTTGGGCTACTGTCATAGGACAGTGGTGAATTCCAAGTCTTGTGAGAAGGAAGGAAATCCCTAGAGCGGTGGTTCCTGTTTCAGGAGATCTGCCATCCTGTAGATCTGCAACCCTAATATGGGACACCTGATTCTGCTCAGTTCATTAGCCGCTGTATGATGTGTGTGGCTTTTGTCAGGGTTGGAGTGAACTCCTGCAGGACGGTTGATCTCCAGGAACAGGGCTGGGAGCCTATCCTGTCCTAGAGGAAGGGAGTGGGGCAGCAAACCAAATAAGGGAAACGCCGCCGTGTTTGAACAGGGAGAAGCTCGCAGAACAGGGTCAGCGTTTCAGCGTTGGCTTACACAACCTTTCCTCGTCCAGCTCAGAAAAAAACCCGTAAAAAGTTACCTTTGCTTGTGAAAATTATCATGAATCATTAACATCCATAAACATTTTTTAAATATTGTTGATTCAGAGAACTTGAGACACAAACGCTTTTGATAACACCCTGTTCTGAATGCGTAAGGCAGACTGCAACAGCGCACTCTGGTGGTGGTCTTGTGCATCGTCCTCCTGAAAAGACGAACAAGTAGACTGGCCCTACAGCTTATTTATTACAATACCACGACATTGAGTCATGTCTTTAAGCTGGACCCTCAGGCTAACACCTATAAATAAATGAACAAGACCAGGGGGGTATTCCATGAAGCAGGATTACTGCACTGAGTAAAACCCGGAACCCTCCAAAATCTGGAACATGGACTGAAGCAAAAAGAGCTGTTCTGGGTTTTACTCTGCGCAGTTATCCAGCTAACTCTTTAATCCTGCTTCATGGAATACCCCCCAGGTCAAAACCTAGCATATGGCTGGACCTAACACACTACATCCAGCCGACCAATGGTGTAACTTCATCACTCAGTGACTCAGTCACAGACATTCGCGTTCAACCGGAAGTCAAAAGTCCTATGATCTCCAACACTGGTGCATGGACACCTGATCTTCTCACTCTTTCTCTCCATCTCTCTCACTCTCACTCTCTCTCTCTCTCTCCCTCCCCCTTTATCGTCCTCACCAGAGGGCGTCTGTGTTAATCCATTCTTTATGTGTGACTCTGCTCTACTGGGCTTGTTTCCAGAGCTGCATTTGGGGAAACCTTATACAACAGGAATGCAAAAGCATCTTAAGATAGTTTACCTCGGATGTTAGTTATAATCTTCACCCAAAACCCCACCCCACACAGCTATGAAAGTATTTCATTCATTGAATACGTATCGGCAGAACTCTTTATCACTGGAACAAAATTGAGATTCTAGTCTGGTATTTATTTTCAGCTGACTTCAAAAAAAGACGCAACACAAAATCAATTCCAAAATACATAACTAAACAACTTGAACAATGAATTAATATAGTAGGATTGCTATGTTAAGTCATATACGTGTATGTTAATAGGTGTGACTGGAACAATAGTTCTACTGTATTACCATGTTATGCTTGGCGATTTCAACAGTCTGGCATGTTTCACATCCGGACCAATTAAAATTGTTGTTTTCAATTCTCCTATTTCACCATTACTGTGCTATCAGGTGGCTCGCTTCATACCAGGTGTCCTTCAGTGCTGCCAGTAACCTTGATCTCACTGGTTGCTGTCCCTCATCTGCTCTCACTTGTTAATGGACTGGAATACACTTTGCTGACGGGTCACAGCGCCCCCTGGAGGCTGGGGGTGGGATCTCAGCTGCATAATCCTGTTCAGTGGAGAGACATAGAGGCAGGAGGGGAAGGTTGGCTCCACAGGGTGACGGAGGAGGTAGCCGCTCCTCCAGAGCCGTAGAGCGGAGAGCAGCCACTCCTCCTCTCCCAACACCGCCGCTGCCCTTCTGTTGCCATGGAGACGGAGGCAGACAGTCCTGTTGACATGGTGAATGGGAGGGGTGGGGCGGGGACGTTTATTTTCAGGGCCTGAGAGTGTGTCGGATGTCGTGGCTGGGCGGGCGTGTTCTCTGTGTGAGTGTGTGTGTGTGTGTGTTTAGGTAACATCCATACCATATGTGAGTAACCATGGTGTGTGTGTGTGTGTTTAGGTAACATCCATACCATATGTGAGTAACCATGCGTGAGTGTGTGTGTGTGTGTGTGTGAGTGTTTAGGTAACATCCATACCATATGTGAGTAACCATGTGTGAGTGTGTGTGTGTGTGTGTGTGAGTGTTTAGGTAACATCCATACCATATGTGGGTAACCATGCGTGAGTGTGTGTGTGTGTGTGAGTGTGTGTGTGAGTGTGTGTTCAGATGTAATTCCTTTAAGTCACTGTTATGCTTGATATCATTGGTATGTGTTAAATGCTCAAATTGTTATCAGTGCAGCCTTCCAGCACAACAATAAAGGAAAAATAAAAATGGCAATATACTGGCTCTCCATATGTGGAGAAAAATATATTTCGGCTCCATAAGGTCCACTCCCACATATGACCACTTATTCTAACAGCACTGTCGAGTATCACTGTGAGACCTGCATGTGATTTTGCCAAACTAATTGAGTAGTCTTGACTTGAATGTAATTAGTTGTTATTACCTGATTAAAAGGAGTAAGGGTAAATGAGTGTTTCATCAAGCTCTTATAACCCCCATGGGCCATTTCAATTAGACACCGGCATCTAATAACGCTCCTTTTAAACAGACTGAGTGGGAGGAGGTTAACTTAATTGTTAAAGACCAGTGAATAGTCAGCTTCCTCAAACCAATCCTCAAATCTTTCACTGTAGGCCTTCCTTCTCCCTACTATCCTCCTGCTGCAACACAGTAAAATGTCTGGTGTTAAATCAACTCCTAGAGAGTTTTTATGAGTCCGCTATGGGCCAGATAAACTCAGTTAGAGCAGAATTAACACTGGACATTTTACCGTGTACAAACGTCAGGGGCAGAAAAAAGTCATATTTACATCAGTAGTGCTATGTATTTATGTTGAATGAACACAAAAATGATCTTCAGCTGCATCTTCAATTAAGATTTGCCTCGGTACTCTTGGGCAAGCACCACTGTCACCGGTCAACTTGATAAAATATTACTTTAACAGTTCATATTTTTATTTTTTTTAAACATGCTTAAATAACAGCTCTTCTTCCTGTCGTGTGTACTATTTCAGAAAAGACTCTCAGTTTTTAAAATATTTGCTGAGCAAACAGATTCCGATCGGTTTTTATACCGGGGTTAGGGGTCAAAGAGAGGGCTTTGTTGCAGAGCATTTCAGGGATAAAATTTCTGTAATAAAATAATCTGCAAGAAGCGACTGGGGAGCTGCTGTCTTTTAGCCTTTTTTGTTCACCCACCGGACAAAACAAAACCGGTTTGGAAGACGCAAGGCGCTCGCTGATTTAGTGAATCTCTCCTAAACTGAAAGTTTCAGTTCTGTAAGGCAGTGAAAGAGGACCACGTCAGCGCCAGGCAGATTTCAGTCAGCTGACCACCCGCCACCCCCAAAATGTTATAGCACCCCCTGCAGTCAAACAGGGAATCTGTGATTTCCCTACTTCAGCTGTGCAGTTTTTCCTCTTACTACTCACAAGAAGGGAGAATAGAATTTAACATGTAAACTGTAAAATGTACCATTCCAAGAGGTAGGAGGTAGGCTAACACAAACAATACTAGTAGGTTTGCGTACGAAAATGACAACACCAAAGTGGTTTTATTCTGTACTATTTTCTTCAACTGATTTTTAATTGATCTAAGATCTGTTTTTTTCTCTCCAAGCCTCAGCACACACAGCAATTCAGACGAAGAGTAAATTAAATCTTCCATTAAAAGATAAATTAATACAAACACACAGAACAGCAACGCTGCAGATGAAGGCTGTTATCTCATCCGGTATATAAACCATTTTCAGCCCAGGCCATTTTGGACAGACAGCTTTTTTAAACTGTTTTTATAGCCTCCACTTACAGCTTCCAGTTGCATGCGGTTAATGATCCTCTCGGCTTGATAATTACCAGAGGACAAATATGCAGCTCGTTTGAAATGCACTCATTTGATTTCACTGCATAATAGTTTTCAAATGAAATGGACCAAATCGTTAGACAATGCTGAGCCATGGCTTTTATGTGGTGTCAAGAGATTGCGGGGCCACACAGTCAGTAGGTTAGTGCTATTCATATAGATATTAGAAATGTGTGGGTTCATGGTTAATGCATTAAAATTGTATTCCAGATGCAATGAGGTGACCTTTAAAATGAATAAATGGTCCTGGCATACAAAGAAACTCGTTCAAAAATGAACTGTAAATGGTAAGACCATTTATCCAAAAATATCTAAGAGAACGTTCTGAGAAAACAAATTTACCATCTGAACAAAATTTCTAACCTTGCAAAGTTTGAAAATCAAGAAATCTAAAATTATTATTTTTTTAAACAGAAATACACAGCTGAAAATACCAATAAAACAGTCCTGCACAATTATTAAAATGATCATTAATAATGCATGTGTTTGAGGCTGAGCTGTTAACTGAGGACAAACTGTCATTGAACGTGAGGCTCATGATGATAACATGTTATCTGCCTATAGGCTGGTAGTCAATGAGAAATTTCCCTCCATGTCCAACATAAGATACTGTAGAGAACACACCAATGTTCTCACACACATACTACTGCTAAGCCGATGGGCATACTGTAGTATTTTATCCCTGGAGTACAAATCTAGTCAGTGAAAATGTAAGGGTACCTTCACATGATTCATAAAGCTACATTACCTCCTAAAAGACGTATCTGATTCTGCATAAACCCAAAGGTGTACCATCAGCGAGACATTAAATTCCTGTAAGCTATTCATACATCCACTTTCCACAGTCGTTACAGCAGGAGACAAGCACTTGGACGTATTGAAAAGAAACAGTTGTTTCATAGTTTTAATGTTAAAAAGGGTTGGAGAAGATTACAAAATTACAAAAAATTATAAAAATGAGCCGAGCTAAAATCTGGCAGGGAATACAAATGCAGGATTTCCAGAACATATCGGCGAAATCCACCAGACAGCGGTTGGCGCTATCGGGTGATTAACTAAATAAAGAAAAATAATAATAATAGATTTGTGTTAATAAAACACAGTAAACATGTATTAGCCACTTAATACAGTAAATTAAGGAGCATAATTTGTTTTTGTTATGTGTCTGCATGCAAATTTTTGTAGTAGTATAAATGATTCTCTTTTATTCTTTTTTTCCTGTATTTTTATTTTTTTAATAAAAATTTCCTTCATAGATTATTTGTGTTTAATATGGCCACTTCCAAGTTCTACTGGAATGATTCGTGTTCTAATTCTGATAAAATATTATGGTCAAAAGGTTCACAAAAGAAAGGAATAGCTAACTATTTAGTGCTGGTTTGCTAATCCTTTTTACAGCCGCTATGAGATAATAATGTATTGCGCAATCAATTAATGATATCAGCATTAGTGTTATAATATCAAATGTCTAGCTTTCAATGTAAATATCACCTTGTAAGATGTGCATTAGAACTCTACCTCTTGAAGGCAACATATTTGGTTAAAATTTCAGTTTCTGTCTGTCATTGTGTCTAAATATATATCGGCTTGTTTGAAGAGGGCCACTTAACCTGGAGAATTACTCCATGAGTTTTTTTTTTTGTTTTGTTTTGTTGTTTTTTTGCCACTTTGCTGTTTTCCACTCTCTGTTTTAACATCTGTCTCAGGCTCTGGGTGGCAGTAGCCAGAGCAGAGATGGGCTGAAACCTGACTCCTCTGTCTATGAAAACACTCAGAGAGCCGCCATTTCC
The DNA here is from genome assembly GCF_018555375.3 of Anguilla rostrata. NCBI lineage: Eukaryota > Metazoa > Chordata > Actinopteri > Anguilliformes > Anguillidae > Anguilla > Anguilla rostrata. The sequence goes on along the minus strand of NC_057934.1, from coordinate 5,025,314 downwards.
TCTCGGCAGGTCCCAGAAACACTTCAGGCTTTACCAACGACAGGAAGGTGGATCGCTTGCGCCACACGTATTTCGTGTTTTCGATGAGGCACACGGGAGCAGTTCGGTTTCAAAACTCTGCTCAGGAAACTCGTGAAACTTGTCACTGAACATGTTTTAGGTCAACAAAGGTTCAACTTGAAGGCACAAATCGAATAAAAAAAAGACATGGCTTCAAAAGACAGAATGTATCGATTCAGCAACTCCTGTAGATGAAAGAATATGCGGCACGACAACAGAGCTACCATACTTAAATATTTACATGTTCCCCCTGCTCTTCTCAAAAACACAGGGGTTAATATTAAACAGGCCTGGTGAAAATGATCCAGACAAACATGTGAGATTGTCAGTGTAAATACTCTTAAATACCCCTCTGTTGCTAGCTCATTCCTGCTGGGGGACTGGGTGTCCCCTTTAAAAAACAAAAATTTAAGATAACACTGGAAAAAAAAAATTATTCCCATAGCAACAAACTGTCAAAAGAGAAGCATTTTTCAAAAAGGGCTCAATTCCACCTAGTCAGGTTTAGGACTGTTAGGCTAATTCTAAAACTATAACAAGGTTCACTTTTTTTAATTTTTATAAACATGGCTGTGAGGAGGTGTGAAGTTAATGATTAGAGGTGAAGTTGGTTAACTGCCTGAGCTGTCCTTCCTCTTGGTTCAGAGCACGCTGTCCATGGCGTCCTTCTCCTCCGTGGGGCTGTCGTGGGCCCGGCCGGGGTGGAGGTGGGTGACGAGGGGCGACTTCTCCTCCTCCTCCTCCTCCTCGGCCCGCGTGTTCGCCACCGCCTCCACCCTCACCTCCGTCAGCTCCTCCTCCTCCTCCTGCTGCTGTTGCTTCTGCTTCTTCAGGTCCTGCTGGTTGATGTGGTGGAGGATCCCCGCCCCTAACGCGTCCCCCTCCACGTTCACCACCGTGCTCAAGCGGTCCCTGCAGACACACGGACACCGCAGTCCCCTTTATTTACTTTCCTTCTGAAGTGGATCTGGGTTTTTTTCTGGTTTCTCTTCAAGTCAGCAGCTGGAAACTAGGGCTGGGGGCTCGCCAGCCCCTGGTCCTGGAGAGTCACAGGCCCTACTGGTTTTCAGTGTTACTCTGTACTTAATAAAGCGCTTGATTGCACAGTTAACCCAACTCACCTGGTAACTTGGGTGCTTATTTTAAGGTGAAAGCAAAAAAAACTAGAAAAGACCTTGTGGCTCACCGGGACCAGGGTTGGGGACCCCTTCTTCAGCCAACGAATGACCGAAATTAAACACTTAGGTGCTGAAGCAAAGTAAAAACCGGTAGATTCTGCACCCCTTTAATAAATTATGGGTTCAAGTAATTTGAGGTAATTGTCTGACCCAGGTGTGGTGAGGAGGTGACACTCACACAATCCAGTCCACGGCCAGCATGAGTGACAGGTCGTTGGTGGGCAGCCCGATGGCTTCCAGGATGATGGCGATTGTGATGATTCCTCCGGCGGGTATCCCAGCTGCCCCTACGCTGGACGCCGTGGCGGTAACGCTGTGGGCAGAACCCCGGGAGACAGCCTCAGAGGGCGATTTAACAGTGACCTTGTGTGTATAGGTGCCCTGGGCTTATGTACTTCCTCCCTCCTATAAATCTGCAGGATTGACTTCCCTGCTGAACATTCCAGCTTAAACCAGCCTAAGCTGGTCGAGCTGGTTTAAGATGTGTTTTTGACACTTCTAGCTGGTTTTTGCAGGTCACTTTGGATAAAAGCGTCTGCCAAATAAATGTAATGTAATGTAATGTTACCAGCTGTTCACCAGTCTGTAGTCTGCTAGTCCACCAGTTTGGCCACCAGCTCACTCTACAAGCTTAACCAGCTTTAACCAGCTTTGACCAGCCACAGACCAGCTATGGCCAAAACAGACCAGCTAAGACCAACAATAAATCAGCTATGACCAGCTTTGACCAGCCACAGACCAGCTAAGACCAACAATAGACAAGCTAAGACCAGCCTTGACCAGCCACAGACCAGCTATGGCCAAAAACAGACCAGCTAAGACCAACAATAAATCAGCTATGACCAGCTTTGACCAGCCACAGACCAGCTAAGACCAACAATAAATCAGCTAAGACCAGCCATAGACCAGCTAAGACCAACAATAAATCAGCTAAGACCAGCCACAGACCAGCTAAGACCAACAATAAATCAGCTAAGACCAGCCACAGACCAGCCACCGACCAGCTAAGACCATCAACAAGCCACCTATGGCCAGCGAAGTCCATCTTAGATTCCCAGCTGGTCTCATCTGGTCCTGAGCCCTGTCCCAGCCCTCACACGGCGTACGTACAGTATGGTGAAGATCTGGCCGGTGTTGAGCTCGATGTCGTTGAGCTGGGCGATGAAGACGGCGGCCATGCACTGGAAGATGGCGGCGCCGTCCATGTTGACGGTGGCTCCGATCGGCAGGATGAAGCGGCTGATGCGCTTGTCCACGCCGTTGTTCTCCTCCACGCACTTCATCATCGAGGGCAACGTGGCTGAGCTGGGGAGGGAGGGAGACCGGTCACGACAACACCCCGAATAACACGATTACGATCGCCTTTACAATGAGCCCCTTAAGGGGCTGCTGCAAAAACGACTGTTTTAGCAAGTGTTTAAGTCTTATAAGATGTCAAATCTTTGACTTGTTTTTTCTCTCATGTATGAAATGTCAGCTTATTATTTTCAGTTACGTTATGCCTGTCAAGTAAAATTGTCTTACCCCATTGGCAAAGTCAAAGAGTATTTCAAGATTTAGCTGACCCCTCAGCTTCTAAATTTGAGAGTTGCCTTTTTGGAATGTTTTTTTTTTTTTTTCAAAGGAGTCAGTGTTCTAGAACTCCATCGCTTTCAGTTACCAGCAGTGACTGTGACATCGGCATTAGGGCGTTCAGTTAAGAACATTCTAATCACATGTCTGTGATCTCACACCTAACAGGGTTAATGGCTCCTGAGTGTCTCACCCTGTCATGGAACTGTTCAGTGTGTGAGTGACCCACACCACTGTCTTGTATCAAATCCAGATTGTATCAGAGGAGAAAGCAAACTTAATTGGTTCTCACCCAAAGTCTTGTGCCAAACAGAGGTATCTTTGCCCTTCCACAGGCAACGTAGACACACGTTTAATGCCAGCCTTGGCTCATATTTAAGAGTGACCAAACAAACCCTGCTTAGAATGCACTACAGCTCATACAGACTTGACTCGAAAGATAAGTGAGTGTATGACCATTTTCAATGTTGGTTTGTTTGTCTGGTTTTTTTAGGAAATTTTCTTGTTTACTTGCCCTTGGTGGAATTGGCTCCAATTGTGCGTGGTTGTGTTGTGGGAAAGGTTTCATGTAGGTGGTCAGTGGGTGTAGCTTTGGCAAGACTTCGAATTTATTACGTTGTGCTTGTTAACTTGGCTGCACAATAAGTGAGCTGTCAGTAGCAATAACTGACTGACTGGATCCCCCCTGCCGTGGTACCTAACTTTATGTTGTAACTATATTGTCACACTGATTACTTCTTTTTTAAAACTATGTGAATGCACTTAAATCAGTTTCTCTGGATAAGAGTATCTGCTAAATGCCAAATGCATGGGTAATGAAATTAATGTTTGTTTGACTGGCTGATTTATTGAGTAATCCCCAAAGAAGGTGTGGGAACCACTGAATTAACTGATTGATTTTGAAGATTGTGGACGATCTCCTCGTTAGTGGATGATCTCCTCGTTAAGATTGAGGACGCTCTTCTAGTTAAAATTGAGGATGATCTCCTCGTTAAGATTGAGGACGATCTCCTGGTTACCTGGAGCAGGTGGCGAAGGCGGTGGTGAAGGGGGTGATGAGGCCGGACAGGAAGCTGAAGGGGTTCTTGCGGGTGAACCCGAAGTAGATGAGCGGGAGGACGATGCCCCCGTGGATGATGTGTCCCAAGGTGGAGGCCAGGATGTACTTCCCCAGACTGGTGACCAGCAGCACCACGTCCTCCATCTCCACGATCTTACTGCCCACCAGGAACATGATGCCAATGGGCACGTACCTGTCTCAGACGGAGGCACACGATTGGCTGAGGGTGTGCTGGGAAAATCTGGAATGCAGGTTCCTCAGGCCCCACGCTTGTAAAATGGCCAGTGTTAATTCTACTCTAACAGAGTACATATGAGTCAAATGGGGACCATGGGTACTCTGGAACAGTTGATTGAACATTTTGCTGTGCAGTAACAAAACCTGTATTGACAAATGTACAAAGATGCTTCCATGGGGATTCCTGACTACATTGGCAACTGTTCAGACACTTATTACATGACATTTTCATGAGGGCACATTAAAATGCCAGACAATATATGCTATACACTCTACAGTCTGAGATCTACATATCTTGATTACCTCTGAACTCTGCTGTGGGTGATCATTTCTGTACTTTCTTTGAAATACTGAACGTGCAAAGTGCCATCCTTTCGATACTGTCATGTCAAACTTTAGTGAGGGGCAACCTCAAAGGAGTACTTTTCCACTTTTGAATCCAAAGAGCAGCGGTCAGCCAAACGTCCCTTATAAGTGTGCCACATTGCTGATGGACTCTGCAGCCATGGCAGACTTCAGCAAGGCAAACAATCCATCACCGATTACCTATTACATGCACCGCGTGTTGGCCCGGGCCAGGGCTCTTCCAAAGGTTAACGAACTGGAGAAAAACAAGGAGGTGGCGATGGGAGAATGAGGTGTCCTGACATCAAAAATGTGGAGCTACCTTAAGCTCCAAAGATCAGGCAATTCATTTCTGGGAGTCTGGTCTTAGAGAGTCTGGTCTTAATCACAAGAACCACATATTCCACTATTTGGAAACCTACACTACAACGGACATCCAATAAAAAAATTTTATTAATAAAAAATTTGAAAGTATTTTCACTGCTACATGTTTTTTGTTATCCAAGAAACTTATATTTTTCTTCTGCTGGGTTCTTTGTGTTTTGTTGTAAAGCGCAAAAACATTTTAACTGGTTCAGACAGCAAAGTATTGACCGCTAATTGAAGCTCTGCTACAATTTTGATGTCATAACACCCGTTCTTCCACCACTTCAAGGAGGTTGTGGCCAGAGTGGAGGCACAAGGCCCTCACCACATGATCCAGGTGACGAGAACCATGGTGGCTTCGTTGAAGGCATTGAAGAAGCTGATAAGCCCCTCCCCCTCGGGACCAAGCTTCCTCAAGGCCACCCCGAACACCATGGCGAACAGCACCAGACCCAGGATGTTCATGCCGTCCGTTTCCGTGCCAACGGGGACCTGCAGCCCAGGAGAACCAATGGAAAAATCAATGGAACTAATACTTCCAGTTGGAAAGATATCCATCCATCCATCCATCCAGTTTATGTACTGTATTGGAAATGCCTGGTGTTCACTAAAATATTTGTATTCAATAAAATATTGAATTGCATTGTATTCAATTGAATATTTATTGACATATAAGTACATGCTTTTCATTCACTCAGATTGGGCGAGCTGTATTTGTCTGATTGCTCCACTCCCCAATCTGTGTTTCTAAAGAAAAAAAAAAGAAATCTCAAAAGTTAAGGATGAATATTGACTGGATCCCAGCCATAGGAAAGGTGGAGGGGTGGAGATGGAGGGATGCAGAGCATTCGCTGACTCGTGCAAAGTGAACTGTTTGCCGTGCCAGAAAGGTTATCGTTCTAGCCCGTTTGCCCGTTATGTTCGTCTCTAGGCTACGGTCGCTGCCTACGTGCCGAATGGCAGCACTCCAAAGCAGGCTTTGGCTCAATTTTTCAACTAGTTCATCGAAATGTAATTAATTAATTGGAAAAAACTGTCAAAGAATGTGAGCTTTTTCCAATTAGCAACTTCCTGGGTTGACCTAATTAAAATGTAACTGACCCCAAACCTAATTACAACTAATTTCTTGTTGTTACAATAAAAAAAAAAGGATTGCCTGCTCATGGGTCACAGATACCCTTCAAGCTGTTTTGTTATTTCTACCCAATAGACGTAAGTTAGCGGGGGGGGGGGGGGGGGGCCCCGGCACAAACGAAAGCACACGATCTGTGTCACGAAAGCGTAAGACAAATACATATCGGCTCATGACTTTGACACTGGGCTAGCGCCAATGTCAGATTTCCCAGCCAGATGTGAAAAGTTCCGGATCTTTCCTCATTGGAAAGGCTCCCTCCCAGGTTTGGACGTGTCCATGCGCCGTTGGCAGGCAGAGGGGCTGTTCTTTTCTCTCTCTTTTTAAAAAAAAAAAAGTTTGTATTACTGCTCCACAAGCTGAGTTCAGCATTTTCCTTTCCCTCCGTCCCGACCCTTTCTGTTTGTTCTGCTCCATGTGACGCGGTCGGTCTTTGCTCTCTCACTCTCTCTCTCTCTTTCGCGCGCGATTTGCTCCCCCAGCACCTCGGAACCCCCGGAAATAAGCCCGCGTGCTGACGAGGCGCTTCGACTTCCTGTCGGCTGAAAAAACGAAAAACGCGCTCGTCGTCCTGGCTCGGCCACACGGACCGACCACTCTGACCGGCCCCTTTGCCCTCCTCGAACTAGCTCAGAACGTTACCGCCGCAGTTTGACGAGCGATGGGTGAGGACAGCTTCCTGTCCCAGGCACGTCTGGCAGTTAATGCCGCTTCAATTCGGTCCATTCAAAATACTGCAAACATGTGAAATGATTCAAATTCAAAGATCCCCATAGAAGTTCCATGGGAATCGTTCACTGAATTGACTGAATTGAGTTAAAGTTGAAATGATTCAAATTCTGGTCAAATTTTGGGCCCTGTGAAAAGATCTCCCCCATTGTGCCCCAACAACCCCCAGGCCATCCCATCCCTGGACTATTGCTGTAACCACTGCATATTTTTTGAGGGCCCCTGTCAGTCAGGTCCCTTGGCATCATCCTAACCCCCCCCCCCCCCCCCCCTCCCTACCGGTTCCCCATCCCCCCACCCCCATACAGCACCGCTGTGCATAAGTAGTGATATGAGAGTTGCAGTGTAAGAATAGTCATGTTCCCCAGATAAATACAATACCGTCTGGTAAATGAAGCTTCCATTGGTGGAGTTTCCCACAATGATGTTCTTGTACTCTGTGGCATACTGTGGAAAAAAAACAACAGCAAGGCACTTTGAGTCACAGGACATTGTTTGAAAAGTGTCACATAAATAAAGTCATTTATTATGTCATCTGTAGTTTTTATGCTTATATTTCATCAGTGGGTGAAGCACTTCACAGCTGAAGATCAGTTCAGACGCTGCTAAGGCTCCGTCTGTGACTGTCACATCAATCGAAGCTGCAGAGAATTTATGGCATTTAATCACTCCTGTTTGTGGCGCTGTGTGAACAGCAGTTGTTCCATTAAACACTGAGCAAAATCAGTCCCTTTCTGGTGATAAAAATAGCGGGGGCCCTCTTTTGACCTTTTTTACCCAGAACGACTAATAAAGACGGGGTTCGGGTTGTATCCAGTGGTTACGCACTGATGGGGGTCCCCAATTAAATCCCGGGGTGGGGGGGGGCCACCAAATCTAGGGGGTTTGTGGGGGGTAATCAAAGGGATCTGAGGGGGGTGAAGTAAAAGTAATTTGGCCGCCTTGGGGGGTTAACGTTTCTCTGGGATGCAGACTTGTTTGGAAATCTGGGGAGCGAGAAAGAGACCTGCTTCAACATGAAAGAGCTAACAGGGCTCTGTTGAAGCAAGGGGAACGTTTCTGAGGCTCCACCACCCCCCCCCCAGACAGAAAATCAGACCCCCCCCCCAGAACCCGTCCAGAGGAGAGGCCGCAGCCGGCGGGACAACGGACCGGCGCACACAACGACCCGTCCGACCGAGGCACGGCACCCAAATTCAGCGGGCGCCAGACGTCAGTTAGCCCCCGCGCTGCTTGCTGATGCAGTCCGGAGGCTCTGTGTGTCTCCGTCAGGAGCCAGTAACCAGCAGCAGAGGCACCGCCCCCCTGATCATGTGACCGCGGCCCAGCCACAGCGAACTTTTGACCCCGTCTCTATGTGGCGGCTGTAATTCTGCGAGTCCAGAAGGTTCAGATGCAGCGCAAATGGTGTGTCCGTGCATGCGTGCAGGCGTGTGTGTGTGTCTGTGTGTGCGTTTGTCCACGTGCTTGAGTGTGCATTTGTGTATGCTTTTGTGCATGTGTGTGTCAGTGTATGCATGCATGCGTGTTTTTATGCGTGTATTTGTGCATGCACTTGTGAGTGTTGTGTGTGTGTGTGCGTGTGTGGATGTGTTGTGTGTGTGTGTGTGTGTGTGTGCGTATGCTTGCTTGCTTACATGTGTGTTCACCTGTGCGTTTGTGTATGCGTGTATGTGTGTCCGTGCCCGTGTGTGTAAACGTGTGTTTGGGGGGCAGTATTGGGTTGCCAGGCGTCTGGGGCCGGCGTGAGCTCTCGCTATGGAAACGGAGGGGCCGCTCAGGTGAAGGTGCGAGAGGCGCGGTCTGAAAGCAAACAGGCCGGCCTCTTAATTACGCTGCCCGCGGCGACAGCGGCGACGAAAGGCTGGCACAGACTGGCACAGACTGGCACCCGCAGAGCAGGGCCTGTCGCGTCGCGCCGGGTCGCGTCCCCTCGCATTGCATTGTGGGTATTTGCGAGCAGCCTTTGAAGGTGTCTGGCAGACTGGAAATAAAAGAGAGAAAGGGAGGGGCGGGCGGGGGAGTCTACGAGCGAAAGGGGAGGAGGGAGGGGGGGGAGTCTTACCGAGCGAAAGGCTGCCGCCACGAGGTTCGCGGGAAACAAGTTCCTGGGTGAGGAGAGAGAGGGAAGAACAAATGAAGCAAAACAGCCGCGCCGTTACCAGGACGACCGGGCCGCCCTCCTCAGCAACAGCGCCGCGCATCCTCTCCGTCCAATGAGGGGAGGGGGCTTCCATTTCCGCCTCGGTTTAAAACGCAAACTGAGAGTGCGCTCTCATCTCAGCCCCTTTGGGTTAAAGGCAGACGCGCGGAGATGAAAGAATCTGGCAACCGCGCTCGTGAAAAGACCCACGGTCAGCATTCTTCTGGCAAATAAGAGCTTACAGCTTCAGCTTGACTGAAAGGAAAGCTCTAGTTTTGTTTCTACACACAATGCTCAGCTTGACTGAAAAAAAAACAGTTTTCTTTCTAGTTACAAACAGGAATATGCAGATTTAAAAAAAAAAAAAATCTGATCAAAAGAGTGAATGTGTGGTTTTGCCTGAACAATGAGGTCAGCGCTTCAAGTGAAACTTGGATTTCACTCGCGTTGCGACTTCCAGCAGTGTACAGAGGGTCACGGTTTGAGCGGGGGCGAGGGACGATGCCAGGTTAGGGGGGCGACACGCAGTGACCTCGCAGTGAGGTGACGGGGTTTAGTTTTCTGCTTGAACACACTGGGTCCAGTGTCACAACACACGCAGGCAGACACAGCTGCCCTGACCTCTGACCCCTGAGGTTACCAAGGGAACCGTGACAACCCGGTCACATGTCGCCAGTGCGTTATCAATTAAACTGATGCACTACACAGAGAACAACTTCTTTCATATTATTTAACAGGATTGCTTGAAGGCACGCATACACATGCATGTTTGCAGATAAACACATAAATGTTGAAACCGAGTGTATACGCAGAGGAGCACAAGCACACAGATTTGCCTTCGCTTCTATTCAGTGTTCAGTTCAGGCTCAAAACATCTGCTAAACGACTATATTTTAAACGGTATTCTTCCACTAAAGAAAATTCACACAGCCTGTTATACCCTCCCAACCCCCCACCCCCCCTCCTCAGCTCACAAAATCGACTGATCATATCACATGACACGGGAGCAAGGAATTATTCCACAGGATTACTTTGCGAAGAGTAAGACTGTGGAGGGATTTTTAAAGGCTGGTTTTTACGCAGCTGCGCTACTTTAATATTTTTTAAAAGGCTACAGAAGGTGGATTTACGATCCCGTTAAATACGGTACAGAATGCGTATTAGACGGCTGAAATCACAAAGGGGCCAGCCAGTCACATGATTCAATTTACTGGTGTTTTACCATGATTCCGCCTCTGCTCTGTTGACTGCTTTGTTAAAGGTCAATTTCAAAGGTAAATCTGCTTATTGATATTGAATACTGATTAAACCAGGGAAAATATATAAGTATTTAAAGGCACAATTACATAACTGGATTTACTTAATCAACTATATGTTACACCTGTAGCCTCAGAAGCTCAATTTCTAAATGTCCCACCTCCAACCAATACATTTTCCTACAGTTTTAATTTTCACAACCCATACTATGATTGTGTTCAAATACCTATAAATCAAGGACAAATTTCAGTTCTCAGAGGGAAAAATAGATGACGCACTCAGGCCATATTGGGGGGGGGGGGGGGGGTCATTATTAGAATCATTTCCTGACTGACAGGGGAACTCAAAAAACTTGGGTGATGGGGCCCATTTTAGGCCCTTTTCATGGGGCCCAAAATCCCTGGCAGCACCCCTGACTGCAATAATTATATTCCATGCCCTGATATCCGTGATTCGCCGGTAACGAGCCCGCACGTGCGTCTCCTGGCTCGCACGCAGCGATTTGCCAGGGGTGCATGAGGTTACCTCCGGCCCCTCAAGCAGACGACAATGTTCTTGAGTAATTTTAGCCGCTAGTTTCCCTCAAACACTGACCGGCAAGTGCAGATGACGCTGTGGGAGACCTTTTGAAGGACCTAAAATCCCAATTCTCCGAAGAGACAGCGGTGCTATTATTTGATACACACACACTATATAGTCGCAGTAAATAATGGCTTTTAACATGAACAATGATAAATAGCTTTTTTTTTAGGACCTGACAATGCACTGCTGGTATAGTAGGCTAGTCGTAATTTAGAGTCCATTTTAAGGACTCCAAACTAACACTTAATGCGAATAACTCATTTAAGGCCGCATTTTCTTGCGGATCAAATTTAGTTGCAAGTCTTGCTATAGCGCACGCCATTGCATACTTTATCAAGCTTGAGGGTGCAAGCACAGCATCAACTTAGACAAGGACAGACTAAGGACTCCTTTTCCCTCGCACAAATAACGGTTTTACTCTTGTTTATTACCCATTTCATAACAGTGCGCTTGACAGGTGCTCGCAAACAGTGCAGGTAAACAGAAGCCGCACACGTTACCTGGTGAGATCTAAAAACGAGTCCGTGGTTTGTTTGTTGGTAGTGAATTTTTCCAAACCCACGGCGTTGGTGTTCAGACCCCCCGCGCCAACTCCCGGTTTGATAATTAAAGCAAGTGCCACGGCGATGGCCGAGGCGATGAGGGTGGTCACCAAAAAGTACGCCACGGCAATTCCGCCCAGTTTGCCCAAGGACCGGGTGTCCAGGCTCGCTGCCCCGGAGACCAAGCTGCAGACAACCAAGGGAAGCATGACCATTTTCAGCATCCTCAGTAACATCTCTCCGGGAAAGGCGAAGTAAGTGATCTCTGCGCGAGTCAGGTGCATATCCCTCACCATCATACCGAGTCCGGCGCCCACCAAAACCCCAGACACTGTCAGTATCACCAAGAGATTCCTTTTTAAAAACACCAAGAACTTTTCCTTGCACGTTTTCGGCTCGTCTCTGGTTGTAACTTCAGCGGCGGCGGTGGAAACCGGGCACCCCGGCACGGAGTTACCGTTAATCCCGCTTCTCTTCTCCATCTCTGCTGGCGTAAAAGCGCACGAGCGGCGTTTATTACAAAATAAATAAATAAAAAAATAAAGATCGGGGGGCGATCCGCGGGCGGTTCTCCGAATCACTCCTCGCGCTTTGCAAAAAAGAAAAGCCTGTCAGTTTTTTTAAAAAAATATTCCTGTGAGAGCACTATCCACCGATAGGGCATACGCGAATGGGCTAGTAGAGCATGCGCGCTTTTTCAGGTGCACTTGGATCTCCTTCCAAAAACTTGTGCAACAAATTGATAATGCATTTGCAATGCTTTTCAGGAAGTCGGTTTGACAATATCTAGGTTTACGCCGAGTTATCAAGCTTTAACTGGTGCGCATGTCCTTGTCGGGTTCATTTTATCATTGTATATGCACGTTTAAGGTTTAAATTACCCAGTTAGGTTGAACTGCAGTCAATTATCCCCGATATCTCTGCCTTAATAGCTTTATGTACCAAATGCATCTAAATAAATCAGCCCAGATCGAGGTACACAGGTACCAGTTATACGAACTGATTGTCCAACTCACTTAACAAACTATAAGAGTGGTAACCAACCCGTACAGTAGGTTTCCACCCCAACCCTTTCTAGATGTTTTTGTCACATGTCCCGGAGATGGCTCTCTCTTTTATATAAATACATTTTTATTCACATGGTGAAGCGATTAGTGTGAATTCAATTCTAACTAAGTACATATGGGTCCAATCCGGACCATATGTGCTCCGTAAGAGTTGATTTAACATTGAACATTTTACAGTGTGCATAAAACTGTATTTATATAAAACACAGAGTCATCCCGGGATATGTGACAAAAAATATAGAGAAAAGATTTTAAGTGCCAGCACTGCCAGGTAGATTACATTTTTCCCATGAATCCTCAACCCTCAACTCAACTTAGTTCGAGTTTTTTCTCTGCCTGTGCAACCTCGTGCCAGAACGCCACACGCGCGCGCGCCCCGCCGAGAAATAAGGCCGTTCCGTGCACAACCGGACGACCACTTGATGTTCGGAACGTGGACAATCTCTCAGAATCACAATTGATGGAAATGACTGTAAGAATGTACGGAGGACAAGATAGAAGAAGACCATGAGTTACAGGCACGTCATTATAGCGTAGACTATATGTCAGGTTTAAACCACAGGCTATGACATAAAACCACAGCGGAAGTACGCTTTGTTCACTCATTAAAATCAGAGATTGCACGTGATGTTAGGTTTAAATATGCGAAAGTACTATTCGTCTATTTATGTAGGACAGCGTGTTTTGGAAGGACAAAGAACTGACGATATTGTGAAACTGTATTGTGCAATATCTGAGCGGTCAAATTGTTTCGCCACTAGAGGGCATCCTTTCAACAGTTAAACGGCGATGAAAAGAAATCATGGGGAAAAAAAGATAAAGTGGTTCGATAATGTGTCCAGATTTCGCCCGAGCTAGTCCTGTTTATTATTCCTTACTTTTTTCTTCGTCAATCCTAATGAATGAAAACTGTCCGTTACAGAACTACATTAGTCGTTCTTCAGTTTTAATTGGGTACTTCAATGCTCTCAATAAATAATACAGTTCTGTAGGAAGGTATTAAATAAGCAAGCCATTGCACAATGACAGATGAATGCTATGCAAGCTTTGAAAGCTAGAGGGCGCTAAGTACAAAAGCTTGAGCCAGAAATTAATAAACCGTGTTTTTCTTCAAGGGTTTACTAAGGCAACTATATATAGATTCGTAGTAGTAGTAGCCCAAAGTGTGCTTAAAAAACAAAAGACGTATTGACATTGCATTGATGCAATGATACATGTCGGAATGGGAGTGGGTTAACTGGTGCAAGATATGAAATATAATTTCAAGTTCATAGTTCTGATTTGTGTGCAGCTTCGGTTTCAGATTTATGAACTGGTATCCTTCCTGGGTGAAGCGTTAAAAATATGCAGCACAGGAAGAGAGCTTGGTGCACCACCTTGAAATCAGCTGTCAGGAGAACAGATTAATGAGTGTGTACATTTAGCCCATTTCCACACCCTGTCAGTACACACGTGTACGTCAGCTACACGCGTATTACACACACCCTCACAAACACGCGCACTTATACGCACACGCGCACACAGAAACATACAAAAACATGTGCGTGCGCAAAAACACCTCCTCATAAAAACACACGTGCGTGCACGTACCCAAAAAACAGACACATGCACACACATGCACCCTCACAAAAAACTTTCACACATACATATGCACACACATACACCAATGCACACACACATGTGTGGACTCACACACAAACTCTTGCACACGCACACACACACACACACACACACACACACACACAAACACACAGCCACGCACACGCATGCACCCATACCCCTTCACAAAAACACATACAGTACACACACCTAGGCGCAGAGGCACACACACACACACAACCAAAGATGGAGTAAACCATATATTGGCACTCCTGCAAACCCACAGTCTATACCCCGGGATAAACACTGTAGTTTGTACCCAGCGCTCCCTACTTCCCACATTGCCCAAATTATCCTCCCATTAACACACATAGGCCTATATCTATTTCATGAGAATGAGCCCTTCCACCTTCAGGCTTTCCTGCAGTGGAAGTTCAGCTTCCTGTTTCCCGCTGTGCTGCACAGATTTTATTTGTAGCAAAAAAAGTAAATAAATAAAAAAATATTAATAAATAAACAAATAAAATAAATAGTACTAGCACTCATTTGGAATGATGCTGTCGGTCGAATGTAGGTTTCTTTTTTTATAAACCTACATGACCACTTGCACGCACCTCTCTTCTCCGCCTGTTCAACAGGTATGCACCAAACATCTTAACTAGGCCAGCCCATGTGGATTGGCAATACAGAGAGAGACATAAACTGAGCGCAACTTGCCGACAGCCAGTGACGGCGTGGTGCTCCTTTAATATTCCGCATCCCGTCTAAAAATGGCTTGTTTTACAATAGACAAGAACAAGGCCACGGCGGCGGTTTGCGCCGGCAATTTGAAGACGGCTGAACTGCCGCTGTGAGTCACTGGGTGTTTTGTGCCGTACAATCAGTCAAATTTATCAAAACTTTAATTAATTTTCTTGAAGTTTGCATCTAGACAAGGAAGGGCAAAGTGAGTTTGCTGCGGAAACAATTTAGATGACCCATAGGCCAATATAGCCTACACGTGCACGTTTTGGGACCTCTTCTGTATAATTGAATTTAAATGGTGATTTATTTCAGCTGTAACGCAGCGTTGCTTTTATACATATAATTGTATATAAGCGTATCGGTTTTATGATACGAGAATGCTGGAATTATCGTACTGCTTCTCTCTCTGCCGTGGCGAGTGTCACGGCGTTCCGGTCTGGCCAGCCTACATAGCAACGTCCCGATTTAGTCATTCTGCCTGGTTCACCCTCTCGCCCACCTACAGACATCAACGTGTTAACGAGCTGGTTATCTATAAATGGTGCTTCGTATTCTTCAGGCAACAATATATTTCATTATAACATTAGCATGTGCTCTTATTATCTCGACGAGCGGAAAGCTTTTCGTGTCCCTGACTTAAATCAGACAATGGAGTGAAAGAACAGTTAAGCGCGACTCCAGGGTCTTTCACAGCAAGACGGGGAGAAGTGATTTTTTTTTCCTATGGAGCTCAGATGGTCTTGCGACTGTAAATACGGTATCAGTGGCTCACGATCCGATTTGTCCGTGACTCGAGAGTAGGCGGGACTGGGCACCGTGACTCACCGCACGACCCATCAATCAAGTTAAATGTCTTGATCTTGCAGCCGGGGACTGCCGCCGACCCGCCGTCGACTCAACGGCTGCTCCATGGTCGTGTATGTGTGTGTGTGTCTGTGTGTGTGCGTGTTTTGCAAGGACTTGTTACATTGTGCAGACGAGCCAGTGATCTCACTCCGACGGCGGACCAGCCAAAGGAAATTCAAAAAGTGTCCGGTGGTCTTCGCCCCCTTCGATTGATGTGTTCTTCGTCGCTGATGTCGTCCGACAACTTAAGTTGCTTTTTTCAGATTTCGTTTCATTTTAACGTTTTTTGTATAATTACCGTGTAGGATATATCCGGACTTGACAGTTCTCGGCAAGGGTGAGTGTTGCTATCTGTTTTACACCAAACTGGGCTGTGGAAATTCGATAGGAACCTGGAATTTTGGGACGGGACGGTGGGTTTTAGTCTGTCACCAGTTAACTGTTATCAGTTAGGTGGTGTTCTTGGTTTGAATTGTACGCAGTTGTCTGCTGATCGTGAACTTAAACACTTTTGATAAGGCACGCCGCTTCAACGATATGCCAGTGGGAAAATATTTGGGATTGATGGATTGTTGGGAGTAGCCTATCTATTGCGAATTCAGCCACGTTTTCTGTGACTTCAGTTTCATACAATGAACGTAGGCTAGCCTACTTCGTAACATGTTTTAGCGTTCGGTTTATGACTGTCAAAATGACCTGGGGTGGGCTATTGCTAGATCAAGCAATATTTTGT
The DNA here is from genome assembly GCF_018555375.3 of Anguilla rostrata. Taxonomy (NCBI): domain Eukaryota; kingdom Metazoa; phylum Chordata; class Actinopteri; order Anguilliformes; family Anguillidae; genus Anguilla; species Anguilla rostrata. The sequence goes on along the minus strand of NC_057934.1, from coordinate 5,009,122 downwards.
TGGGTTTAGTAGCGTAGTTTTTGCCCTTTCTTGGTAATAGGCTGACATTATCTTTTCAGTTTCTTTTTGTTTTCTCCATTTATTCATTGAGCCACGAACTGTTGTATCCTATTGTGTAGCTGCCAATCGGTAGCCTACTTTGATGTCATCAGTAGCCCACAAGCAACATGCATCGTTGCTACTGCCTATGGTAATTTTGAACGGTGTTCAGCGTGAGTGTAAGTACTGGCAATTCATCAGCATAGTGATCGGCATCTGTAGCTGGCGACGCGATGACAGCAGCATTTGTCAAACATTAAAACTAAAGTTACAGCTCAAAGCAGTCGTCAGATAATCGATTGCTGCTGTACATCAGATTGTCAATCAAAGGGCATTTCGAACTTTAGCTGACCCCTCGATTTCTAAATGTGCGGATTCGTCCCTTTGGAGAGTAGGTGTTTTGGAATGTTTTTTTTCTTTCTACATTCCAAGTCAGTGTTCTATAACTCCATTGCTTCCAGTTACCAGTAGCCTAGAGATTGTTACAGTTCATTGCTTCCAGTTACCAGTAGCTTGGTGATTGTTACAGTTCATTGCTTTCAGTTACCAGTAGTGATTGTTACATCATCATCACATAGGTGATTTGTGATCTCGCACCATAAAGGGTTAACACGAACAACTGAAGTGGCCGCGCTCTGGTTATTTGAAAACCAGTCTGGATTCCTCCTTTGTGCGCGAGCTTCCCGATGACTGCGGCCTGGCGTTTTTAACGAGTATATACGCGAGTGCGTTGACATTTTCGGCAGTTGATTTGACCTGAGCGACCATGACCTCTTTGATGTCCCTTTGTATGTAGATCCAGAAAGTCGAAGTCTGCAGAACAGTTTCATTCATTCATTCATTCATTCATTGATTGAAACTGGTTCTATTTGTAGACTACCTCAGGAGAGAAAACAACAACAACAACAACCACTAACAACCACCAAAAACAACAAAAAACAACAGCAACCATATATACGTATATATACTACAGTGCGAGGTGGCTCTGACTCCACTGTGCCTCGGGTCTACCTGTCTGTGTGGAGAAATATTGGCGGGGTGTAACCCAACATGCCTTTACCACGGGCCCAAGACACACTGAATCGGCTTTCGCCAACTTCCCTGCCAGTGCTTAGAGCATCCCCCCGCTCCACAAGCCCCGCCCCCTGCCGGCCCAAGCCCCGCCCCCCTCTCCCACAGGTGCAGGCACGGGCTATTGCCAATGCTTTTGGCCGGGCCCCGTCGATGCAGGATTAGACAGGCACTTCTAATTTAGCAGTTAATCCAGATTAAGGCTGTGTGTGTGTGTGTGTGTGTGATGCTATGGCAAGGAGATGGTGTCTAAATTAAGACTTCCAAAATGATAAAAAACGCAATAGGTTGCCACTGTTGCAGTATCTGAAAATGTAAAAAAATCTTGCTGCCATATATATGCTTTATTTAGACTGAATTGTTTAAATAAACCAGATATATGCACCACCATGCATATGAAGTTGTGTGTGCAAAACTCTCTGCGAAGTGTGTGCACACTTCAGATATTAATAAAGAAAATGCCCTAAAGACAATTTTTATTTGCCTGCCAACCACCCGTATCCAAGGTGACTTACAGGCTCACCATTTCTATGCATTATCTGTCCATATAGATATTTATAGGTTTTGACACTGTGCCACATTGCTGATTTTTAAACATGAACGTGGAGCTCTTTTCTGTATTCGCAAAATACAGTTTCATAGCACGTCCTGGATTGCTCTTGTTGTCGTATACATAAATCAATTCATCAGCTTCTGGTTAATTTTGTCCAATTTTAAGCGGTCAAGATGATTCCTACCCTCCCCAGCCCCCCAACCCCCTGTGAGTTTTCAGACATGGCAGAGCACACTCAAATTAGCCCAGGGAGGGGGAGGGGGGGGCGGTCAGGGGTAAGGGGTAAGGAAACAGGTCCCTGGGTGATTCTCAATAAGCGTGGACTCCTCGGTAATGAACCCCATTACTCAGCTCTGTCAGTGTGTTTGTAAACAGCTCTTTTAGCATGCTGTGCTTGCTGTTTCTTGGGTGACATCGCCTCCATTTTAAATTAAAACGGCGACCAAAGCGTCAGATCTGGCCTCGCGTTGGGGTTAGCAATCGCAACGGGACAGTCGCGGCGGTCGTGTCGAGCGGTTACGAGAGGTGGCGGGCGGTCGGTGGCCTGGTCCCCATTGGCTCGTGCGCGTCGTCCCGACGATTTGACCGTGTGCTACGCTGAGCCACGTCTCCCCTGATTGGCCGCGGCTGTACGTGTCATGCACTCGCGTGTCCAAAAATGGCGGCTTGCGTTTTGGTGGATCCAGACTCCCCCCTCCCTAATGAACCTTCCGGTGCATTGTCTTTGTACTGCACACCCCCAGCCCGTCCCCCCCCGGCCCGTGTTAAATTTATAATGCATTTGTCTCCATATTTTTTAAATTTTTTAAATTTACCCAACTTGAGGGTGATGGAGGAAGCAGTCCTGCAAAGACCGTGACACCTGTGGCAGGAGACCTGTATTTCGCGTGTTCCGTGTCTCACCTGGGCGGTTCTGTCCGGCTTCCTCCAGTGTTCCAGGGTCCTGGGTGTTCCGCGGGAGGTACACCTGAACTGCCGATAAAGTGGGTCAGCAAAGACGCAGCTGCTGGTTTTTACAGTCTGGGAGCTAATGTTTAAGAGGCCAGCTTTTGGGGGAAAGCTACTATTTAGGGCATCTTGTTTAGTGCGCCAACAACTGTGTGCTTTTATTCTCTCCAGTTCTATTTTCAGGACTGTTTTCTAGTCTTTTTCAAGCTGAACACACACACACGCACGCACGCACGCACGCACGCACCACGCACGCACACACACACACACACACACACACACACACACACACACATACACACACACACACACACACACACACACACACAACTAAAGACACACTACAGTATTAGATGTACCACTTAATATTTGATGACTTGTGAGGGTACATGCAGAGTCACCTGGAATGCTCACAGACTGTAAAAGACAAACAGACACATCCGCTCAAGCACGCACACACACACATGCACACACACAGGGACACACACTCACACTCACACACACACACACACACACGCACACACATACATACACCAGAGCTACTCATGCTTTGGACTCTTGGACTTGACTGCCATCTTTGCCAGGTTGGAAAGGCTCTCTGTAATCAGGTGAGCTATGCTAGCTGACCTGCTAATGCCATACTGTGCAATCCTCATATAAACACATCGCATGTACCGTTACACAAGATAAAAAAATCCCTTCTGTGCCTTATTCAGCTATAAAAACTAATTCATGTCTCTACAGGTTCCATAAACAACCGCGCAGTTTTTGTTCAATGCCCATGTTAGTGTTAAGGGCCTGAAATTTTATAAATTGCCTGAAAAAATTACAGATTGAGATTCACTGAAATTGTTGAAAAATTGCATATTGAGGTTCCCTGAAATATATTTTTGGTTAAAAAAAAATAAGGGTGTCTTCTGTTTTCTGCATGAGCCAAAAGTGAACTTTTTTCTTTTCTTAACTGAATGACGTAGCGCCACACCACAGGGTTTTTAAAACTGTGTGGAAAGCTGGAGGTATAGGCTATCTAACCCCAATACATCTTCAAGTTGAACGTAAGTCCGAATCTTCCAGCCTTCTCTAGTCCACTGCCCAATTATCGTGGCATCCCGAGGAGGAATGTGTTATTCAGCATCTAGACACTCAGTTCCGCGGCGGCCATTTTCATTTCCACTTGCATTGTGTTACTGCCGTTTAGAAGACAATCATCCAGAGCAACTTGTAGAACTTTAGTGTTTTTACATATTGATCGTTTACAGCTGGATATATACTGAAACAATTCAGGTTAAGGGCTTTGCTCAAGGGTGCAACGGCAGTGTCCTACCTGGGAATCAAACCTGCAACCTATTGCTCACAAGCCCAGGTCCCTGTCTTGCTCGTGATTGTGCCTGTCCGCTTGTGACTGTGCCCGTGCACTCGTGACTGTGCCCGTGCGCTCGTGACTGTGACTGTGCCCGTGCGCTCGTGACTGTGCCCGTGCGCTCGTGACTGTGCCCGTGCGCTTGTGACTGTGCCCGTGCGCTCGTGACTGTGCCCGTGCGCTCGTGACTGTGTCCGTGCGCTCGTGACTGTGTCCGCGTGCTCAGGCTGAATCACACACTGTTCAGGGGAGCTGTGGCTCCCACAACACTTAACCTGAGTCTGACCTGCACTTATGGATGGAAGTCCTGTCTCTGTCTATCTCTCTTATTCCCTCTCTCTGCCTCTCTCTCTTATTCCCTCTCTCTCTGCCTCTCTCTCTTATTCACTCTCTCTACCTCTCTCTCTTATTCCCTCTCTCTGCCGCTCTCTCTTATTCCCTCTCTCTCTGCCTCTCTCTCTCTTATTCACTCTCTCTACATCTCTCTCTTATTCCCTCTCTCTGCCTCTCTTTCTTATTCCCTCTCTCTACATCTCTCTCTTATTCCCTCTCTCTGCCTCTCTCTCTTATTCTCTCTCTCTGCATCTCTCTTATTCCATCTCACAGCACAGAGCAGTAAACACAGAGCTTGCAGCACAGAGCTCACAACAGAGAGAGAGAGAGAGAGGGAGAGAGGGAGAGAAAGAGAGAGAGAATGGGAGAGAAGGGGAGAGGGAGAGAAAGAGGGAGAGAGGGAGAGAAAGAGAGAGAGAGTGGGAGAGAGGGAGAGAAAGAGAGAGATAAGGAGAGAGAGCAGATCAGGTGTCTATGCCACGGTGTTGGAGCGTCTGCATGCCAGTACTCCTCCTCGAGCTTACAGCTCAGCTCTGGTCCCTCTGTAGGTGCATTAATATTTCACACAGCCACCTTTTTACTGGGGGGGCGGGAGGGGGAGAGAACAAGGAGAGCGAGGCGGAGGCTGATGCCTTGGAGTGAGGCTCTGTTCTTTTTCCCTGGTCCTCCAGGAATACTCACAGACTGTAAAAAGCAGACAGACACACACACACGCACACACACACACACACACACATGCACTCACTAACTCACACACACATCACACACTCAGAACACACACACACTTATCCCTACTCACGTATGCACACACACACACACACACACACACCTACTCGTAGACACGCATGCGAGCACGGATACACACACAGACACGGATACCTACTCACACATGCACACACACACACACACATGCGCACACCACAGCAACACACACACAATGAATCCCACAGCTCTTCTTCTCTGTTTAGCCGTCTCTTTCCCAGTCTCTGTGTCTGCACTGGAAGGTTCAGGGTTTAATTACACACTGTCTGCAGCGGGAATGACAGGCTGTCAGCAGGTGGCGGCATCAGAGAGCGCCCCCCGGTGGCGTGGCGCGGGAGCGCGGCGGCCGATCGCCTGCTTGCTCCGTGTTGCATCAGACTCGTCTCCCTCGGCCCACTTCCGAGCCTCATTATTCCGCCCCTTCCCTGGAATTCCCCCCCCCCCCGCCTTCCCGTGACATTCCCACCAGATCCGTGAGATCGGAAGCCTCTTTTTTTTTGTTTTTTTTTGGTGTACGTGGGCCACAGGCTTAGGCGGAGCAGGTAGAGCCAGGGGGGAGGGGAGGGGTGGCGGGGGAAGCAGACAGGAAACGGAAGACAGGAAGCGTCTGGCAGCTCCAGCGTGGGCAATTCCCGTGGAGCAGAGGATTGTGGGTGGAGGTGGAGGTGGAGGAAGCCTGAAATCCGTCCTGCAGCTGCGGGCTGAACTTGGGGTGTGCGGTGATCCTGTCGGCCGTGACCCGGATGGGTTACACTTCACATGATGTACAGTGCGTGCGCGTGTGCGTGTACGCGCGCGTATGTACGCCTGTGTGTGTGCGTGCATGTGCACTCCGCAGTTGTGCTAACCTCTTAGTCCCACGTCTCCTTAACGTACACTTACATTACCTCAGGCTAACCTCAACCTGTCTCTACCCTTCCGGAACATTCTCTCACGACATCTTGTGATGTCACATAGCATCTTTAACGGACAACCACTAGGCTTTCCAGCTGAACAGTTGGTAATCAGGAGCAGTGGAACAGTGGTACTAAGGGCTTATTCAGGGACCAGGTCTGAGAGATATACCAGGACCGGAGTGCATGACAGGTTGAGTGATGCACAGCATTTCATACTTCTACGTGGAGTTTAACTAAAATTGTGTCAATTTTGAGTGAAAATGCAGAAATTCTATCGACTTTTTGGAAGAATAATACAGAAGGAAAAACAAAAGAGAGGAAAAGAAGGCAGAAGGGAAGAAAGAAAGGGGGGAAAAGGGGGGAAGAGAAGAAATAAAGATAAAATATAGGGGGTGGGAACAGACAGGGCCTAAACAATAGGTTTTTAAAGCCATTCTGGGTTCAGAGAGAGGGAGAGAAAGATGCAGTAATTCAGTATGATTAGCCATGCCCAACACATATGTGTCTTTGAAACCTCCACCCCCATTGCATGCACGCACACACACATATGCACATACAGCTCAAACTATGTACTGTATGCAGACATGTATGTGTGTATGTATGTATGTATGTGTGTGTGTGTGCGTGTACACTGTCGAATGTACTGGTTCCCAAGCTTTAGCACTTTCTTTTAATGTTTAAAATATGTAATTAGAACGTTCTTAACTGAACATTATTATTTTTTTGTTGTTGTTGTTTTTTTTTCAAAATTCTAAGTCAGTGTTCTAGAACTCTGTTGAACTTCTGTTGCTTTCGATTGCCAGTAGCGATCGTTACATCAGCGTTAGAATGTTCAGTTAAGAACATTCTAATCACACATTTATGATATTACACCTCAAAGGGTTAACGGTGTGACCCTGGTGGGAGGGTGTGGAGGTCAGAGTTTGGAGTGTGGGGGTGCGGCTGCAGCTGCTGGTCAGGTGGTGCTGAGTGGGGGAGGGGCCTGGCTGGACCATAAATCGGGTTGGGGGGTGGGGGGGTGGGGGTGGGAGGGGAGGCCAGCTCTGGACCCAGAACGCCAAGGCTTTTCTGCTGCTTTTCTGTGCTACTCGCCAATTAATCGCTCAGCTAAAGCGTTTGATTACACTGTTAACTTGCCACACCTGGGTTTTCGTTGGTCTGAATAGCTTGCTGATTTTTGGCTGGACCGCAACAGCGGGGCCAGCCCTACAAACGCGAATGTCTGTGACTGACTGACTGACTGACTGACTGACTGACTGACTGAGTGATAAAGTTACACCGCGCATGTCTGTGACGTCGGCCGGTTCGGTCCAGCCATATACTAGGTTTTAACCTGGTCTTGTTAAGGCAGGGGACATAAAATTCTTTTTTAGGGCCCTTTTCACTGTGCCGGGCTACTACAGCCTGGCTGAATCCCCAGTGGAAATTCCACAGGAACCAGACCCCCAAGGCAGTACTAGGCTTGAGTTCCTGGGCTTTTTGGCCCACAGTGGAAAGGAGGCTAACATGGGCTGAGAGTAACTCGTCTGTCTTCCCCTGGCTGGATCGACTGAAACATACGATAGAACCCCCTTTGGGTACGATGGAACCCCTTTTTTTGGGGGGGTTTTCTTTATGGAAAAAAGTTAATGACACCGCAGTGGCTCTGGACTTCCGGGTCCGTGACATGTGAGGGGAACGGCAGGTAAAGACCTCTCACACCTGCACGCCTGCACACCTGGGCCAAGTGCCTTGTCACCGTAGGCGTGGTTAAGTCACGCAACCGTGTCATCCTGAATGGAATTAATCATTAATTATTGCTCACTTCAGTCTTCAGGTCTTCCGAGTAGGTTTTTTTTTTTTTTCACCTGACACGGCGTGTAAAAGGAGGTGATGAGGACAAAGGTTAATCTGATAAGAGGCAGTACTGGAGTCATTACGCAAAAATAACGTCTCTCTCTCTCGCTCTCTCTCTCCCTCTCTTCTCTCTCTCTCTCTCTCTCTCTCTCTCTCCCTCTCTCTCTCTCTCTCTCTCTCCCTCTCTCCCTCTCCGTCTCCCTCTCTCTCTCTCTCTCTCTCTCTCCCTCTCTCGCTCTCTCTGCCCTTAAGGATCGGCAGAGCCGGCTGTGTTGGGGCACACGGGTTTGGGCTCCCCGCTCGTCGGCCTCGTTGCCGCTCCTGAATGACCCGCGTGTGTAGCCTGGCGGCAGCGGCAGTGTTATTCCCAGACCTCTACGCTCACGCGTCTGGCGTGCAGCTGTACGGGGTTTATTACTGCGGCCTGGTCAAGTGACGCTGGTCACAAGGTCTCTACGACACACGCTGGGCTTTTAGGTGAATCCTGCTGGGGACTTCTTTTTTCCTCTTCTTCTTCTTCTTCTTCCTGTGTGGGAAGTGACATCAACCTCTCTGTGAGGCACAAACAAGAAGTTGCATCAGAGGCTAATTTTCGTTCTGTACCATCTCAGTAGGCTGGAACGGTAATATTTACGTAAAGCAAAACGGAAAACAAATTTTGTTCTAAATAAGTACATAAACTATTCAAACTGGTACAGTTTACAGTTTGTGCAAATGGTTTGGAGGAAATTAATGGATTTCGATTTACACATGTGGATTTATTGTTGATGTATTTGGAGTGATTTATAATTAATTCATTTTAGCGAATGTCTTCTTCAATGGGAACCTGCGCGGTGTACATGTTTAAATAGTTTTCATTTGTACTGCTGGTTATGGTGTGTCATACCGCGTGTCAGATTGACTGCTTGAGAGCACAGCAGCGGTGGCTAACACCCGGACTCGGACTTTCCCACAGCACACGTCCCTGCTCCACAGACGAACGCTCGCAGGACTCTGAGACGTTCGCTGCTAAGAATAAACTGTGATCTCACCGCTTCGGCGTATCGATCTGCCGGAGGTTACGCAGGGAGGTGCTACCGCCATTTTGTTCGACGATGAACGCCGCGGTCCTGTTTTCTCTCGTTAAAACAAGTGAAAATTTATTCTGTTTAACGTGTTCATCGAGGTCGCTTGCATGAGGGTTTTGCATGACTACACTGAAAGCGGTTGTAGAGACGGAGACGGCTTGTATTTGCACAAATCAATAACGCCAAAAATAAGACTTCCTGTTTGGTGGCAGCGTACATCAGTACAATTACAAATGCTCAATCACGGCAGTAAAGGGAAGGCATGCGAGCTACACATCGTGCTAACGTGTGTTTGCATGCGCTACTCAACCACTGGTCTGAGTAATGCTTCGGAACCAGCATGACTTTAGTAGTAGTGTGTCCACCTCCTTGTCTCCTTTATTGCAGCTCCCTCTCTCTCTCTCTCTCTCTCCCTCTCTCTTATTCCCTCTCTCTCTCTCCTTCTCTCCTCCCTGTCTCTCTCTCTCTCTCTCTCTCCTTCTCTCTCTCCCTCTCTCATTCTCCCTCTCTCTCTCTCCCTCGCTCTCTCTCTCTCCCTCCCCCCGCTCTCTCCCTCTCTCTCCTTCTCTCTCTCCCTCTCTCATTCCCCCTCTCTCTCCTTCTCTCTCTCTCTCCTCTCTCCCTCTCATTCTCTCTCCCCTTTCCCTTTTCCTTTATCTCTCCCTCCCTTCCTCTCTCTCTCTCCCTCTTTCCCCTCTCTCTCTACCTTCCTCTCTCCCTCTCTCTCTCTCATTCCCTCTCTCTCTCCCCTCTCTCCCTCTCTCCCTCTCTCCCTCTCTCTCTCTGCGGCTGCATCACCGTACGTGATTCCCACGCGTGCAGCGGCGCTCTAGCCCGTCTCCCCCGTAGCCCGCCGGACGCTGAGCGTAGCGGCTAAGCGTAGCGGCCGCCCCGCGCGCGGTGTGCAGACGCGGTTAGCGGATCTGTGGTTCGTGCAGCCGGGGGCTCGCGCCGCGCGTCTCACGCGTTTCACCCCCCCCCCCTCGAGATCGGGTCCCTTCGATTACTTACACCCAGAAATGATAAAAAAATAAAAGGGAGAAAAGGGAAGAAGAAAAAAAAGCTGGCCTAAATGTCTCTCAGGGTCGGAGTCCACGCTGTGTGTGTGTGTGTGTGTGTGTGTGTTAATAACGGTTCGAGAGGACGCTAGCATGCTAGCTAAGGGCGCGCTGAAAGGGTAGACACGGTTAAGGGAGCGCGTGTGGCTACCTGGGGGCGGTAGGGCCCAACGCCCTGGGCACAGACCCAGCGCCAGGCTGCGCTGCCTGGCTGTCCTCTGGCATGGAGAGGGCCCCCAGTGCACCCCAACCCCCCCCCCTCCCCAAACCCTAACCCCCCCTCACCCCGCTAGCCGGCCTTCCCGGCAGTCTGTGCCCGTCGGCCGGTCCCGCTCGTGGACATCTGGGCTCCCTGGCGTAACAGAGGTTGGCGGGGGCACCGCTGGGGCCGTGCCCGCTCTGCAATGGGCACGCGTGCCAGCCTGGCCGAACAGAGGCCCTCTGAGCCAGCGACCGGGCCCTAGGAGAAAGGGCGCATTCTTCAGAGCCTGGCGCGCTCCGCACGCCCCCCCCCCCCACCCCAAACCCCCCCCCCCCCCCTTCCCCAATTATATCAATGGAGTGCAGTAAACGCCACTCCACCCTTATCATAAAGCTGTCTATTATCACACGGCCATAAACTGACTCCTGAACGGCAGCATTCAGGCCGCGATTTTAACACAGTGACTGTCTATTTCTGTTCAGCAGGAGAAAGGCCACTCACTGGTGACTTTTTAATTTTTATTTTTACTAACTTGCTTTTCTTTTTCTTTTTTTGTCACTGTTGAACACACTGTTTTTTTTTTGTTTGAAAAACATGAAATATGTTCAGTATAATATGATTAGGGTGTTGGGGACGTGTTCTAAAAGTAATTAGTGTGTGTGTGAGGGGGACATGTTCTATATATAATTAGTGTCGGGTGGAGCGTGTTCTGTAAGTATTTCGTGTTGGGGGGGTCTGTTCTCTGTGTTTCTCTGTTGGGGTGGGACAGAGTGACTGGATCTGCAGTTGCCTGGAGAACGTGTGGCGGCAGTGGTCCAGATTGTCCCGGTCACGGGCAGATTTGGGGGGGGGGACGGGGGGACGGGGGGGGTTTGTCTGATCACATGAAACGGTCTCGCCCCGCTTGGCGACACCGTCGCTGTCCCATTGTCTGAGCCCCTGCTTGAACGGGAAGCACCCGTGGCCACGTGGTGTGTTTTGGGTTGGGGTGGGGGGGGGGGGGAGCAGCGGGACACCCCGTCTGTCCTGTTTGTGTCACTGGAAATGGAGGAGTTCACGGCGGTTATGGAAATGGGGGGGTGGGGGGTCGTTCACTGAGCCGCCTGCTGTTCGTCCCGGAACGTTAGACTGGGCCGCCTGCGCTGCCAGCTCTGCTGCTCATGTTCCCGCTCCTTTTCCCGCTCATGTTCCCGCTCCTGTTCCTGCTAACAGCTGCTGCTCATGTTCCCGCTCCTGTTCCCGCTCCTGTTCCTGCTAACAGCTGCTGCTCATGTTCCCGCTCCTGTTCCCGCTCCAGTTCCCGCTCCTGTTCCCACTCCCACTACCAGCTGCTGCTCCTGTTCCCACTCCTCTCCCTGCTCCCTCTCCTGCTAACAGCTGCTGCTCCTGTTCCCGCTCCTGTTCCCGCTCTCACTCACCCCCCCCCCCCCCCCCCCCCCCAATCAAGAGGAAGGATAATCAGGAAATACTGACATCGTCTTTTTTCATTAATAAAGCCAAATACTAGCAGCCTGGTTTCTGAGAGAATCAAGAGCAGAAATTCAGTATTTCCTGATTAATCAGGAGAGTAGTCGCTGCAGAATTTGGACAGCGCCTGTAGAAAAATCTCTTATGCCTATGGGACTGGTGCATTTTTAGTTCTCATGTAATCCTAATCTCTTATGCGTTGATTGTTGAAAATTTTCCATCAACACCAGTGTAGTTCCAGAGCGTACAGCAAACGGCAGCTACGCTTGTCTGTATTTTAATGTCGGTGTGTAAAATAAAAGTGTGTATATTAACACTTTGGTGGTGCTGCAGTAGAACAATAAGGGCGTTGAGGGGTGTTTTTTAAAGCAGCGGTGTGTGGCGGGGTTGGACGGCTCGCTGATAGATAGGGGTATGAGAGTCATGTTCATTTCTTCCTCTGTCAGTCTCTCTTTTCCACTCTTTTTTTTGGAATGCACACATAACCAGCAAAACTGCAGACAAAGGACTTGGTGTTTGTGTGTAGGGTGGAGTGGATGGGGGGGGGGCGGGTGGGGGGGGGGAGTGGGAGGGGGCTAAGGGCACAGGGGTGTGGGGGGGACGGTGGGGGGGAGGTTGTAGATATGGGTGTGTGGGGGGGGTGATGCTGGACATGTTCGCTGACTTTATTGTTCTCTGTTGCCGGGGTGATGGGAGGGTGGGTGGTGGGCGGTTTTGGGGAGGGGGGGCTGGGGGGTTGGGGGGGGGGGGCAAAGCTCCGGTAACAGCTGTGCAGTCCGAAGCCTTTTACTTCCTCTGTTCCAGAAGGCCCTAAAACAAGAGAACAGAAAGGGAGAGAGAGGGAGAGGGAGAGGGAGAGAGAGAGCCTGAGGGCAGAGTTCTCTGTGAAGTTCAGGCTCCTCACTGGGGGCGGGGGGCAGAGGGGAGAGAGAGGGGATGGAAGATTCAGAAGCGAACACACCATGAGCAAATCATTTTGTTTTGACTAGTTTTTGTTTTGTTTTTTTTTGGTTTATGCTCTCTGTGTCACTGCCTGGATTTAGAACAAGGGTCTCAAAGACTGTCGGACTGCAGCGTCTGCTGGTTTTCAGTGTGTGTTTCAGTACCTAAGTGCTTAATTTGAGTCACTGACTGCCTACAGAGCCTGCAGGACTGGAGTTAAACCTGCAGACACTGCGGCCCTCCAGGACTGGAGTTAAACCTGCAGACACTGCGGCCTTCCAGGACTGGAGTTAAACCTGCAGACACTGCGGCCCTCCAGGACTGGAGTTAAACCTGCAGACACTGCGGCCCTCCAGGACTGGAGTTAAACCTGCAGACACTGCGGCCCTCCAGACTGGAGTTAAACCTGCAGACACTGCGGCCCTCCAGGACTGGAGTTAAACCTGCAGACACTGCAGCCATCCAGGACTGGAGTTAAACCTGCAGACACTGCGGCCCTCCAGGACTGGAGTTAAACCTGCAGACCTGCGGCCCTCCAGGACTGGAGTTAAACCTGCAGACACTGTGGCCCTCCAGGACTGGAGTTAAACCTGCAGACACTGCGGCCCTCCAGGACTGGAGTTAAACCTGCAGACACTGCGGCCCTCCGGGACTGGAGTTAAACCTGCAGACACTGCGGCCCTCCAGGACTGGAGTTAAACCTGCAGACACTGTGGCTCCTCCAGGACTGGAGTTAAACCTGCAGACACTGCGGCCCTCCAGGACTGGAGTTAAACCTGCAGACACTGCGGCCCTCCAGGACTGGAGTTAAACCTGCAGACGCTGATGCCCTCCAGGACTGGAGTTAAACCAGCAGACACTGCGGTCCTCTGGGACTGGGGCAGCAGACACAGTGGAGTTTGGGATGCCTGGTCTGTCTGTGTGTCCTTGTTTCAGTTTTGTTTTGGGATGAGCATTTTAATGTCACTAAGAGAAGCAGAGCGCTGGGCTGTGCTGTAGTGTGGGTGATTAAGTGAGAGGATGATTCATTTTAAAGGTAAGCAGCGGAGAGGGGTGACCCGTCTGGAGGGGACGTGGACGGAATGTGGCGGGCGGGGGGGAGAGAGAGGCGTGGGAGGACAGGGTCGCCAGGGCGACGGGCTGGGTGAGCGAGACCCAGACACTGGCACGCTCGCACACGCCACAGTGCCCCCCCCACCCCTCGTACCCCACCCAAACAGGCACGCTCCATCCACCCCGCCCCCTCCCCCCCACCCACGACCCTGCATCAAGCCCCCGGGAAGCTTTTGTGTTGCCAGACGCGTCCCTGGATCCTGTGCCACGCTCAGCACACCAACCGCACTAACCGTCTGAGGATGGAGAGAAGGGGGGAGAGAGAGAGAGAGGGAGAGAGGGAGGGAGGGAGGGAGGGAGAGAAGGAGGGAGGGAGGGAGGGAGAGAGGGACAGAGGATGTGAAGAGTAACAACACACCAAAATGTCTGGTTATTAAACATATAATGCTAAATAAATGCGTAATCTAGCACACACCACAGACACACCACACACACATACATACGCACACACACACCACACTCGCACACACACACACACACACACACACACACACACACCACACTCGCACACACACACACACACACACACCACACACATACACACACACACACCACACTCGCGCACACACACACACACACACATACACACACACACACACACACACACACACACACACGGGCCGTTCCCGACAGAATCAGATTTCTTCGCCGTAAAGCGATACACGAGGACGTGGGCTGACCTGACCGAGCACATAAATATCTGGGGACGGTTGACCACAGAGGACCCAAACAAACCCGCTGGAGGAGCAGCTAAAACGGGGCGTGAGCAGCAGCGCCAGGGAGCAGCAGCGCCCGGGAGCCCAGGGTTTGGGAAACACAAGAAGCATTCGCAGGGAGAGGAGGTGGCGGAGACTTCCAGGAGTGAAAAATAGCACCGGCATTTTAAAAAAAATTTTTTTTTTTAATCCAGCGAGACGGTCGGCCATTTTCAATTTGTGCCTGATGGCACCGATGCTGTTTTTCTCTGTTCTACCTGGTGAGCCTCAGCCAGTACTGCTCCTGGGATAGACCTGGCTCGTGTCTTACTGTAGGCATTGTGAATACAGCATTTTTTTTAGTCCAAAAAAATTATAGACCAAATTATTTTTTTATTATGTTGTGCGGCCTCTGAAGTGGTGAGCTGCTCAGCATGCTGGCTGCCCCGCCCATTTTCTCAGTACAACCTTATGACACGGAAAATGGGTGGAGCTATTATTTCTGGAATGTGATGGGTCCACCAGTTTTTGGTATTATGGCAGCGGGGGGGCGGGGGGGGGGGTGTTGGTGTGTTCCACTTGTTTTCACCTTTGCTTGGGAGCGGGGAGACTGCATCACAAAGCCGGATCGCTGCACTGAGTGAAACCTGGAACCCTCCCAAATCTTGAACATGGACTGAAGTAAAAAAAAAAAATTAAAAAAATAAAAAGTTGTTCCAGGTTGTACTCAGCGCAGTTATCCAGCTAACTCAGTGATCCTAACTCAGTGACACCGGGCCCCTGCTTTGACCTCAGATGACCCCTGCGGTCTGCTCACGTGCCCTGTGTGTAGACGGAGCGGTGATGTAATGGGGTCTGTGATGTAATGGCGTCTGTGCTCTGCAGTCTCCCTCAGTCTGACTGCTCTTCCTGACACCGGGACAGTTAGTGAGCTGCAGCAGCAGCAGCGGCAGTGGACTGTTGGCTTGTTGTGCTGTGGTTGCCTAGCAGGAGTAAATAGAAATAGAATTTCCTGTCAGGATGAGAGGTGTGTGTGTGTGTGTGTCCAGAGTGAAATGACAGGGCTTCCATGTGATTTACTGGATTTACTGATGCCCCCCAACCCCCCCACCCCAAAAAAACATGTATGCACCACCCCCCTAAAAAATGTTTCTTGCCTAGGCAGAAATGGTATTCCTTCAGCGATATACTGTAAAATGTGACCCATTTGACCCATTCCAGTTCAACAACCTTTTAATTGCAAGTGTCCTTTCATTCTATTCTCACTATGGTATAGCAGTGTAAGTCTGTACCAGAACCTTCTACCCCCCCCACCACCACCACCCCCATGCCACCCCCCTCGCCACCCACCCACCCAATTCGTCTTGGAATTTGTTCTCAGTAAAAGCAGTCGCCTTATTAAGAGCTGCTTAGGAACGGCAGCCAGGAAAAATGCCGGGGAAAAAAAAAAGGAAAATTTGGGTGATTGATGGACGGCTGTCATATTAAGGGTCAGCTTCCAAATCCACAGCCCTCAGCTTTTTGGCCCCGGTCCAGCGTTTGGGAATGTTTTCGAAGGTGGGAGGGGCGGGGACGGGGGGAGGGGGATTTGGGGGTCGTCCAGCCTTGGTGGTAAGTCAACTTCATTTTGCGTTTCTGTTTAATAACCATGACAACAGGATGAATTTTTTTTTTTTTTTGTGGGTTTTAGTGTTTCAGCCCACCTCCATGTCTCGAGCAGGACAGGCACCAGCGAGTCTATCTGAACCCCCCCTCCCCTACCCCCCCCCCCCCCTCCCAGGCTCTCCACGCCGCCAAGACCCACTGCGGTAAGCCAGGAAGCAGTGGCCCACAGGAGGACAAAAATAGCCCACTGTAGCACGGCTGCCACGCTTGTAAAAACTCAGCCGTTATCATATTCCTTTTGTTTTTTGGAATTTCCCCCCCCCCTCCCTCCCACGCCCCTTTTGTTTTTTTCTGATTTGAAACTTCCCTCTTCCTTGTGAAGTCACTGTTTCAGGGTTGTGATGGGGGTGGGGGCGTCCAGCAAGTTTTTAAGTTTTCTACTAAGACAGTGGCTTTGCCCCATAAACCCCACTTCCAAATCGTTTACATTTGTGTTGAGGGGTAGAGTCAGGCTGCAAGCAGCAGGGTCGGGGTCATGGTCTCAGTCTTTCCGCTCATACAACAAATTCAGGTTTTTTCAATTAATGGACATTCATAATTGAATATCGACTTGACAACAGCTATTCTTCCTTCCACCAGATTTAACTGTTATTTGTGCTTTTCATCATACTCCTTTCTTTTCGTGTTTGTGGCAGCACCTGTGCTTTCTGTTACCGGAGCACGAGTTCTGCCTGGTGTGTTGAGTCACGGTTGTGGATGTGAAAATAGAGGGGGGGTCAGGAGGCAGGGGGCTGGAAAGACAGTGACAGGTCTTCTGGTGGTGACCTCTGATGGTCCTACCCCTCTGATGGTCCTCATCCCCCCCCACCCCAACTCTCCCCCCAAAAGTGTAATCCCATTGAAAGGTCACCATTACCACATCACTGTTTGTGTTGCTAGTTTGCAGTTCCTGAGCGTGCTAATGGCAGGATGGAGCTTGTTGTCTGACTGCATCACACCATCCAGAGCTCTCCAGTACCTCCGGCTGATTGGCCAGTGATCCCTGGCATGAGGATGGGTGGGGGTGGAGGAGATTTTGGGGGGGGGGGGGGGCGGTAGTAGCTGGACATACTGAGCCTTGGAAAGTGTGGAACTCTTACCCGATCTCACCCTGTGCATCCAGGAGTCTGTACCCTGGGCTCAATACACAGAAGATTAAATAAAACAACTCAGGTGTGGCTTCAGATGTAAATGCAAGCAGGGTGAAATTTCCTTCAGCTTATCTGAGCCAGTAAACAAACTCTTTAAAATGAGCTGAAATGTATAAAGTAATAAGGCTGGCTGCTGCCTCAGATGTCATGTTTTGACAGAGTGTAGCACAGTGGGTAAGGAACTGGGCTTGTAACCGAAAGTTCGTAGGTTCGATTCCCGGGTAAGGACACTGCCGTTGTACCCTTGAGCAAGGCACTTAACCGAAATTGCTTCAGTATATATCCAGCTGTATAAATGGATACAATGTAAAAAATGCTATGTAAAAGTTGTGTAAGTCGCTCTGGATAAGAGCATCTGCTAAATGCCTGTAATGTAGTGTTTTGGCCAGGTTTGTCTGTAAAAATTCAGTTGACAAAAAAAGACCGTGGATTAAAAAAGTTTGGGGGATTGAGAAAGTTCCCTTTGCATGACAAAAAAACAATCCAGAAACAATCAGGGCCAAATATGGAGCCACCAGTGATGTATGTCATGTGACTGAAGAGTCAGAGAGATGAGCCAGTCACGTGATCTGAGGCTCGACGTGAGTTTGGAGTGCTGCACCCAATCCCATCTCCGCTCTCAGCCTTATAAGAGAGCTGTTGTTTGTGAGGCACAGAAGCCATCATAGTTCTCTTTTTTTTCGTCCACAGCTTTGCAAGTCATTTCCTGTTGTTACCAGGTCAAATTCTTAATTTAGACGCACCTTCGCTAACTTTTCGAAAGAGCAAACGGTCTGAGTATAAATTAGGAGGGGGTGGGGGTGGGGGGGGCAGAACCTCTTATAGACAAAGGAATCCTATTCAATATGTGGAAAAAAAAATACATTATAGAGCCAGCAGGATCCTTTAGATTGTTTTATTAGGCTGTGTGTGCATCAAACTCGTGACTTTTAATTCCCTCTCTTTTGAGTGTAATTAAAGCGGTTCTCAGGACAGTAATTGACTGAAAGTGCTTTGATTGGGGTCTGAGTAGCAGGGTTTTCTGTAACATACTAGGAAGTGCCGGCAGCTCTGGGGGGGGGGGGGGGGTGTCGAAATGGGGGGAGAGGTCACACTCTCTCTTTGGGCTACGGAGCCAGGCCCAAAAATAGGGTGAGCTATACCCCCCCAACCCCCGCTCGCACCCACTTCGTTCTCGCCCCGTGACAGCAGCTATGCCGTGACCCCAGATCTGAGTGCAGCCGCCCGTCCACCTGTGCTTTCATTGAGCAGCACGCGCGCGCAACGCAGTTACATTACTGAGGACACGTATACCAAGTGACTCTTATACAGAGTGACTTACACACACACACACACCCTTTTTTAGCGTGTTTACATACAGCCGTGCGGCTGGACGGGTCACTGGGAGCAATTCAGGTTAGGTTCAATGCGGCTCAAGGGTACGGTGGTGGTGCCCTACCTGGGAATCAAACCTGCAACCTTCGGGTTGTAACCCCCTAGTTCCCTACCCACTTTACTATAGTAGTGCGATATCTGTGTGTGATGTGGTGGCGTGCCAGTGCTTCACTGATAATGGCGTATAGTATATCGACTAGGTTTTAATAGAGCAGTGTGCCTCTGTGCCAGTGCTTCACTGATGTGGTGTGTGTGTGTGTGTGTGTGTGTGCGTATGCGTGTGTGTGTGTATGTGTGTGTGTGCGTATGTGTGTGTGTGTGTGCGTATGTGTGTGTGTGCATGTGTGTGTGTGTGCGTGTGTATGCGTATGTGTGTGTGTGTGTCAGTGTGTGTCTGTGTGTGTGTGTAGGTATTATAATGGTGTATAGTATATCGACTAGGTTTTAATAGAGCAGTGAGCCTCTGTGCCTCTCTGTTTCATTACGTGCTGGTGCTCCAGAGAGCCCTATGAGGAGTCTGCTGATGTGGGCGTCTGGGGCCCCCCTGTGGAGGCAGCACCGCGGGGGTTCGTCCCCTGCAAGGCTGGGGAGGAGAGAGAGAGCACGGGGCGGGGTAGGGGTGGGGTGGGGCGGGGCGGAGCCTCTTTGTCGCGCTCCTCTTTCTTCCCTGAGCTTGTGACCATGACCTCGCCGAAGCCCTGCGATTGGTCAGCTGTTCGCGTTCACCGGCCCCCTCCTCCTCCTCCTCCTCCTCCTTCTCCTCGTCAACCTAGACTACCTTCTCAGCACAGGTCACAGTGCTGGGGTGTGTGTGGTGTGTGTGAGGGACGCCATATCTGGGGGTACTGCTGCACGTTAATTAGCCAGGCATCAGCTGCCATTACTCGAGAGCGTGCCGTTTTTTTTTTTTCTTCTTCTTCTTTTTTTTTTCTCACCATCTGGCCAGCTTTTCCCCCAGCCCGACGTAGCCCAGGGTTAACGACCGACGCCGGCGAACAGATGTCCGCGAACGGGGCGAGGCGATACGTGCGGACCGCGTGTCCCACAATGCCCCTGGACACGCACCCCTGTACAACTGCCTGAGAGAGAACGGTCAACACTAGCGTACACATAGCACACTCCCCTCTGCAACATGCACACTTTGCTCAGCCTCGTACTGAACAGTCCTCCTGCCAAGAGCAAGCCCCGCGATCATTAACACCGTGAACCGAGCCTTACAGGGACGTATTTACCTGGGAAAGGTCGAGCTCGTTCGCTTGGTCAATTGTGCTGGAAAAGCAACGAATGAGCAGTCAAGTCCGTTTAGATCGCCGCAGTCGAACGCACAGCAGCGCTTTGGTTCGTGACGCTAAAGAAAACACTGCGCTTGGCAGCGGCGGGGCCGTTTAGGAACAATGTCCTGTTCACGGGGATCGGATTCTGCGTCGCAGTTGGAAAAAAGGACTTGGAAAGGCCATCCCGGACCGGACCGTAAAGGACAACGTGGGTTTCTTGGATTTCTTTCAGACAAATAAGCCTCAGGACCAAGGTGGCAACCTCACGAGGACAAGGGTTACATTCAGCCCTTTCCCAGAAACATGGCCTTTTTTTTTTTTTTTTTTTTACCGGAACCCGCCAAAAAAACAAAAAAACTCTGTCGGCCGCCGTTACGCGCTCCTGTTCTGTGCCTTAGCGAAGCCTCGCGGTCGTCTGACCCGCGTCCCGCGGCCCCTAGGGGCGCCGCAGGGGGCCTTCCGGCACCTTCTGCCCCTTGGGTACAGGTGGAGCCACCCGCAGCGTACCTGGGCCAGGTAAGGTCGAGGTAGTGGCTCTCCGACCGTGTCAGGTGCGTAGATCGATGCGCTTGTTCGCAAGGGCTTCCGCACGTTGCCCTGGGTACAGGTGAGCCCCGAGCAGTTCCTGGCCAGTGAGGGTTGAGGCTGAGTGCCTCCGCCGGCTTCAGGCGCGAATGCACGCGCTCAGCGGCCTCCGTGTTAGTGGTGAAGCGCTAACTGTGCTCGCTGCCGACCTGCCCAGCCTGTTTCTCCCCCAGTGTGAAAAATGCAAGTATCCCTCCAGGAGAGAATATATAAGTTGCCCTGGGAGACCGTGCTTGGAAAGGGTGGAGTCTGAAACTTTTTTTTTTTTTTTTTTTAAGTACAGTCAAGCTGGCTGTCGATAATGGAGTAGTCACATAGATTGTACATTTCCGAAATCCAAATGGGGGAGTGCAGACTCGTCGTTGAACGTGGGGGGTTAGTGTTTAAACATTTTATTTTTGTAAAAATATATGCAACCAGTTGTTGAATTTCCCCCATGCGCAACAGCCCACCATGAACATAAACGGCTTTGCTTTTTTAAATGAATATTTTCCCAGGTCTTTATACATTAAGCAAATGTCATGCCATTTTATGGACGTCCTTTACTGCTTTTTTCATTGCCCTGAATAATGACCGTTACTACATTACAGCTGCACTGCGCACTACCCGTTTCTCCTTCGCTAAATTGTCGTGAACAGATTTGTAAATCAGTACCTTCTACATGCACACACTGAAGTCATACTGTATGTTTATTAGGAAAGCATGTGAACACTATCGTATAAAACCAACCTGGGTCACCAGACGACGCCTCTTTGATGTCTTACTGTTCTTTTTACTATAATGTTGTTGAATGTGGAAAATCTGACAGAGTATTGATCAACCATATAGCCCACATTTCAGGCTGTAAATCAGATTGACTGATTTGTGAGCGCGATAGTACATTTTATCTCAAATTTAATAAACCATCGGCTCAACTCTATTTTTGCTGGAACAAGGGCAAACGTTGTAACACTTTCACTAGCCTGAAGCCATGCGTTCAAAACTAAAAAGCCACATTGTCATTTAACGGCTTACCGTTTTTTTTTTTTTAATTAGTTAAGGCTTTTGGTTAGCCATTTATTTATGGGTACCCGATAATGATCAGAAAAGATGTCGCAAATTCTCACAAATAAATGATTGTATGCGGGAATAGACTGGTTGTAAAAGTCGCCGGCATATTTCCAGAAGGCCAGAGCAAATCACCGTTCTGTTCACCGGGCAAACAGTTGGCGGTTATGAGACCGTTATTTCGCCTTTGGACACACATGCTTCGTAATTGCTGGTTCTGCCGATGAACGCCTAAGAAACATGGCTACAATTTTAGAAAACGGCAAATGCACTCCTAATAAACAGCTTTGGGCACTTTACTTTTAGGCTACACAAAAGTATTGTATTGTCTTCTAGGTGAAGCCGAGGGGACCGACTTGAATTTACTGAATAACTTGAATGCCTCAAATATTTGCGGTTGCTCGCTCTCGCAGCGGGGTTGTGCGTCCCGAACCAGCGGATGCGCAGGGCTGTGTTTTTTGTCACGCAGTTCGTGTAATATAAATACACATTTACTCTAAATTTATACCTGCTTGGCCGCCACAGCATGGCTTTCACAACCCTGATATTGCACAGACTGGGATTTTTGGCAGCGGCACCACATTTTTTCATTAGCGTTTTCTCTTCCCTTTGGGACAATGGCACACGCAGGGGCCACGAGAGACGGGGCGCGGATGTCGGTAGCCCTACATCTGATTGGATACTTATCTGAAGTAAGAGCATGTGTAGCCCCGCTAGCTGGCGTTAGCAACTGCTTGGTCCCAGCTGCCAAGTGCAGAGAGAGAGAGAGAGAGAGAGAGCGAGAGAGAGAGAGGTGGGGGTGGGTGAGGGAGGGCGCAAGCGGAGTGTGCGTGTGCCTGTGTGTGCGCGAGGGGCGGACCTCGCTGGAGCTAGACACAGTCGGCTCGCGGCGTACCAGAAGCTTTACTTTACGTCATTCCTTTTTCAGGGACAGCACTGCTGCTGGAACAGGGGCAGCCGCGTCTCGGCTGTTCTATCACTGGGCAGTAGTGGTTGAGAACCCGTCCGCTCTTCTTCAGCACGCCATTGTGCTTGGGGTCCTCCCTCAGTCGATTGGAAAATCGCCGAAGAGAATAAAAGTGCGGTGGACGATGTGAGGAGTTTGGCTGATGCCTTCTTCGAGACGCGGAGCTAGCGCTAGTCTAGTAAGACAGTGACCCGATGCTTTATTTAAAACCTCAGGTGGACGTAGATGTGGTGAGTAGATCTCCGTTTAACCCGCTGCGCGTTGTTAAATGCACGTTGTTAACGACTGGTTGTGGCACGTGAACACGAATTAGACCTGGAATTGATGTTTTGTGTTGCCTAATCAAACGAAAGTCGATCGCTCATCTCGGCGTCTCCAGTTAAAACGAACAGTTCAGCAGACTTAACACGAGAAAGCGAAACAAAGATATGTGAGCTTGAATGAAGGCGGTTGCCTTCGAGCCGACTAGGTAGCCTGCTGCTTTTGTCGTGCGTAAAATTAGCTTTAAATGTAGCTGACTAGCCAGCCCATCCGTCCAGCTAACGTAGCGACCCAACTTGCTGTAGTGTTGCGTGAAGAATGCTAGCGAACATTGTTTTCAGACGGTCCTCGCATTGCACAGCTGGTGTGTTAAGTTTATAGCTGCATGTAGGTCAATGACTATTGACTTCAGCTCCGATGTGCATTTTGACATGTTAGCTCTTTAGCATTTGGCTTCCGAAAGGAGACAGAATAATTTTTTTTTTCCAGTAGGGTAATGCTGATTAATGATGTATTCTACGTCTATTATTAATCATCCTGAAGATTGGAATAGTTTTGTCATTCGTGTCTACGTGCGGTCATGGCTCTGTCTGTAAAAAAAAATCACAAGCCGTCTGAATCCGCCCTCGCACGCCTGGTTGTTGCTGTCTAATTTGTACTGCAAACCAAGTACGATAAGCGGCATATCGTGAAGTTTCTCCGTGACATTTAACTGTGGTGGGATGGGAGGAGCTCGTCAGCGCAGATACGGTATGTTCACAGCAAGAGGACAATTACGTGATCAGTTGAAGTTAGTGTTGTGTTACCTTAAGTACTATATGACACTGTCCTATATGACACTAATGGCTGAGCAGCGGACATAAATATAGTATCACTTGTTTATCGTTTGACTGTTATTGTGTTGTTCATTTGTTTCATGCAGGAAATACAAAAGTACACATGCACGGATTTACCTTTTGAGACGACATGTTAACTTGCTAAAAACTGCTTTTAATGCAACGCTGCACATTATATTTTTTGTACAATATAGCAATATTGTGCACAGTGACAGCCTGTGGAGAGTTTTCACCCATGACGGTGTTCGAAAAGGCGGACTGTCCAGACAGTAGCTGACACATTTGATTGCGTGAGTCATTTGGCATGTTTTTTAGGAACGCTTGTGCCGCTGGGGGCAGCTAGCTGACAGATAAACATCTCTCTCGCTAAGCCCGCCGGTCGGTATTTATAAACCATCGGAGAGAGGAGCGCTGATCTCTGCTCGGGTTTCTCCTGTCCTTGTTCCTAACCTTATGCACTGCCGGGCTTGGGAGTAAAACCGCATTCATGAAGCATTCCTGTTCCTCCGTGGGTTCAGCGAGTGCAGCTCAGGCCTCTGTATTCATAAAGCATCTTGGACTGGGAGTGCTGATTTAGGATCCGTTTTGTCTGTTCCTCCGTATTGGTTAAGGCTTGGAATACGGACACGGAAAAATCCCGGTTCCTAGATCAGTGGTCTCGGCTCTCTGATGCTTTATGAATACTGATCCGGACTGTGGGCCTGGAAGGAGCACGCATGTGATTATAGAGCAGTGGTGATTCTATTCAAACGTGCTTTCATTAAACTTTTCTGCAGGAGTTGTTACACTGCAGTGTAGGTACAGAAAGCATTTCAGAGTCAGAGTTTATGCAGATTCTTCATTGGGGAATCTATTCTCTTTGTGTTGGTGCAGGAAAATTCCCCTGCTTGGCTTGTGTTGGTGCCATAGTAACGAGCAATAAGTTGTTTGTAAATAGTGCGTATGAATTGTGATGATTGGGTGGATTTTAGTAATATGACTTGGCATGTTTGGAATCTGTTAAATGGTTTCTTTCACTTCAGATGAAGGACAAAGTGGCTGAGTGGAAGCGCTTATTTTATACAGACGTCTAAAGGGCAAATCGGGTTCCTGTCTGGCAAAATAAAAAAAAAATGTAGAAGAGAGTGTTTAGAGACATGCCAAACATTTGTAATCCATTCTTTTTTTTTTAAGGACCGTTGGATTGGTGTGTACCTCATTTGTGCTCTAAGCCTGTTTTTTTTTTCCTTCTGAAAAACTGACTTTTATAGTGAAACTTGAACTCGTGAGCCCTTGATTTAGATCTTTGTTTAAAACTCTTGTGAAGTTGCTATTTATACTCATTTTTTTGCTTGGCCAGTCCAAGTTGTTCTCAAAGATGGTATTGAGCCATTTTTTTTCCAGTTCTGCTGATTAGCCAATAATCTTCTTTCAGTTCATTATGGAGTATGAATTTATCAGTGGGGGAGGGGGGAAAGAAACAGTGTTTCAGAGATTTCAGAAATTTAGCGTGTGGTGTGAAGTTTGAGAAACTTGCGGGCCGGGGGTAGTGTTTGAGGGCTTTGCAGCAGTATTTAGGGCAGAGCTGTGCTCCAAAGAGGAAAACAGTCCTGGATACAGACTCTGTATGGCAACCTACTTTAGTCCCGCAGTTTGTTTGTTTTCCCGCTGTTTCTGCTTCTGTTCCGACGTCTGGAAGCCTCCATCTGCGGCTCTCTGGGACGTCCCGGCTCTGAAGGTTCTGTGGCGGTGAGGGCTCCTCCTCAGACGCTCTGACCTGTCATGTCCGCGGTTCCGGAGAACGCAGGCCGCGCACGTGAAAGGGTCAAGGGTCAAAGGTCAAGGGTCTCCGGCTCTGGCTCCTCCTGCAGGATGGACACGTTGAAACGTTGAAATGCGTGTGATCACTTCCTGCCTGGATCCCGAGGCCTACCTTCCAGCACCTGTCCTTGCCCCCCCCCCCCCCCCGCCCCTTCCGGTAACACCCGGACCGTCCCTCACGTATAGGGGGCGGAGTGTCTGGCCGTCGCTCTGTCTGAGGGGAACAGGGGGAGAGAGAGCAGCCGAGCCGGCGGGCGGGGGGCAAACGGCAGGCCGAGTCACGGGCTCAGATCTTCGGCCATTTTGACCCGGCCGCTCGGGGGGAGAGAGCGACCTCCACCCGGAGCTCAGAGTGCAGCTCACCGTGCCAATCATCTCAGAGATGACATCACGTACTACACACGTCTATACGAAGACTGTGAACTGATTATATTTTAATTTTCATAATTTTCACAATTTTCATTGGTCGGGAGGGCATGGTTTAGTATGGGAAACGGCTGGTTTGCGCATGCGGCTGCTGGCCGATCGTGCCGGGTCCTTTTTGTTTATTTATTTTTTGTTGTGAAACGTCGTGAGGCGGTGAAAAGAAAGCGAGTCTCTTTCTTCCTCGCGGGTCAGCTGCCTCTTATCTCGCCTGTGCTCTCCTCTCACGCACTGTCCAAGGCCTGCGCGGCAGAAGATAGGAGAAAGTAACAACCTGGGAACAAAGGCCTCTTCAGTCAGCAGTGTGGGGGGGGGGGGGGGGGGGGGCTCTGCCACAGAACTGCAAAAACAGTCCTATTAGCATAATATGTAACGGCCACACTCAGGTGTAGCGTATTAGTGAAGTGTGTGTTCAGTTATTAACAATGTGAATGTGAAATTAAATGTATGTGTGTGTGTGTGTATGCACATGTAAGTGTGTGTCTGTTTATCTGTGTGTGTGTGTGTGTGTGTGTGTGTGTGTGTGTGTGTGTGTGTGTGTGTAGCGTGTGTCTGTGTGTAAGATGGCTGTGTCTCCTTTGCCTGAGTGCATAGCGATGCGGAACACGCTGCACTGACGGAGTCTCACTCCTCCGTCCGCCGCTGCCGCCGCCTTTCCCCCCGCCACGCTTCAGAGCGGAGTGTACGTGTAAACATGGGCGCACGTGTCGTGCCGACGGCGTGAGCGGGCGATTAAAGGGTTAATGTGGGCGTGTGTCGTGAGAGGCTCGGCCCGGAGAGCCGCGAGTGGCGGAGAGACGTGGCTGAGCGAGCGGCGATTAGTCAGAGCGAGCGTGGTGGGGTGGGGTGGGTGGGTTGAGTTGGCATTTCGGTCGGGAGGGGAAATCACACCCCTGCGCCCCTATGACGCTTGAATGCCCCCCCAGCCCCCCAGGCAGGAAGACGGGGGTGCTGGACACGCCGGTGACTCTGCGGGATGATGAGTGATGACGCTTTAAATGAGTCCCGCCCCCACAGAACAGACAGAGCAACGGCTTTTCCTCTATTGCCTAATACTACTACTAATATGACTACTGCTACTGCTACTGCTGCTACTGCTGCTGCTACTGCTGCTTCTACTGCTACTGCTGCTACTGCTGCTACTACTGCTACTGCTGCTACTGCTGCTACTACTGCTACTGCTACTGCTACTGCTGCTACTGCTACTGCTACTGCTACTGCTACTGCTGCTACTGCTACTGCTACTGCTACTGCTCTGCTGCTGCTACTGCTACTGCTGCTACTGCTACTGCTACTGCTACTACTGCTACTGCTACTGCTACTGCTGCTACTGCTGCTACTGCTACTGCTACTGCTACTGCTGCTACTGCTACTGCTGCTACTGCTACTGCTACTGCTACTGCTGCTACTGCTACTGCTACTGCTACTGCTACACTGCTCTGCTACGCTATGCTGCTACTGCTCTGCTACTGGCTACTGCTACTGACTGCTAGCTACGCTACTGCGTGCACTGCTCTGCTGCTACTGCTACTGCACTACTGCTGCTGCTACTGACTGCTGCACTGCTACTGCTACTGCTACACTGCTACTGCTCTACTGCTACTGCTGCTGCTTCTACTGCTACTGCTACTGCATGACTACTACTGCTACTGCTGCTACTGCTACTACTCTACTGCTAGCTACTGCTAGCTGCTACTGCTACTGCTCTTGCTGCTACTACTACTGCTACTGCTGCTACTGCTACTACTCTACTTACTGCTACTCTCTGCTATGCTACTGCTACTCTGCTGCTGCTGCTGCTGCTACTGCTGCTACTGCTACTACTATGCTCGCTACTACTCTACTGCTCTACTTCTGCTGCTGCTGCTACTTGCTACTACTACTACTGACAGTTACTTACTCTAGTACTACTACTTCTTCTGCTATACTGCTACACTACCACTACTGCTGCTGCTACTGCTACTACTGCTACTGCTACTATTGCTACTTGCTACTGCTACTACTACTGCTTCTACTACTGCTGCTGCTACTGCTACTGCTACTGCTACTACTGTGGGTGGCAGTGTAGTATAATAGGTAAGGAGTTGCTCTTGTAACCTAAAGGTCACAGGTTCTATATCCCAGTTGGACACTGCAGTTGTACCCTTGAGCAAGGTACTTAACCTGCATTGCTTCAGTATTTATCCAGCTGTATAAATGGATGCAATGTTAATGCTATGTGTAAGTCGCTCTGGATAAGAGTGTCTGCTAAATGCCTGTAATGTATTGTACTAATAATAATAATACCCTATTATTATTATTATTATTATTCTTGCTATTATTCAGATTTAAAGACCTATAAAATGCCTTTGATGCAGTGCATTCTGGTGTAATTAATGAGGCAGTGATTGGCGTTTCCTTGGCCATATGCCAGTGCAGAGTGCTCTATACTGTACAGCCACAGACGGAAGTGCTGCTGTTCGTACTGCATGGGGCTGTGTGTGCTGAGCAGTGAGGGGAACACGTAGGGCAGGGACTGTGTGTGTGTGTGTGTGTGTGTGTGTGTGATGTGTGTGTGACGTGTGTGTGCCAGCCTGCTTGGCAGGGAAACTCCCATCAGGCAAAGTGTTGATGTTTTTAAATTACTCAACGCGAAAAGCTTTCATTTTCCAAAATGAGCGTAGTTAAACGTGATTGAAAAGGACAGGTTGTTGTCTTAAATGCATCAAAATGCTAATTAAAGACAGAGGCTTGTCCATCTCAGCCTGTGTGCTGCTTATGCTGAATTTCTAATTGCATAAAATAAAAATATCCGTAATGCTTTAT
This sequence comes from Anguilla rostrata, assembly GCF_018555375.3. NCBI lineage: Eukaryota > Metazoa > Chordata > Actinopteri > Anguilliformes > Anguillidae > Anguilla > Anguilla rostrata. The sequence goes on along the minus strand of NC_057934.1, from coordinate 4,980,613 downwards.
ATCTAAGTGGGCAGGATCATATCAGTTCTGTGTTCCTGGCGGCAGCCAGCTATAACTGAGATTTTTATTTTTTTTTCAGTTCGGTTCTGCAGAGTGAGGGTCAGAGTTCAAGCTCGTAACTGCACCGTATGCAGCTCGAAATACTACAGAACAATTAGGGGTTGTCGCACACGTGATGTCACACGCGCACCACTGTAATGATTACCTCACCTCCCAGTGGATTTCTTTTTTCAAGGGCTCCACACTCAGGCTGCCACTCATCTCCGCGTTCAGGCTGCTCCATGTTCAGGCTCATGCTGCTGCATGGTCAGGCTCCCTCTCATCTCCGCGTTCAGGCTCCCACTTATCTCCACGCTCAGGCTCCCACTTATCTCCGCGTTCAGGCTCCCACTTATCTCCACGCTCAGGCTCCCTCTCATCTCCGCATTCAGGCTCCCGCTCCTCTCAGCGTGCAGGCTTGCTCTGCTCGGCGCGTCTATTTTTACCCACCGTCCCTCAGCGGGGGATTCTGTGTGTGTGACGTGCTCCTCCTGGGAGCGTTGTGTCATGTGTAGGGATAGGGTTACCAGATCTGCAGCCAAGGCCTGCTGTGTGTGAGCGTGTGTGAGAGACAGAGAGAATGTGAGTGAGTGAGCATGGTCTGAGTGAAAAAGGGAGTGTGTGTGTGTGCATGCGTGTGTCTGTTTGTGTCTGTTTGTGTGTGTGTGTGTGCATGTGTGTGAGAGCGAGAGACAGAGAGAATGTGAGGGAGTGAGCATGGTCTGTGTCTGAGAGAGCAAGGGAGTGTGTGTGTGTGTGTGCATGCATGTGCATGCGTGTGTGTGTGTGTGTGTGTGTGTGTGTGTGCATGTGCATACATGCATGCATGCATGTGCTGTAACAGCAGCAGATACTCTTGGAGCAGTGAGCAGTGAGCAGTGTGCAGTGTGCAGGGTGCAGTGTGCACTCGATGCTGCTGAGTGTGTGTTTTTCTCTGCTCCTCTGCGTGTTCCCCGGGGAAACGGCCTCTGGCGTCATCGCCCAGGACTTTGACACACATTCTGTACCTAACGGCTCAGGTTTCAGCAGGAGCAGCACTGAGCACGCTCCAAACGCATGGCTCAGCGGCCTCAGGCATGAGCATGACGTACCCAGAATTCACTTCACTTCAGTTCAGTTAAACTGAATTCTGTTTGATTCAAGTCAAATCAGTTCAGTTCAGTTCAATTAAAAGAGCTTTATTTATAAAGGCATGAATTTTGATATATTTCCAAACCCGTAGTTTTAGAGAGGCTGTACAGAACAGACGCTGTCACGTGTGCCTCCGTATCTTTGCGTTTCGTGTGAGCTCAGCTGGGAAGGTGCGCAGTGAAGTGTTATTTGGTGAAGCCGCTGAGCCTCTGCTCCTGTCATTTCTGTCAGAGAAGGGAAGAGGATCCGTTTTTCTGTGTGTGCGAGTCTCTCTCCCTTTCTCTCTCTCTTTCTCTCTCTCTCTCTCTCTCTCTCTCTCTCTCTCTCTCTCCACACGTCATCCCCGCAGCGTACCGCTCCTCCTGTCCGACCGGTTTCGCGCGTGCCCCCCCCCCCCCGTCCCGTCCCGCTGGCAGCAGCAGCAGTAGAAGCTGGACCCGTCCCAGCACGGCTCTGTCTCTGTAAAGGGAGACACGCCGGGCCCCAGTCCCGCCAAAGCATCGTAGTGTTTAAATCACCACGGCGGGGGCAGGTCCCATTACATCGCCCGCGCTCCAGAACCGCGGCTCCCATAATGCACCGGTGCAGTTGTAGTACAGATTTAGAGATTGTGTGTGTGTGTGCGTGTGTGTGTGAGTACGAGAGAGAATGTGTGTGTACGAGTGTATGTGTGTGAGTGTATGCATGATTGTGAGTGCATGTGTGTATGCAAATGTGTGTGCGTGCATGTGTTTTTGAGTTTTTGAGTGTGTGTGAGTGTGTCTGTGAGTGTGCGTGCATGTGTGCGAGTGTGTTTGTGTGTGAGTGTGTGTGCGCGTGTGCGAGATTCTAAACTGTAATAAATGGGGAAAGTGGAGAAAGGAGCCAGTTACACAAGCAGCCCTAAAGGGACCAGGGAAGGTCAGCGTAATGCAGGAATATGTGTTTAATCTGTGTAACTCTCAACCCTCACACACTGAAAGACACTAAATCTGCTGCTCTTTAACACTGTGCGGTTTAATATGGCCTCTCATTCCCACCTTTTCTCTCAGAGAGAGAGAGAGAGAGAGATCTCTCTCTTTCCCAATTCAAGCTGCACACTTTCCAGCGCATAGTCAGCTGAATCGGACATTTTACTGGGGACGCGCTGTGGCAAACTGCGCGCTAGAAATGGGAGTTTTGGTGCGTGGTCTGCTACGAATGACTCATTGATCGATGACGTGAATAATTATTTCATGTTGGCAGAAAGTACTAACTCGGCACTAACCGCTGGTCTGTAGCCTCTTGGGACGTAGGGGGCGGGGTCTGTAGGCAGAACGGGGCTTTTCACGGGTACAGTCATCATTTCCTGCGCCAAAGACCCCATATCTGATCACCCTTACAGTCGCCTTTTTAAAAAACGTAGCCCAAAAAAAAACGACGACCCTGCAGTTTTTTGTTTTTTTTTCACCCGCGGGGTCATCTTGAAAGCTACCTGTTTTGGCGGGAGAAGCGCGGGTTTGGGATCGGTGTGTCTGGTGCGGGACAGGGGTCTGTGCAGAGCTGCCGCAGCGTGTGTGTGTGTGTGTGTGTGTGTGTGTGTGTGTGTGCATGTGATTGTGCATGCATGAGGGGAGGGGCAGGGGGACACAGGGTGCAGTAAAGTCAAGCGGCACTAGGAGATGAGGGTGTGTGTGTGTGTGTGTGTGTGTGTGTACGTGCCCCCAGGACCTGAAATAGCACAGCACGGATGGGGACGGGGGGGGGACTCTGTGCAGGCATGGAAACAGGGATATCCAGTTACTGGATCATCATATCACTCTCTCTCTCTCCCTCTCTCTCTCTCTCTCTCTCTCTCTCCTCCTCTCTCTCTCCTCGCTCACCCTCCCTCACTCGCTCTCTTGCATTTATTTCACTACTCATTCTTGCTGTCTTTCACTCTCCCTCCTGCTCTCTCTCTCTCTCTCTCTCTCTCTCTGTCTGTAAACGTCCCATAAAATCAGCGGTGTTCTGATTATCATTCACAGGCGTTTGTGATGCAGAATCGCGGTAAATGCGCTCCCCCCCCCCCCCCCACGCTTCAGCTCGGAGGCACCGCCGCAGTTACAGGAGCTGGACAGTGGGCCGGACGCGCTGGGATTCGTCCATGTTGCGCGTTTGCTGGAAGCGTGTGCAGAACTAGCTGCAGGAAACCTCGTTGCACGGGTGGCCCGGTCCTGGAGGTGTGCTCCCCAAAGACACCCCCGATTCTGTCCCGCGCCCCGTCCGTCAGACGGGCAGCAGCGGGCACCGGAAGCGGGGCAGCCCTGCTCCGTGTTAGCGCCGGGCTGCTAACTGGGCGTTTGCCAGATCCGCTTCTTAGAGGTCCTGAGAGTGCTCCCCCCTAAAATACCCCCACGGTTTCAAAAGCCTCTAGCCTACCTACTGGTCTGGTGCGCATGCATCGCCGTCGGCGCCATCTGGCTAGCTCGCTGTTCCGCTGCACCGGATTGGCCCAGACCGGTCCTCTTGCCACATGCTGCCTGTCCCCCAGAGGTCGAGCTGCTGAAATGATCTGAGAATGCTTGTGTGTGCCGTGTGCGCACCGATTGTGGAAATATGACGTGCCAGCGTAGGGGGCAGTGCCGAGCAGGAAAGACCGAGCAACGGGGAGCTGATTTTTTTGGGCTTCCCAGTGCAGGAGTTCCTCTCATGTCTTGTCATTCTGGAGAAGGGGAAGGGGGAGGAGCCAGCACGGGTGCTGGAGTCGCGGGAGCAATGGGGCCTGTCCTGGCCCCTCCCCCATCTCCTGGCCCCTCCCCCTCTCCTTGTTATGCTCGTGGCCCTTGGACAAAGCCCAGCAGCAGGGTTCCACATGTGACGGGCGGGGAGAGAGAGAGAGAGAGAGAGATAGAGAGAGAGAGAGAGAGCACAGCAAAGCCAGAGGAATGCTTAGGGTGGGGCTACAGTGGCATCAGTCACTGCTGTAGCGTGCACACACACACGCACGCACACAAACACAGCGTCACACACACGCACTCACACTGCGCACACACATGCACACACCCACACACACAAACAAACGTACGTAAACAGAGAAAGACATCTCCACACAGACACGCGTGCGCACACCACCCACACAGGACGAGATGTACACACGCTTGCACGTACAGGAGTTTGGCTGCAAGTTATGTTAGTGTCTGCATCCTGGGGCACTTTTCAGTGCCAGCTGTGATGGCTGTAACTCACTCTGTCTGTCCGTCCATCTGTCTGTCTGTCTGACTGACTGACTGACTGACTGACTGTCTGTCTGTGTGTCTCTTTCTGTCTGTCTGTCTGACTGACTGACTGTCTGTCTGTGTGTCTGACTGGCTGTCTTTTTGTCTCTTTCTGTCTGTTTCTCTATCGTTCTCTTTCTCCCTCTCTCTCTGTCCCCCCACCCCCGTCCCCACAATCACTCTGGGTGTATTCCCAGCTCACCATGTTTGTCATGGTTACTGGCATCATAGCAACCAGCCCAGCCACCTGCACTTCCTGACAGAGTGAACGGCCTTTTGGGGTGAAGCGGAGCAGGGCAGGGCAGGGCGGGCGGGGCAGGTTGGGGTGGGTGGGACAGAGCTGAGTGGGCAGGGTGGGTGGGGCGGGGCGGGACAGGGCAGGGTGGGCAGTGGCAGGTATGGCAAGGGGAGGGAGGGGGGTCAGTGGTAGGGGTGTGCCGTAGGGTAGGGTATAGAGGTACTAAAAAAGCATCGCAGTGTAAAAATAGTTGTAGCTGTACTAAACTGCGCTAGTGCATTTAGGAAAACTCAGTACTTCATGAAAAGGCGCCTGAAATTGCTTTCTCTCGCAGTGAAATGATTGCCCTCCACTGGAACGTAAATACAGCGCCTTTTCCGAACTGACCAGGGGTGTAGTGGTGCCCACGTTCACACTGTTCGGTGCGGGACGTTCGCTTTGCTAAGCTGAACAGTCACGCTCTTGTTTTGATGTGCGTGCCCCTTTTTTTGTGCTGAACTCAAATCCAGAAACTGCCAAAAGTTTCCACAGACGACTCGGTATTAACGTGGCTTATTTTGTCCAGCGAGAAACGACGGCCAGCAAGTCGCTGTTTATGTTTTTGTAATATGTGAAACGCGATTTTATATTTCACATTTCATTTTATTTGGCCTGGAAAAAATGTACCGAGCCACGGTGTGAAGACTGGACTGAGCTGCAGTTATTTTGTGCCATTACACCCCGAGAATCGAAGGGAACGTTGATGTAGTAAAATACAGCAGCGCTTCGCCTGCGAAGCCAGTGATAAAGGCAGACCAGACGGCAGTGTTGCAGCACGCTCGTCCCGAAACGCGCTTCCTGGAGACGCTGGTGCCGAACCACGCCGTGGCGAATTGAGTCTGCGCTCAGCTGAGACGCTCCATCAAAATCCCCGCGGTGGCGTTTCTCACCCTCTCTCTTTACATGCAGCTGGACCTGTTTTTTCTTTTTCTTTTTTGGGGGTTTCCTGTTGAAAACCTGGCTCATTCATCTCCATTTGAAAGCCCCCCCCCCTCCTCTGTGCTGCTCTCTGGCTGTCTCTCCTGTCCTGCCCGTGCTTTTTTAATCAGGGGCAGAATGGAGAACCTGAATTCAGAAGCACATTATCATAAAAGGGAAAAAAAAAGTAGCTGTCTTCCTTGCTCATCTGGTGTGTGTGTGTGTGTGTGTGTGTGTGCACGTACATGTGTGTACGTGTGTAACGTGCATGTAATGTGACTTGAGGGAGAACCACTTGAACCACCAAAAGCAAGAGCCAGAGTGGAGTGTGGTTCTGGGACGCTGTATTGTAAGTCATGTGACCTCTGTGAAAGCCTGCTCATTTTCCTGCCTCCCTGTGATTGGCTGCAGAGCTGCTTCGAGTGCCGTGGAACTGTGAGTCACTGTAACGGCATGACTGTACCTAGGAAACACAGCACAGCAAGGCTCAAAGAGCAGCCATCTTTGAACGGGGATTTGGATGCAGCAGAAGTTTACAGCTGAACGTAGCCTTGGTGTATTTGAGTGTGTGTGTGTGTGTGTGTGTGAGTGTGTGTGTTTGAGTGAGAGGGACTTCCCTTTTTTTTGTGACAAGGCCTTGCGTTGTGGCCGAGTAAAAGGTCACATCTCCGTGTCACCTGTGAGCGGGCTGTGACTCACTCCCACGTGCGTGCACACACACACACACACACACACGCACAGACACAGACACACACGCACGCACACACACACACACACACAGACACACACGCACACACACACACACACACACACAACACACACACACACACAACACACACACACACACAACACACAACACCACACACACACACACACACACACACCACACACACACACAGCACACACACAGACACACACACACCACACACACACAGCACACACACCAACACACAGACACATACACACACGCACACACACAGACACACACACACACGCACACACACAGACACACCCACACACAGAAGTCTTCTGACTCTTGTCACGCAGCACACAGCTTCCCTATGATACACGCTTCACTGCAAGGAAGCACGTGGACTTCCAGGAAGCGTCACGTTTAACACCAAACCACCAAGCCCAAACCCTACTGAGCTATCCTCTCCTTCAGGGAACTTTTACAAACCCGGTTACTGAACTCCTGTCATCTGTTTCTAAGTGTTCTTAGTAAAAAACTAAAATCCATTTCTGTTTACGGTGTGTATTTGGGTCAGACTGCTTGGATTTGCCGCCACTATTTGAAGGCTCTGTAGTAGTCTTTAAAAATTTGGTGTAAAAGACTGGCATGCACACAGAGTGCATGATCACTGGTGAGAGCAGGGGGGCTGTCCCGCCCGGCCTTACCCTGACAGGGGGGAGAAACGAGCCCCGAGCTGTTCTGAGGGTGCATCACACTATACCTGCCTGTCTGTGTGTCTGCAGGCTTGTGGAATCTGTGTGTGTGTGTGTGTGTGTCTGTGTGTGTGTGTGTGTATCTGTGTGTGTGTGTGTGTGTGTGTGTGTGTGTGTGTCTGTGTGTGTCTGTGTGTGTGTTGTGTGTGTGTGTGTGTGTGTGTGTGTGTGGTGTGTGAGTGTGAGTGTAGTGTGTCGTGTGTTGTGTGTGTGGTGTGTGTGTGTGTCTGTGTCTGTGTGTGTGTGTGTGTGTGTGTGTGTCTGTGTGTGTGTGTGTGTGTGTGTGTGTGTGTGTGTGTGTGTGTGTCTGTCTGTGTGTGTGTGTGTGTTGTGTGTGTGTGTGTGTGTGTGTGTGTGTGTGTGTGTCGTGTGTGTGTGTGTGTGTGTGTGTGTCTGTGTGTGTTGTGTGTGTGTGTGGTGTGTGTCGCTGTGTGTGAGTGTGCTGTGTTGTTAGGGTGTCAGTCTCTGTTGTCTCTGGGGCCTGGTAGGACTGTGAGGTGTGGTGCACCTGAGGCACTGCGGTTAGCGCACGTGTGTGTGTGTGTGTGTGTGTGTGTGTTCCAGAAACGTCTGTCACCAGGCGCTGTATAAATAAATGCTTACTGGTGTTATGGCCGTCTGTGCTGTGGGTAACGTTGCTGTTCCGCTGGTCTCTGTGCAGATATATGTTGGGTAAAGGAGCAAAGCGGAAGTTGGACGAGGATGAAGACGGGCTGGAAGGCAAAGCGCTGGCGGGCCCGGCGGACGGGCCGTCCAAGGCGTCGTACACGCTGCAGCGGCAGACCATCTTCAACATCTCGCTGATGAAGCTGTACAGCCAGCGGGCGCCGCCCGAGCCCAGCCTGGAGCGCCGCGTGCTCATCAACAACATGCTGCGCCGCATCCAGGAGGAGCTGCGGCAGGAGGGCGGGCCGCCCCGGCCCCTCTTCTTCCCCGCCTCGCCCCCCCCCGACGACCCCGTGGACGAGGGCTTCCGCGAGGCGCAGCCCGCCTTCGGGGTCCTGGCCCCGCCCCCCCCTCCGCCGCCGCAGGCCCCGCCCCCTCCCGGCCCCGCCCCTCCGGACTCCTGCCTCACCCCCGCCTCCCTGCTGGAGGACGACGTCTCCTTGTTTTGCACTTCCCCGTCCCCCAACCACCCGCACCCCCACCCGCACCACGGGGCGGCCCGACTCCCCCCCTCGGCCCCGAAGGACAGCTTCTCCTCGGCCCTGGAGGAGATCGAGGAGTTGTGCACGACCGTGACGGCGACCATGACTACTACCTCCCCCCTCGGGGCGACCCCCCACCTGCCCCCGCCCCCCCCCGCGGGGTCGGACTCGAAAGAGCGCGCCAAAAAGCCAGCGGGGCCCGCCGCGCCCTCGGAGGGCCGGGTCGCTATGGCAACGGCCGAGCCCAGGCTGACAGACTCCGCCCCTCCCGCTCCCTCGCTGCCACCGTCCAGCGGCCTGGACGCAAGCGGCACCTCCTCCTCCTCGTCCTCCTCCTCTTCCTCGGCCTTCCTCACGGACCTGGCCCTGGACGACATCCTGTTCGCTGACATCGACACCTCCATGTACGACTTCGACGCCTGCACCTCGACCGCGGGGGCGGGGGCCGCCAAAACGCCGCCCGTGGTGACGGCGGACGACCTGGTCAAAACTCTGTCGCCCTACGGGCCCGGCCCGGCCTCGCCCGTCCCCTCCAGCCAGCCCTTCAAAATGGACCTGGCCGAACTGGACCACATCATGGAGGTCCTGGTGGGCTCGTGATTTTTAAACACAAAGTAAATAAATCAAACTTTATACCAGAACAACAAAAAACTGAAAGTCAGTTCTTTTATGACTGTTTGTTTTTTTTTTTTTCTACAGTTTTTTTTTTTTTTAACTTTAAAAAAAAAAAAAAAAAAAAACATCTGCAAAATTGTAAGAATACGGACGGTGAGGACACCAACTACTACTTCACGACACTGTGCATGGATTTATTCGCTTGCCTTTCCCAAAAAACACCCCGAAAAGGAACAAAACAGCCCCGGCTTTCTAGCAGACGCGAGTGCCTTCACCTGTGTGCGACCGCTTTGTAAATTCCCCCCATTTTGCTTTTCTTTCTCGACATGGAAGTTTCGTCGCTGAACTGGCACCATCTCCCGTGGAAGACACCCGCCGATCGTCCACGGACGTCGTGCTCCCTCACGGTGCAGAGAACGAACATTTTAACTGTAAAGCACAAGGAAGTGTAGAGAGAAAACGCACCCCCAGCTACAGTCGCCTTTTCCTGTATAAAGGTTTTCTTTCAGAAATGTATAGGAAGTGTTATCTGCCTTTTTTTAAATTTTATTTTGTTTTTGCTGTCCTCTCGATTCACCTGTTTTATCGACACTGGCATGCTGTATTACTGACACCCGCGTGACGGAACACAGCTTTTTCCCAAATTCTGCCCCGATCTCACATACACAGATGTTTTCTATATAAGACACAAGAGCTAAGTCCCCCCCAATACAGGCTGAGTGTTTTGAACAACTTTCTCCAATGTTCGTTCGGGTGTGGCTTCATACGAATGGTTTTATACGAATAGCCTGTGCATTTGTACAATAACACACAAAACGCTACGTCTGGGGCGGAAGGAGAAACGATAGCTTTACTACACCATTCTGCATTCGGATGCATGGGAGAGTTCATGGGGATGTGATTTTTTTAATTATTTTTACCCCCGATGAATCAGGAAATGCTAGTTTTTTTGGCTTGTATTTGGCTTCATTGCTGTACGTTTTCTCTTGAGATTGCAGAAGCTTTAGATGCAGGATGTATCGAAGCTCTCCGCGTCTGGTCGAGGCTTTTAGGGTCTGAAAAAATCAGTATTTCCTTATTTAATCATTCGAGGGGGGGATATCACATCCCTGGTTGGGTCAAACGCTCGCTGGTGTCCCGTTGGAGGTGACAGGTAATAATGCCCCCCCCCACCCCCACGCACTGTGATGGTCCAAACATACAGGAGACCCCCCAGCAGGCAGACCTCTCCCCCCCCCCACAGCTCTCCAGCCATTGTATTATGATGTCAAAGATCTTTTTATAAGAAACAAATGCTCATAAATGTCAAGGGTTAAAATTACCATCATGTAAAAAAAAGTGGGAAACTTTTTTTTCCTCCAAATATGAAAGCCATGAGTTTGTCAAATCATGTGATTGATTTACTGTGAGTTTGTTTTTGTTCTTTTGCCTTTTTTTTGTAATTTTCCTAAAATGGCCCTCCCATTCCTGAGAAAATACAGAATATTACAGATGTCAATACAAACTATCAGGTATCCTGCTAACACTGATTTTGCCAGCTTTTTTTTTTTTTTTGCAAGGGTGTGGTTTACTTTTTTCTTTATGAACTGAGCATTTACAACTAAATTGTACAAACCTCTGTCAGGATGCGATGTTAGCGTGGGAGGGGTAGCGACAGCTAGCGTCGTACCCGGGCAGGATCAGGGGTCAGGGGTCAGGGGTCAGCGTCGGTTCAACCAGTCCGGTCCGGGTTCTCTGCAGACTGTCTCCCTCTATGCATGACCTGTCCACCACACGGAACTCCTCCACTCCCTGTTGCACCAAAAAAAAAAATTATTAATACTAATAATAATAATAATAATAACAATGCTAATAATAATAATTAGCCTCCAGCCTGCTGCCAAATGTCACAGCTCCTGTAAACGGTACTTATGCATATTCCACGTGCAAGAATGCAACTCAGTATCCTTTAAGATGAAATTGTGCTTCTGTGGGACTTACTTTAATGTATTAATTTATTAATTTCTCTGTCATCCAGCAGTGTTGAAGTGGTGTCTGCTCTCTCTCTCCTTGTCACTGTGGGGGGGGGGCTGGGTCTGCGCAGGTGAAGTAAACCAGGTGCCGGCGTTGGCGATTAGGGGTGAAGATCTAGCACGCACGTGTTCGTCACGCGTCGGCAGTCCGTAGAGGGACCATTCCCAGGTTCCGAATAGAACCCGGGACCTTCCTTGGGTCAATGACATCATCCATTCCAAATGAGGAAAGCGTTCTATGCCGAGATGAACTGAAGGGACAAAAGCTACAGTGAGGCCAGCATTTATCAGCCAATAGGTTTGCAGCATACAAAGAGATCCTTTAAAAATTATTTAATGTACAGAATTTTAATTTTAAATCCTTGTTTTTATTTGTAGTCTTTTATTTTTGTCACAGGTGTTGCAGTCACTTTTATTAGTTACGATTAAAACCGCAATCATCAGGAGAGCGGGATTTCCCAGCATGCACTGCATTCCCGCTTTAGACCGATGGGAACGTCAGTATCGACAGGACAAGCTTCAGGTGCTGACGTATCTCCGTGTGTTTCGAGAAGAGGCTTACCTTCTTACATAACCTGACGTGAATCATAGAGGAGTGTGTGTGTGTACATGCAGCGCTCACCTGTTACCGTGACTACACTGTACGCTGTACAGCCCAGAAGGATGAAGTCACTTGTGGTGGAGAAAAAACTACCCTTGGAGAAGAGTACATGCGTGTAAACTACCCAGGGAGAAGAGTACATGCGTGTAAACTACCCAGGGAGAAGAGTACATGCGTGTAAACTACCCAGGGAGAAGAGTACATGCGTGTGAACTACCCAGGGAGAAGAGTACATGCGTGTAAACTACCCAGGGAGAAGAGTACATGCGTGTGAACTACCCAGGGAGAAGAGTACATGCGTGTAAACTAAAGGAGAACAGTACATGCGTGTAAACTACCCAGGGAGAAGAGTACATGCGTGTGAACTACCCAGGGAGAACAGTACATGTGTGTAAACTACCCAAGGAGAAGAGTACATGCGTGTAAACTAAAGGAGAACAGTACATGCGTGTAAACAGCACATACGTGTCTCACTGTGTTGATTCGGCTCCACTGAGTGACAAGGAGAGCCAAGCAGACAAATGTACTGATTCATTAATTTTTTTTTTTTTTTAATCTTTTGGTTTTGAAGTGATTTTTGTTTTGTCTTATTTATTTTTCATCTCCTGTGTAAATATATTTATTTTAATGTGATGCTAACATCTGGATTGTAATGTGTACAGAATGTATGTAGGAATGTAATTTTAGGAATGTATTTTGTATGAAAATGGGTGGAAGCCATGTTTATGACTTATACTTTTAATTATTTTAATTACCAATTTACTTTTCTCGCTGGGACAGGGGCCGGGCGTTTGTGAGTGGGGCGTACCGGGTCACAGTAGACAGCTCCCCAGCCCGTATGCGTGTGTGTGTGTGTGCGTGTGTCTGTTTGCGTGAGTGTGTGTGTGTGTGTGTGCGCGTGTGTGGGTGTCTGTTTGCGTGAGTGTGTGTGTGTGTGTGCGCATCTGTTTGCGTGAGTGTGTGTGTGCGCGTGCGTGCGTTTGTGTGTACATGTGTGTGTCTGTGTGTGCATGCGCGTGCGTGTGTGTGCGCATGCGTGCGCGTGAGTGTGTGTGTGTGTGTGTCTGTGTGTGCATACATATGTGTGTGTGTGTGTGTGTGCATGCATGTGTGTGCCCTTGTGTAAGTGTGCTTTGTGTGAATGGTTGGTGCAGCAGACGGCTTTGCTTCTCGTACTCGCTGAGACGTCTGCGACCCAAAGCTGATCAGAACAAAACTTCCTCCGTAAGTCTTTCGATGCCAAACTGTGTTCAGAAGGGAAGAGAGAAAACCCCAATCCCGCTTTTCTTTACCTGGCACCGTGTCTCGACCCCCCCCCTCCTCTCGTGTGCGACCACTGCGCCAGGCTACTCTGCATGTCCTCAGTTTGGGGGGGTGGGGGAGCGGGATGGGGCGGTGTGGTGCTCTTCTGTTTTTAAAAGGCTGTATTTTCCCCCCATAGGCCTTTGAGCTGTGCCTTTTCCTATGCAATATTACCGACATATTCATCATCAAAAACTGATTTACTGTATTCACGTCAAGGTGTATGGACTGATATATAAATATATAAATATATATATAAATATACAAAAAATGGAGATGTGTATATGAATTTGAAGCAGTCTTACTTTTGTAGTTTTATATTATACAATAAACTATTAAAAAAATGAAACTCATTGCTGGTATTTGTTTCGTGTCCTTGCTGCTCGAGCTCGTCTGTCTGTTCTCTGTCTGTAGTGAAACTCTTTCTGCCAGGGCTTTGAGAAACACGCTCGACACCAACAGCTGTTCCTTTCACCCACTCTCACAGGAACCTGTGAAGAATTGATAGCTTTTAATAATGCACTCCTTCCTTTTGGGTTAAGTTCTCCTTTAGTCTCTATTCAGTGAAGGTCTCCATGCCTCTCCCCTGCCACTGTGAGGGATTGATATGTTTTAATCCCATACTGTATTTTGGGTTTAGTCTCTATTCAGGAAAGGTCTCCATGCCTCTCCCCCACCACTGCGTGGGATTGATATATATTAATCCCATACTGTATTTCGGGTTTAGTCTCTATTCAGGAAAGGTCTCCATGCCCCTCCCCCACCAATCTCACAGCAACCTGTGAGGGATCGATAGATTTTAATCACACACTGCTTTTAGGGTTTAGTCTCTATTTGGAAAAAGGTCTCCACGCCTCTCACCACCCCCCCCCCCTCCTCCCCCACTGTGTGGGATTGATAGATTTTCATCCCATGCTGTCCTTCCTTTCATCCCCCCACCCCCTCCCCACCCCTTTAGCACCCCCCCCCTCCCCCCCACCCCCACCCCCACCCCACACCGCCGACAGTTGCTCCTGTGTCGCAGACGTGACTCACGGCTGCTCTGGCTGCTATTTCGGGCGTTTGGGGGCCGCGTAGCGAGACAGCGGCGGACGCTTTTAGAAAGCGGAGCCGGCTGCGCTGCTCCAGGGAGGAAGGAAGGGGGGGGGGAAACCGCCGGACCGTGAGCTTGCGGCTCTTTTTTCTGTGTGTTTTTCTGCTCGTTGCTTTTGGAAGAGCTTGAGCCAAAATGGCTGCCAGCGCCTATCTTTTTTGATTCCTCCTTTAAGTTTTTTTTTCTTTTTTAAAAAATTTTTCCCATTTCCTTCTCCTTTGGAATTCCTGGTTTTTGGAATGATGGTGGTGGGTTTTTTTTTCTTGCCAAAATTATACAGTGACTCTCATCAGTTCCGACAGACCTTGGTTTGAGTATGGAACAGGGGTTCTAAAACCGACTGAATTTTTTGATAGTGATACCTTCTTTTTTTTAGAGCCCAAACTCTAAATTAGGGCTGCCCAGCCCTGATCCTGGAGATGTACTGTCCTGGAGGTTTCCACTCGAACCCTAACAAAGCACATCTCATTCAACAGCTAGAGCAGGGCTGCTCAACCCTGATCCTGGAGATGTACTGTCCTGGAGGTTTTAATTTCAACCCTAATTTCACACACCTGATTCTAGTAATTACCAGCTCAATAGATCTCTAGTTGTTGAATGAGGTGTGCTTAAGAGTTGGAGTGAAAAGCCTACAAGGGCAGCTGATTTCCAGGAACAGGGTTGGGCAGCCCTGCTCTAAATCTATGCCTAATATGGCTCAGGTCACATATTCTCATGCTCGCAGTTAACCCGAAAAGCGAGGACACTGAGTCACTTTTGCGCGTGTCACCACTGAGAAGAAACAAAGGTGTTGTCTATTTGCCGGCCATGTCCCCAGGCCCATCGACACCAGGTGATTGACATCTCGTTGTCATGACGCGTCGCTCTCGGTGACGGTCGCTCGAAACTGGGGGACGCTTCACCCTCGTGTTCGTGCAAGTCTTTCCGAAGTCTTCGGTGATGAGTGTGCAGTGGGCTCCAAAACAAGCGCTGATATCACTGGATCTCATCCACTCACTCGTCTCGTCTCATGATGGACTGGCCAATCAGGCCTGGACTATGGGCATGTGCCAACGGTGGGCCACGCCTCCTTAACTCAGCCCCACCCATTATGGTAAATGGTACTGCTGTCTATAATCATGTACAACAGCCCTGGGCCATATACTGTATGTATATGAAATGCCCCAACTCTTTAGATGCCTGTAAAATTTTAAAAACCCCCACGTGAGGTCCCTGATAAAAAAAATTAAAAAAAATTTCTAAACAAAACTTACAATGCTATAAAGTAATTTTGTTCTGAATATCAGTGTGAATACAGACATGTAATTTCAGAATGAAACTGTTGCTTAAAATGTATCAATGTTTGCATCTAAATGGTACTTGTCATATTTTTTTCTTCAAACATTGCGCTTGGATGTAATTAAATCACCAGCTGTTCGGTTCACCTGCATTGTGTTTACCTGCGACCTCCCGTTTGTTAGATTGTTTTTTCTTTTTTCTTTTTTTTTGCTTCTGTTCTTTTTACCGTATGCTGCTGCTGCTAAGCATTTTCTGAGCAGAGCCACTCCCTACCACAGAGAGCCCTGCGCCTGGAGCATTAACCCTTTGAAGAGCTGGGGTTTTTTTTCTCTCTTTCTTTCTTTTTTTGGAATTTTTTTTTTAAAATTTAAATCAGAATTCTACGTCAGTGTTCTAGAACTCCGTCGATTTCACAGTCACCAGCGGCGATTGTTACATCAGCATCAGAACGTTCAGGTGCGAACATTCTAACGGCATGTTTGTGATGTCACGCCTCTAAGGGGTTAATCCTGACCCAGAAAGTGCAGGCGCTCCGCAGGAGAGACGGGGCCTAATCGCCGGGCATGCTGGGACGGCCTCGCTGCCGCGCGATGGACTGCGTGTACGGAACGGTGAGGGAGAAGATTCTCTCTCCCTCTCTCTGTCTCTCTCTCTTTCTGTCTCTGTCTCTTTCTTTCTATCTCTATCTCTCTCTCAGCGTTTTAGGGGTGTGGAGGTCAAACTCGGACAGCATGTTGAATACCATCGGGTTCATTCTATCCCACCCTGGTATGTCGTGTAGGCCTCGGCGATATTGCACTTATGCGGTATTATGGGATGGCCAAAATGCAGTGATTCAGTGCTCATCGTCGTGACCAGCAGAAATTTCACAGATCAGATAGGTATTAATGCCCTTGAGAAAAAAAAAACCATTGCTCTATCTTTCTGTATATATGTATATATATATATAATGTTATTACATTTTATTTTTCCTCTAGAAGCTCTTTAGAAAGCCAATTATTTATCCTTCTGGATCAGCTGATGCACTTTCCTGAGGTGAAGTAGCTGGTCGTGGTGAAATAATTGAATCAGAATAATAGAAATGCCTCCATAAAATGAGCAGTTCTGAGGTACAGTATTCTGCCTCTGTGTCTTTCTCCTACCCACAAAGCTCGCTCCTCATATGAATTTTTTTTTTTTTCAACTGGAAATAAATTTGTGTCCATCTTACAGGACCCCCCCTCCTCCTCTCTCCTCCCATCCCTCTCTCTCTCTGTCTCTCTTTCCATCCTCTCTCCTTCCTCTCTCCCTCTCTCCCGTGCATAAATCGCGTCAGGCCTGAAGCGGGGATGGGAGCTTGGGTGCTGAGGACCAGAGGCTGTCGCCGTTCATTACCGGGAGACGTGCCTCGCGGCTCCGCGGCATTAAAATGGTAATTCTGCCGATGCCGTCGCGCGCGGAGGGCCCCCCTTCATAAACGCCTTTCATCCGGGTGCTTTAAAGGAGCCGCGGACGCTAACAAGCAAATAAAGCCTACCTCTTTTTTTTCTTTCTTTTTTTTTTTTTGCCATGATCTGATTGGCGGTCTAGCTGCCATGCCAGTTCTAGAAGCAGGTGGGGGGGGGGGGGGGGGGGGCCTGGCAAACTGTGAAATGTCAGGAAATCAAAGGCAAGTCAGTGATTCTGCTTTCCACTGGTTCCACTGAGTCCAAGCACCCTGCCAATGGAAAAGATAATAGAAAAAAAAATATATATATATATATATATATAAATAATTATATGAGGCTCCTATCATTTACATGCACAGGCTCATATACCTGAGTGTATGTTTATGGTTCAATGGTGTGCGTTTGTGTGGCTTCTGTCACATTCAGAATGTCCTCCGGAAGCCTTCAGGCTCACGTCCAGTTTAAAGCAGTCCTCCTCACTCCAGCTGACAGTCGCGCTGGCAAACGTGACATATACTTGCTAAAGGAAGCCGCGCGCATTTCAGAGGATGCAGTGCGCGTTAGTCGGCGCTCTCCTCTCCCGAGTCGATGGAGGACACTGCATGCGTCCGATTAACAGGAAACACAACTCGGAAATCTTTAAATACACACGACACGCAGTAAGCACGCGGTTACGGGAAAACGACACCGCCATTGCGCATGTAATATCCACGCGCCAGTGGCCCTCCCAGTCACCGGATCTGATCCCGAGCCTGTGTTTATGAGCTGTTCCGGAATGCCGCCCGAGGCTTAAGTTTTGCGCTTCCATTTACCACTGTAAGTGTGAGCTTTATTGATTTCCTCGTGGAAAAGTGGTGCGATATTCCTCCTGCGGAATTCCAGACGCAGGTGGACTCTGTGCCACGGTGCTTATAGGCTGTACTGGCCAAGAGGTGGGCCAACACCCAATAAATAGACTTCACTTCAGTGCTTCACTTTTTTTTTTTTAAACCCCTACCTGTCTGTGCTGTATACATGTAGGAAGATGGGAAATTGTACCTTTAGGCAGCGAAGGACAGTGATTAAAATAAACAAAAAATAAGTGGCACGTTAGCCCCTTAAACACCAGTTCAGTTTTCACAGTAAATTTCTGTACACAGGCCATGTGTATGTTTATTTCTACATTTGCACAGCAGACGGCCAGTAATTTACTTTCAGTTTTAGCTCTAAAAGAGTAGATTTGAGTAGTAGTGCTGACACCGTGGGAGTGAGAGAGAAGCACAGACCCTGAGGTGGGCTAATTTATTCGCGATGTACTGCCGGTACAGCCCACTCCAGCGCGCGCCTCGGTCGTGCAGAGGGAGCCTCCAGCAGACTTCCCACCGCCAAAACCCACTGCTCTCTCCCTCCTCTTCTCCTCCCCTTCCCTCCTCCTCCTCCTCCTCCTCCTCCCCTTCCCCCTCCTCCTCCTCCCTCGTTCTGTCAGGTCAGTGCTTTGCAGCCGTACTTTGCACGATCCGGCGCCTCTTCTCAAACACAGCGGCAGCTAAAGGAAGCGGAACCACCCCCAGCCGTCCACGCCACAAACCCTACCAGCAGCAGTCTCTGCGCTCGGCGGACCCACACAGCCACACGTTTACGTAACACCCGCTCTGACTCACGGCTGCCTCCGCTGGATAGAATGCGAACAGCCGCTTTATTTTAATTTTTTAAAAGTCCTCTTGTGTCGCAATTGGCTCCGGACCGCTGAATGAGTTATAGCACAAACATGTTCGCATGCGTCATTTCATACATTTTTGCGATGCTTCACTCCCATTTAATTTTTTTTTTAATGCAGGCTTCTTACGTACCATGGTCAATTCTGAAGTGCATTAAAGATGATGCACTTCCGAAATAATTTGGCTACTTTTCAAATAAGGGTGAGCACTGGACTAAATGTATTTCGAATACGTTGGTCTTCGATTTTGACATAAATTTAAAAAGCTGTCCTATTCTGTCCTATTCTTCAAACACTATACACGCACGTGACGCGGCTCGCGAAATTACAGCTTCGTGTGGAGAAGCACTGTCATATTTTGTCAAGAACAATATCCCAATATCGTTGCTACTGTAAAACAAATACGTTTTTCATCTACTTTGCATGGATAAGCCATTAAAATGATTGAACTGTGGGTAACTAGTGCAACTAGTGGATATAATGTACATCTTGTGGCTCTGTACTGTAATAAGAACTCTCATGCAAATGAACTGGTGAAATTTATTCAGTACGTAGCGGGGGTGGCAATATCACTCTGTGCAACTGTGAAACTATGAAGACTTAAGTTTTTCAATGTGTTGCTAGTAGCCTACCATACGAGGGTGAAGGCAATATTCACAGACGAGCGCACATACGCGAAGAACGTGACGCACACACGCGAGGAACGTGACGCACACGTTGACGTTTGCCGAGCAGCTGAAAGAGGTCGCTTTGCAAGCAAAAATAAAGTGCAGTCGATTCGGGCCATGCTAAAGTTCGGCCAGTTAATCATTCAGAGGGACACAAGAACTTGTGCTTTATGCACGAAAACTCCCGCAAACACGGAGACCTAGGCTACTGTACTGCGCAGTCTTGGTAAGACCGACCGTGATATCCCACTGCGCTGTGCACATGAACGTGACGCATTGTAATTCAAATAAGAATACTCTTATCTAGAGCAACCTATACAACTTAGGCCTAAACACCAGAACAAAGAGATACTGAGATGACTGTTGTTGTAGGCTATAATCTTAAGTGTTTGTAGCAAAGTATTTGAGGGCTGGACACGACAAAAATTTCTAGACTAAAGCGGTCTTCGAAGGTTGGCAGAACAGGAGCAATGCTGTGGGTGGTGGACCTGTGTAGGAGAAGCAAACTAACTATCAGAAAACTACGTGAACACTTGTTGTCAGGCATAAAAAACCAGTTTCCACCAACCCATTTTTTCCATTTATGAATGCACTGAATAGAGAGAGTGTGATGATGAAAAAAAGAGAAAAGAACAGAACAGTCTGTAACAAGTTTCACTCAAAAGCACAAAAGCAGCGTGGGGAAACTGTTTTACTAAATAGCGCCAACCACAAGCAAGGACCGTCACAGCCGCATAGCCTGCCGTCTCTCTACAACGGCACCAGGCCAGAACCTCACATGATGCATTGTGGGAAACGTGACGCCGCACAAATCCTGGCTGTTCCGGAGCTCCGCTGCCTTGCTTTCTTTTCTTTTTCACCTTCGGCACCTGACAGGGCGCAGGCCACCGCGCGCCACTCGAGCGTGCAGCATTTGTAAACATGCGTGCAGATCTGTCATTTAAGGCTGATTCAAAATGGCATACCCTGTTAGGTGTGTATGTATGTTTCCCCCCCATCGCCTATGCTGATTAGGAACCAGCCATACCTGCCCTAATGGGAAACGACGGCACCTGTGCCAATTGGGAACCGCCCTCACCTGGCATTTTGGAACCTAATAAATTCTGGCCAGCTCTTCACAAGTGTATTCCTTTTTTTTTTTTTTTTTTTTTTTTTTTTTTTTTTGCAGCGGGCTTACGTGATCGTGGTGCCGCTTCTATTATATTATATTATTTATTTTTTAAAGTACTCTATTTCTCTGCTTTTAGCTTAATTTAGTGGATGGTTAAGGTTTGATTTTGGTTGTATTTATGTTAGTTGCTTGAAGGAAGGTTGGGGCACAATCGGTCCGCCTTCAATACCCACAGCCATTTTTTCTAGCCGTTAGCCCACTTTTGCGTATTCCTTTTGGTTCATAAAAGTAGTATACCAAGATCTGACTCTAGCTGCTGTGTATTAAGTGCTAGCACCAGCATACCAAGGTCTGGCTCACTCGGGCTCCAGGCTTTGTCCATAGAGAAGCGTGATGAAAAGCATGTGTCCTGGCTGCAGTATTAGCCTAGCTGCACTGCTCTCTGGTTAAACGCGTACATTTGCATACTGAAAACTTGTTACTTGTAGTCCCAGCTGTGTTCGAGCATCCTTTTAACGGAAAGCAATGAGTATATTAAATAAGCAATCGCGTTCATTCTTCACACGAGTTGGGGGAAAACCCCTTTGGCAAATGAAATGTAGGTAGTAAAAAAAAAATGTGGCAGTTTGAAAGGACTGGTTTTGGCACTTGGCTTATTTTCGTGTTAAGTTCAATTTGACTGTCTACGAAGAGTGAAAGCAGGGCTAGGGTCCCTATTTGTACAACAAAAATGTAAATATTTTTTTCATTCTCCAGTGGATTTTCAGCAACGTTGGCACACGACTGCACATAAACGCTAAAAAGCCCCGTCGTTTTCCCCTTGTGGAATCCTGTTTTACGCTTCCAAAAAAAATCCATCTATAGTTCTTTGTATGCCCCAGACAGAGGCGCTGTCGAGCTTACAAGCCCTTTGTCCTCGGCTGAACTGCGAGAAGTCCGTACACTCGTACCAACGAAATGGTTGTAAGGTGCACACCGCAGCGACTGGCCACCTCTGACACTGACGTTCTTGCCCTCGACGTGCCAGAGGCCAGCTCCCGACTTATCTCTGTTTGTCGTGGCCTCTGAAACAGACTTCTATATTCTTTGCTCACCATTCAACGGCTGATAACCAACAGAAATGGGACGTGACAATCGTGCCTCTGCAAAAGACCGCATCAGCAGTCAGAATCGATCATGTGACAATAGTAAGGCGCGTGCATTTTCCCGACCGCTGTGGGTCAATGCGAAAAGAATGTTTGGAACCGTTTCCGGCACGTGTTCATGCCATTTTCCATTATTTTATAAGCTACATATTTATTCATATCCATGTCCCACAATTTATGGGAGAGTAAACAGTAAACCATAACTAGAAAAATAAAGTTAATTTTATAATCCCAAGTGACTAACCCGTGATGTTGTGTTGGTGGATGTTTTAAAAATAAATTTAAAAAAAGCTTTTTCGGAGAATTAAATATGTATGTACACATGTGCGCACAGAAATACATACTCAATATATAAATATATATGCGCAAGCACACAGAAGCCTTGATTTTATTTTATACTCCGTGCCTGTACGCCAGACAGTTCTCAGGATGCAGGGAAAGCCTTGCACAGCCTCGTATCCCCAGGGGGGGAGAGAGCGGGCGACTCTGCCAGCATTACTTCTGCTGGGCTGCAACTCGAGAGCTCAAACCTCCAGCCTACCCATGAATATTTAAACCGGGGCCCGTGTCTTTCTGGCGCGTGCATTACGCCGATATCCTTCAGCCGAGCCGAGGGGAAGCTGACAGGAGAGGTGGAGCTTCGTTTGCAGGGGGGTGGGGTGGGGTAGTGTTTTCCACACCGGAAGCAAAACGGAAGGGATTTTTTCACCGTCCTTCTACAGCGGCAGCGTTGCACGGCAACCAAAAACAAAGGGATGTACTGTACCGTGAACAGTATTAGACATTTGATTTACCGGCTGCCCTTAAATGTTCCGGAATGTTAAACCGGCTTGGAGACTGTGGAAGATGGCATCTCACAAAACCTAATTTACTTCATTGCAGGGTTTCCAGGTAACAGGCACGCCATTTGGTTCGTGTATCAGTAAGACAGGAGACTGGTGCACCTATGATAGGGGAGCGATTAGGTGACTAAGGATAGACCATCATGGCTGATTCCGCAGAGTAGTTCACATACAAAGCAAAATTAAACTTATGCAAGTTGCTTTGGACAAAAGCATCGGCAAAATATTGAAATTGTAGCATGTCCCAATATTTATGGATCTGTGCATCCGGATCACGTATAGACTCTGAATGTGGTGATCTCATATTGGACTCCGGTGCACCATCGGTCAGGGAAAAGTCAAGAGCAGCCAGTCATGTTTTTCTCTTAAATTATTTTAATTTCTTGTGTACACTAAAAGTAAATTTACACACTAAAGTCTGAAAAGAACCAGGGCATGCATATTAACCTTTTTACAGGCTCTTCAAGTCTACTGTCTTTTTCCATAGGAATTTTCCCATACATTTTACGGCCCATAGTTGTACTGTACACAGTCTGAAGCCACAGCGAACTATGATTACATCCATTTCATCTTTACAATGTGCAAAATCCTCCTTAAAACAGGTTTACAGTGGTAAAACGGGAAAGAGAAAAACATGGAGAAACGAACAACAAAAGGTGGACACAGCCAACGAAGCGAAAAGTAACCGGAAACATGGAAGCGGATATTGGTCCCTCGTTCCTTGCGATTGAGTTGATTATCACCGTCTTAAGCTCCTTCAAAAGGTAAATACTTCTAAAGCACTCTAATGTCAGTGGTTTGATCCGTAGTAAATTCCCTCCCTCCCGAACAAAACAAAAAAAAAGAATAAAACAAAAACATTTATCTGTGCCAATACAGGCGTTTTTCAGAGTCACATTGGGTTGCTTTTTCTTACGTATCAAACCCACAATCAAGACTAAACAAAAAAAAAAATTATACAATAAAGATGGAACTTGTACGCATGAAGAAATAAAGTTTAGGGTAAAATCTACAGAGAGTAAAACAAACGAGAAATTTAAAACTAAGGCAATTAACACAAGGAAACATTCCACTGGATTTCGCAGGCAGGCTGGTTTCAAGTCGTAGATATTTATAGATTTTCTCTAATTCACGTTTTTGTACTCGTGCCTTGCAAAAGACTTCAACCGGCATTATCTCACAATGACGAACATTTACACCCCCAGCACAGAAAAAAAAGTAACAATCTTCCAAAAAAAAAAAAAAAAAAAACTGAAGCACTGCTCATCCCTGATTATTTACAGATTAATTCCCCTAATATAAACAAGACTTACTTCATAGGACTTCGGTCTATAAATAAATATATGCTTTTATTTTTCATAATCACTGTTATTACACCGTCTGTGCGGAGCTTGTTTACGGACAGACAGACAGACGGACACTTCCACAGTTGTCTGTCCTACCCTTCTTCATTCAGAGGATAACGGGTGAATGAAAAACTTCATTAAAATAATATTATATTTTAAAAAAAGAACAGAATCAGACAGGGAAAATAAAGAGTGATAAAAAATGATTGAACAGATGGGAGATGGAGGTGGGAAGAGGCGGTGGGGGGGTCAGGGTGTCAGTCGGGCGAGGGGGCGGAGCATCCCAGCGGGGTCAGCGTGGTGGGGAACATCAGCACCTTGGCCTGCATGAAGGAGAGGTCCGGGAGCCCAGCGATCACCTTGGCTGCCTCCTCACTCAGGTTCTCCTCCTTCTTGGGTTTCCTGTGGGTACCGGGAGGAGGGAGGGAGGGAGAGGGAGGGCCAGAGAGGTAGAGGGAGAAAGAGGGAGATGGAGGGAGAGGGGCAGAGAAAGTGAGAGGGTGTGAAAATGGAGAAAGACATAATGAGTAATAGGTGGGGAGAGAAAGAGAGAAAGAGGGTGGGAGACAGAGTGAGGGAAGAGAAAAAGACAGAAACAGCTGTTACCCACAGACCTCCCACACGGCAGCTCCACCCCTCCTTCCCTCCCTCCCTCCCTCTCTCCCTCCCTGCCTCTGCCAGCTATCACAGATTCCACCGTGACCCGAGAGCGGGCCCCCCTGCGCCCCCCCCCCCCTCCCCAAACCTCCAGCGTTCAGCATGTCCTTATCTCACCCAGCTAGCCACCTCATCTGAATTAACAAACACCTCCCCCGTTCCCTCACACAAGCCCTGCACACTGCCAGATTCACTAATGTCTGGCTCCCCCTAGTGGTCCCCTGTGGAACTTTCCTGTGGAGAGTATTCTATCGTAGCTGGTCAGCTTGTGTACTATATGACAACTATGCACAGAGCAAGACAGTGTTTGCCTCTGGAAAAGTGGTGCATAAGTCTCCATTAACAGCAGCCCCAGGACCTCCGACAAAACACCCATTCAGGGGAAATGTACTCGGTGAATATGGGCCAAAAATATTAGTAATCTACAGAAACTTTATACAAGCTTTTACTGCAGGGCTGCCCAACCCTGTTCTTGGAGATCTTCCATCCTGTAAATTTATTTCAGCCATGATTTGGCACCCCTGAGTCCACTAATTAGCAGCCCAACAAGAACTCCAGCTGTTGAATGGGGTGCTTTTTTAGGAGTGAAAACCTACAGGATGGTATATCTCCTCAGACATGGTTGGGCAGCCCGGATTTGCAGCAAAGATTACCCTAATTTGTTTAGCTGATGACCTTATACAAGGAAGAGCAGATACCATTTGGATTATACATATTTATACATGCAGCATCAAAGTGACGTACAGCAGTTATGTTGTTAGAACTACGTTTCCCAGGATGCATTGCAAACGTGAGCATGCCGAGAGGGACGCTGACCTGGTGGAGGTGCTGGTCTTCTCCACGGTGGACATGAGTCGGGCGAAGGCGTCAGCGATGCGGCTGCCGGTGTTGCCGGTGTCCATCTTAGCGGTGGTCAGCTCGTAGAGCTCCGGGTCCACACCTTTGGCAGGCCAGAGTGGAGCGGTCAGAGACAGCACGCTCATTTAACCGCTCTAGCACACCCACTTACCCAATCCAACACACCCACTTACCCAATCCAACACACCCACTTACCCACTCCAACACACCCACTTACTCACTCCAGCACACCCACTTACCCACTCCAGCACAGCCGTTTACCTACACCAGCACACCCGCATACCCACTCCAGCACACCCGCATACCTACACCACCACACTGCTTACCCACTCCCAGCACATCCGTTTAACCCAATCCAACACACCTGCTTACCCACTCCAGCTCACCTGCTTACCCACTCCAGCACACCTGCTTACCCACTCCAGCACACCTGCTTACCCACTCCAGCACACCTGCTTACCCACTCCAGCACACACGTTTAACCCACTCCACGCCAAAACCCGCACCCATAACCCAACATGCTGATCTACAGCCAGACTCTTCAGACTACGCCACGCCACATCACATCACACACACCATGTCACGCCACGTCATGCCAACACACTGCCCCACACCGTGCTGCTGCCGGGCTCCAAAGACAGACAGCCACAGACAGACAAGCGAAAGACTCCACTGAACCACACCATGCCAGGGGAAACACACAGGTGCGACGGTAAAAGGAGAAAGCGCGAGAGATCATTACAGATACATCTTCCTGAAAATTAAACATTTATAGGTGACTGCGTTTGCAGATTGAATTGAGAACTGCGAGTCTACGGTCTCCCAAAAAACCAGTATAATTCCATTTCCTGTTCTTTTGGAACACTGAACCAGAACAGCGAACTCTGGTGGCCAAAAAATATACTAAATTGAAGCAGACCCTATATTTTACATAGAGGACTTGTTTTTATGGTTCGAATAAATTATTTTGGTAGCCCTTGTAATCTTAAAGAATGAGATTCTTATCCCTATTTTTCCCCCAGAGAAACATCTGAAAATGAGGCCTCAGTAAAAAGGTGGCCATTTTGGATGATCATTGATCATTTATTTCACAATAACTACTTGCTGTCTGGAGCAGATAGGTAAGGAGTATGTGTGTTAAAAATGAAGGGATTCTGAGGAACAGTCCTGACATCCTAGCCCATTTCCTGAGGAATGACTCAATCACTCTCCCTGCACAAACTCCATCTTTGCTTTGGTTCGTAAATTTCAAGACCTTTGCTTCAGAATAACTACACCGGGCTGCCTTCAGACAAAAAATGGTGGAAACTATTCCACAGAGAAAGGTGGCGTATGGATTTTCTAATCAGACGAATCAAGAAGAGAAATGAAACTGTGCCGCCAGGGACCCTAGTCCAATACTTACACACACAATACAATCATAGCGCTTCTGTTTGACCAGACTACCTTTGAAGACCCTCATGGATCACTGTGTGATTGATAAACTACTCAGCTCTACTGTGATTGGACAAAAGGCTAAATGACACACAAATGAGTGGAGCCTCAATTGATTTGTGGCCGTAGGCAACCAGCTATTCAAATCTGGCCTAAATTATGGGGACGGAATTTACTCGGTTATTTAAGAGTGATGGCATTTCCATTCATTTGAAACTGTACCCCGTGACACATTAATTGGGACACCCCTGCTGTTAAAAGTCACTCCATCAACCGGGCGATCCGAAAACACGCAGTGTTAGACTACAGAGGACAGCTAAGACAGGACAGACCCTGACATCACTTCCTGTGAGCTCCACAGCCTCCCCAGGTCAGTTTAATTACTTGATAAACTTCCAATCAGTCGAGTATCCTTATACAACGTTAAAAATGAAAGGTGCAGATTAATGCCCGGTCAGGAAGAATCAGCGATGGGTTCTTCATCCTCTGGGGAGGCCGTGCCAGCGTCACAGGAAGCGACGGCCGACAGGGGGCCCTTCCGCAAAACAGGAAGTGGCAGACAGGAAGTGGGTGGGTGGGGCCACACGCTCGCTGACCTGGGATAGAGGTGGCGCTGCTAGAGCTAGAGTCGTCCACAGGTCCAAAGAAATCGAGGTTGAGCAGACAGGAGCCTCCGCTGGCTGGAGGGTGTAACAGCGGGCGGACAGACGGCGGGGGGTGGGGGGTGGGGGGCAGAGGGGGGGGGGGGGCAGGGGGAGGGGTTACGCGTGGAAGAAGCAGGGGAAAGAGACGCATTTTACACACGCAGCTTCTCTTATTAGTACAGGAGAACACACAAGAGCTGACCGATGGTTAATGAGGAAGAGAAGAACGTCTCTAAAGAGCAAAAGAATCGGTTAGTGCTGCCAGACAGAATCGGTCGCAGGAGAATTTCCACACATACAGAGATAACGTGATTCGGTTCCTTGGGTTCATTCGTGGTTTAGGTTCAGATCATTAACGGGAAGCGGTGCCGATCCCAACCATGGTAAAAACGGTGATGACACCGGGGAAGGCCACCGTTATTAAAACGGAAGTTCCTGTAAGGTTCGTTAGCGTATCACAGCTCCGTTTCCCTTTAATGGAACAAAGATCATC
Organism: Anguilla rostrata; assembly: GCF_018555375.3. Taxonomy (NCBI): domain Eukaryota; kingdom Metazoa; phylum Chordata; class Actinopteri; order Anguilliformes; family Anguillidae; genus Anguilla; species Anguilla rostrata. The sequence goes on along the minus strand of NC_057934.1, from coordinate 4,953,217 downwards.
ACACAGAGAACAAAGATGGTGCTCTAATATGCGGGGGCTGAAATGAGATAACCCAGCTTTCTGTCAGGTGATGGCACCTTGTTACACCTTTTACCTGAGGAATAAGTGAGCACATATAATTACAGAGACACAGACCCTCCCATCTGGGACTGGGACTGGCTCCACCATAGAGGCACGTACCATCGAGAGGGTTCGTAAGGCCACTGCTGCTCCAGTCAAACTGGACAGGCGGGAGCGCCTCCTGGTGGGGGGGGGAGAACAAACAGCAACAACAAAAAAAGCGTGAGGCCCAAACCCAGGCAAGGTATCCGCCAAACTGCAGGTCCATTAAATGCACAAAGCCACCTCGTGCGAGCAGTGTAGACTGGGCCTGAAGCACAGCCTCTGCCTCGCCCGCTAAGGTGAGATACGGTACAGCGCACGGACACACGCGAGCGCCGCTTAGCGTTTAACGGACACGCGCGGGGCCCAATCCGCCGAGCCGCGAGAGAGAGACGCCGCCGCTGCCGCGGCGCGCTCACCTGGCCGGGGTCCGGCGAGCTCATCTCGCTCATCTCCGGGGACGGCAGCGGCGGGGGCGGGGCTTGTGCTATGGAGGCGATCTTCTCCGCGGCGGAGATGGGCTTCACCGGCTCTTTGGTGGGCTCCAGCATGCCCTGCAAAAAACCGCACCCGGGAGAGAGAGAGAGAGAGAGTGTGAGGGAGGGAGAGAGAGAGAGTGTGAGGGAGGGAGAAAGCGAGGGAGGACGGAGAGAGAGAGAAAAGGTGGGGGAGGATGGGGGAGGGTGTGAAGAAAGGGGTGGGACAGTGGGAAGAGGAGAAAGTGTGAGGGAGGGAAAAAGTGTGGGAGGACAGAGAGAGAAAAGAACAAGAGGGAGAAAGAGAGAGTGTGAGAGAAAGTGCACAGACAGTGGAAACTTGGGGAAAGAGCTGGCACATGCGTTACAGGTACTGACAGCCTGACACCCCTACACTCTCCACACACACACACACACACACTCACCAGGCTTGCTGCGTACATGGGCACTATAACCGGCTGCTTCTTCTGCCCTGTGAAGAGCTGAGAGAGAGGGAGAGAGAGAGGGAGAGAGGGAGGGAGAGAGAGCAAGAGACAGACAGAAAATAAAATGGTGATGCATAATAATCAGTACAGACAGTAATGTATTATTACTGTTATTTATTTCCTAATTTAGGCATGCCTATATGTACACACATGTATCATGGTTGCTATGTATGCACAGCACAGTTGTGGTTAATGGTGTTATATGTCATACTCTGGGTCATAACTCACGATGTTGCGGGTGTCGATGCCCAGCGAGCATAGCAGGGCCTTGTTGCTGTGGGAACCGCCCCACTGGTACCTCAGCCCCAGTGCATCATGGATCTCCAGCAGCTGCCGCCACACTCTGCCCAGGTCCCTGCACGAACGACAGCGCAGCGCGGTCACGTGACCCGACAGTCGCCATGACCACAGACCGCGGCCACTTCCCATTGACAAAGTGGGCTACGGCTGTTATGCTAACAAAGAGGCCTCCTGTTCAGGGTAATAACGGAGGCAGACTCACTCGTGGGGTGCAGGGGTGTCCTTCCCCGCCTCCCCTCCCTCCTCCGCCTCCTCCTCGTCCTCCTCAGGCCGGCTCGGGGGGTCCAGGAGGACCCTCAGGGTGAGCACCTCCGCGCCATACTCTGGGGTGGGCGTGTCCGGGAAGGAGGTGTGGAAGAGCCGCTCCAGCCTGCAGGCCAGCGACACCTGGAGGGGGGGCAGAGACGGGGCGGGGGGGGCTGTCAATGCAATTCTTTAACTGAGAAACATTTTTCAGGCACAAAGTTGGCATCTAACGTGCTGCAAACGCAAACACAGCGCTAAGCTAACCAATCCATCTGTTAGGGAGGCTAACCAGAGTGATGAGGACCATGTGACCCCCCCTCCCCACCATGGACCCACTCGGGATTTGTACACATATTGGGGGGGGGTAAATATCAAAACACCTTTTTAAATTTTCAATTTAAGTTCCATGTTGTACCGTTAAACTCATTTTGGGAGAATTCCATAGCGTGCAGACGATCTCTTTCATTCATGAATTTCAGACCGTAACGGTAACAAATGTAAAGCCTCTCACAGTGAACCAAAAGAGGAAGCGCTCGAAACGAGCAGGCAATTAAGGAATTACCCAGAACGCAACTGTGCTTCAGTCTGTCGTGAAACAAACAGCGCCGACAGCGAAACGCCTCTCTGGCGAGAGGGGAGAGAGAGAGGGGGAAACGGTAAATAATTCACAGAGAACACAGAGCCAGACCCAGAGCCCGGGACAGGAGGAGAACAGCGAGACACAGACCAGCCAGGAGCCACTTCCTGCGGGAGCACGGCGGAAACTGGAACATTAGGCCAGGACTTCGGCTGCAACGAGAGGGGAGAGGGGGTCCAAAAGGTCCCAGGATGAGAGAGGGGGGTCCTGGAAGGGAAGGTGGGGGTCTCGGAAAGGGGAGAAGGTCTCCTGGGCTGCTGGCAGGGAGGATCGTGAGGATGGTTCGCGGGTGCACCGGAGACAGTCTGGCGGTGCTGAGCGAACCCAGCCCCTCAGGGGTCTGATAACGGGTACGGGCCCCGCCTTCCAAAACCAGCCATCCAAATGCATCCCGGTTAAACCGCGCTTTTTAAACACACCGGCACAGAGGGCAGCACCCACGGCTGCTCCGCTCCCGTTCCTCCATCTGCTCTTCAACAACACCGGCTGCTCTCTCACACCTGCCGCACACCTCTCCCACACTCCCGCCTGCTTCCCGCCCGCACACTCTGGGGCTGCGCGTGAGGAGACCAGCACCACAGGTCTGTTTTCCTCCTGAGGATCGTGGCTGAATGGCGGGCTGCTGGCGTGTTTATGGTGTCCTCACCTCACCTGACTCCCTGATGAACAGCTCTGTTTACTCTTTATTAATAACTCCTGTGTGGGTGACCAGCACCCACGACATGGACACACACACACCAGGAGGATTCTGGGAAAGAGAGGGAAATGCAGACGAGCCAAACATGCATGCGCCCGTGCACACGCACACACACACACGCACGCATATGCAGATGCACATACACACACACTCACTATTATAAAAAAAAATAACCCCTGAATTATCTGCTTGAATTACAGGCCGTAAATTATGCTTTGAAAGATAGCGGGCACAACAGTTTCGTTATACTCGTGAAACCAAGGAGAAAACTGACCAAACCACACAGCACATACTCTTCACTGTGAGTCTGTTGCCATGACTACAGTATGGTTCCACACAGGACATAAAGTGATTAAGCTGTTGCGGATTTAACCAGTAGGGGGCGCCAACTACACAAACCTAAAAAAATAAAGATTCCCGTTTCTGAGATGAAGCAAACACGAAAGCAGTAAAAAAAAAAAAAACCTCCTCTTCTTCCATTTGTAAAAACACAGCGAGATGGCCCTAGGACCCACACACACAACCAGTTTATCCACACATCATGCAACCACGAACAAAAGCTCCATTCACACAGGATTTGTTTCCCCGGGGTCCCCAGGGTACAACGGACCCCAGGACCATCTCAGCTTCTGGAACCTTCCGCCCCCAGCTGCCCTTTCACCCATATAAGCACTCTACATGTGACAGGGGCTGTGTGTGACAGGGGCTGTGCGTCAGGCTCAGTTCTGCAGGCAGGCCGTGTTCTTCTCATGACATCACACAACTCCCTTACGCCTTTGGTGTGTCATTTGCGTCGAACACATCGGCGTTAATCGCTGATGTGTGGAGAGCGTTCTGGCGCAAAATGGCTGCCGTGCATCACCCAGGTGGGTGCTGCACATTGGCGGTGGGTGAGGTGAGTTCCCACTCATCGCTGTGAAGCACTTTTTTGTGCGTCTGGAACGGTGCTATATAAATGCAACGTTCCATTTGCTGAACAGCGTATGCCAGGTTCATGCTGAATCTTTAACATACACCTGAACATGAATTCCCAAAACATCCTTCTTGACCGCTGATTATTAACAAACGCAGACAGCTGTGGCTCCCAACCCGTGGGACACCTCCCCCCGCTGGGGTCTCATGACAAGATGGATCGTGTGTGCTGTGCATCTCACCGTATCAGACTTACATCTTTTATTATAACGCTACTGCAGGTTCCTTCTGTTCCAAGCTCCAGTTCCCAGAAAGTGGGAAAGGGGGCGACATAGCTCAGGAGGTAAGACCGATTGTCTGGCAGTCGGAGGGTTGCCGGTTCAAACCCCACCCTGGGCATGTCGAAGTGTCCTTGAGCAATACGCCTAACCCCTAACTGCTCTGGCGAATGAGAGGCATCAACTGTAAAGCGCTTTGGATAAAAGCGCTAGTCTGGGAGCCGGCGCATTGGAGAACGGAGACGCATTAAACGTCTGCGCCGTCTGGAACACTAGCAGGAACACAGCGATCGCGCTTCCCCGCTATTTATAGCGGCCGTTGCGAACGAACTAGACAGGGGCGGGAGCCAATGAGCTGCGAGAGAGGCGAGCACCGCCTAACAATGGGAGGGAGAGTGCTGACAGGTGAATGTCCCACAATCCCCCGGGGCTGGCACACAACACAGACGCTTGGCGTTTCTCTCTCTTCTCTTGGCTCCCTTTTTCATCAAAATTCAGCCACGGTAAAAAAAAAAAAAAGGCCCTTTTCAGTCGATTATCTCCAAGCGCTAATGCCCCCAATCGCTGTCAGGGGGGCGGGCTCTCCCTTTAGCTACGGCGCGTGCGATAACCTCGACCGTGAGGTCTAGGGATGCGAAGTCAGGACACCGCTCTGCCTGAGCAAGAGAAACCACTCCACCGGTTTCAAATGGGGGGAAAAAAAACTCTGATACCTTTAAAGGAATAAATCAATGGCTTTGAGCAGGCTTCAGACTCCTAATCGCCCACCATTAGAGAAACCCAGAAACCGATTCATGCGGTCGCTACGATTCAGCTGGACTTCAAAGGGCCCATCACCGTGGGCAACTGCGAGGAAACGGAAGAGGACACGTCCCTATTGGTCAGAAATATGGACGGATAATGAGCAAACTGACTTGAACATGGAGTAATTTTAAAAAACAATGACATGACTCAGAACACTTCATATCATCAGTGAGAGTCAGGCTCTCCACATCTGAGAGAAATGTGGAGAAACAGAGACGGGGGGCAGGGTCCTTTCAGTCCAAAGTCTGATCGAGCTCGTGAAAAACACGAACACTGCAGAACCGGCTGAGCTTTCCTGTCAGCAGGTCTCCCTACAGGAGGCTCCGTCACGCTCGGGCTGGGCGGGGCGGGGCGGGCGGGGCGGGGGAGGGGCCGCGGGGGCTCATTCCGGCTCCAGCCCGGATTAGAGACGTTAGGGACGACCTGCGCTTGTTTATTCAGGGCGGGGCGTCCCGTTGGTTCACATTCCAAGGGGAGTGCTGGCGGGAGGAGGCGCTGGAGCGTGGGTAATTCAGGCTGCCGCGTCAGAGCGGAGTGCTCACCGCGCAAACACACCGCACGCCGCCGGGTCCCACGCATTCCGAAACGCGGAGCGCTCGCACACACTTACCGACAGGCTGTCTCTCCTGCAGGTCTGGGAGCCGTCAGCAGGGGGCGCTGTGATGGGCGCGCTGTCCTGAAGCCGTGCCTGGCCCTCTGAAGGGGCGGCGCCCTGCTCCTCCCCGAACGCGGCCCAGGAGGAGGAGTCCTCGTCCGCGCCCGCGTCCTGGTCCTCGAAGGCGCTCCACCCGGACGCGGGACCCGAGTGGGGACCGGCGCCCGCGGGGGCCACGCTGAAGTCCGCGAAGCTGTCGCTGCCGGGGAACTCCGCGAACCCCTCCGCGCCGACCGATCCCTCGCCCGCCCCGTCCTCCTGCGGGGCGCTGAAGTCCCCAAAGTCGCCCTCGTCCTCCCCGGAGTCCCTGGCCGAATCTGCCGACTCGGCGGGCTGCTCAGACTCAGTCCGGTCAAAGTCGGCGAAACCCGGACCGCTGACGGAGCTGGCGTCGCCAAAGTCGCCGAAATCCTCCTCCTCCTCCTCCGTGGGCCAGCTGGGGTCGGCGGGCGTGAGCGTCTCCTCCTCGGGACACGCCGAAGGGGCGAGGCCCGGCACGCTGAAGTCCCCGAAATCCTCCGTCCCATCGGGGGACACCGCCTGGCAGAAGGACGCGAAGCTCTCGCTGACCGACACGCCCACCTCGTTCTCCGCCCCCTTCCCGCCCGAAACCCCGTCATCATAGCCTGTAGACCCCGTCTCTCCATCGCACCCGCCTGACTCCTCCCCCTCCTGCTCCCTCTCCCCCTCCTCCTCCCTCTCCTCCACCCCCTCCCTATCCCCCTCCTCCTCCCTCTCCTCCACCCCCTCCCCCTCCCCCTCCCCCTCCCCTCCCCTCCATCTCCCCCTCCATCCTCCCCTCCTCTCCTCCTCCCCCCCTCCTCCTCCTCTACCCGCCCGTTCCCGTTCTGGATGACTGGCGCCCCGCTCTGCTCTGATACCTCCGCGGGGTCCGGGGTCCGCTCGCTAAAAGAGTCCGCGTCCCTCCGCTCAGTCTCCTCGTCCGAGAGGGAGCCCCTGTCCCCGTTGCTAAGGGTCTCCGTGACGACCGCGGGGACGTCAGCGGCGTCGGGCCGCGGGGAGTGAGAGTCTCTGACGCCGTTCTCCTCCGCGACAGACTCCGCCTCCCCCGGGTCCGACCGCTCGTCGCCGACACCGTCGGCCAATCGCTTCCCTTCGTCTGCCCGCTCCCCGCCCGCGGCCCGCTCCGACCCAGCGTCTCTAGGCGCGCCGGCACCGCCAAAGGCGGAAAAGTCCTCAAACTCGTCCTCGGTGTTGGGAGGGGAGGAGTCCGGCGTGGAGGGGGCGGTCCCTTTGTTCGCGGGGTGATCGGGGGACGGGCAGGAGGGCCCGTCCTCTCCGTCGAAGGCCACGAAGCCGTTAGTGAGAACCTCGTCCACGGCGAAGCCGCCGTTGCAGCTGTGGGCGTCGGCCTTGGTCCGACCGCCGCCCGGCTCGGGTTCGGACGAGTTCGAGTGAGCGCCGCGCGGGGCGTGGTCCGCCGGCCTTTTCAGCTCCTCGCCGCTGACCGTTTTCACGGCGGGTCGGCCTTCCGGGCCGCCGCTCGAGTCTGCCCCCTGGGGGTCGGAGGCGGGAAACGCAGGGAAGCCCCCCGAGGGGCCCCTGCCGGCGGGCCCCGGGCCCAGCTCGGCGAAGGGGCTGGGGGGCGAGGTGTCGGCCGCCGTGGCCGTCTGGGCCGGCCCGAAGACGGGCGGCGTGTCGAACTCGGTGAAGCTGACGCTGGACGGCACGCCCGAGAAGGCCCCGAAGTCGCCGAAGTCGTCGTCGTCGTCCTCGGCGCCGTCGTCCAGCGGGGGCGGGGAGGAGGAGTACATGCGGATCACGTCGGGCTCCATGGTCCCGCGGCGGTCTCTCCCGGCCTCGCGCTCACACCTGCGGGGGAACGAGACGCGCGTCAGTCAAACCGCACTCCGTGACCTACGACCCCCACACTCACTGCCCAAGCCACCAATAGGGCGGCTTGTGCACTGTGATGCAATGAAACGCTTAAATATGAAAATATATGTTTACTGTTAAAAGCCTGAATCGTGTCCTTCCACACTCTCTGATTGGCTACGGGATTTAAAGGCTTTTTTTTATGAATGATTAAAAATTAGATCATTTCGTACAAACGAGGGAATGATCTAAATGCCATTATTTAAATGACCCATGTAAAGTAGGAAGCCTATGTATGTAGTTGGTTTGAAAGGAAGTGAAACAGAATACTGGCTATGGTTCAGCAGCAGCCCAGCATACCAATTACCTGAGCAGGCTACTTCCTTTAGCTTAGCCTTGTTACATGATGCTTTTGAACTGGTTTCTCAGTTATCGCATATCACAGAAAATACCAGATGATGGCTGGACTTTCGTTTCAGATCAAATCTGCACAGGACTGTCAAAGCCAAACAGGATCAAAGGAACAAATTCAAAAACCACAGCTCTGTACTGTACTCAAAGCTCATAACATTTCTAAGAGAGCAATTCTAGCAGTCCAAACTTATAAGTCACATGATAAGGTCCAGGAAGTTGAGCGAAGCAACTCATTGCTCCACTTCTGGTGGCACTAGTGTGCGCGGCCAGCTACAGAAACAGGAACTTCAGGATTGAACCAGTTCCGCAACATGAGTCAGGACCTTCAGATAAAATCTGACGCTTACGTTAATCTAGAGCCAATCAAACCGCACACCACATTAATCTAGAATCAATTAATCCACGCACCACATTATTCAACACTAAAGATAACCGTACACCACATTAATCTAGAGCCAATCAAACTGCACACCACATTAATCTAGAGCCAATCAAACATCGGACCGCATGAATCAAGAACCAATCAAACAGCAGACCGCATTGATCTGGAGCCAATCAAACCGCACACCACATTAATCTAGAACCAATCAAACCATACACCGCATACGGCAAAACGATACCAAAATGAACATCTTTAACACCACAGAGCAGCCGGCGGCCGTGGCTACTATTCTGCTTTCACCCGGAATATAACAGGAGGCCCTGGGATTTAAAGCACCGGAACCGCTGTCTGAAAGCACTTCGGACCTTCTGACCTGCAGCAGAACCCGAGCTGGAAGATTTACTCTCAGGCAGTCAGCAGACAGCCTTCTGCAGAATGATTTGAATGACGTAAACTTTTTTTTTTTTTTTTTTACACATACAATCCATTTGTACAGCTGGATATTTACTGTAGTAATGCAGGTTAAGCACCTTGCTCAAAGGGTGCAATGGCAACGAGCCGGCCGGGAATGGAACCCACAACCTCCCGGCTGCAAGTCCGGTTCCCAACGCTGCTATACTATACTGCCACCCAGACAGACACCTTGTGTCTGAAAAGTAGCGGGCTTTTGCAAATTCTCAATGCGTTTCATAAGCGAACCCCAGGCTGTCGTGTTCTCTGCTGCGGTGAAAAAAAAAGATAATAGTGGGTTGAGGTGCGAACGAGTAGGCCATGACTAGCAGCCAAGCTACGCGCCTGTGTGTCACAGCCAAGGCGCCGTCTGAAGGCCATCGAGTCCAGAAACGTCCTGTATCCTGGTACGACCCAGCAATAATGACTACGATGGAGAAGAACAAAAAAATAATAAAACATGTCAACGCTAAAAGTGAAGAGGGGCAGGCAAGACCCGGAGAGAGGAATAAAACCCACACCCTGTGAGGGTCGTTAAGACAAATCAATCTCGACGAGACCTTTTAAAACACACACACACACACACACACACACACCGAGCCGACATTCCGGAGGTGACCTTTTATTTTCTACCGAGCTGACAAATGGCTAACCGAGCTGATCCAGGAACAGGAGAGGGGACCTTTATTAATGAACCCCGCTTTCTGAAGAACCCCGGAATGTTACACCGTGTTCTACCAAAAGGTGGGTTTTTGGGGGCGGTGCCTTGCGCTTACTTTTTTTGCACAAAACGGTCAGGTGTGTGACTGAGGTGAAATGACTAAGAATTGTGCTGCTCAGTGGGCCTGGGGGCTGTTGTTCTGGAGAAGCCAGTCTCAGACACATAATTAGGCATAACTAATATATATAATAATTAAGGTGCACACGTGACCGAACTCCAGGCCAGCCACAAACCCACTTTTTGCACACCAAAAAAAGAATAGGGGTCCCCAAAATTAAACTACCTTCTGTATGTGATCAAAGCTCAAATTAAAAGCCCTGAGCCCCTCAGAGCCGGGGACCGGACGGATCGTTTTCCATTAGAGAGTAATTAAGTGATAATGGGGCTGGTGCAGCGCTGGAGTGGCAACACCTGGAGACGGGGGCCATGTTCGCCAGGAGCGGAGCAGGGGACTGTGGGAGGAAATGAGGTCGGTGAACAATCAATGTGGCGTTCCCTTTTTCCTCAGCGAAGCGGAGGAGCTATCAAGCGGCGAAAGCCCAGATGCAGGGGGGGGTGTGGGGGTGTGGGGGTGTGGGGCGAGTGTCACAGCTGAACTTTCTCCTCGCTTCCTGTTTACCGCTGGCCGACAACAGGCGCCGTAATTGCTGGAGCGGCTCGTGCCGCGTTTCTGCCAATCACCACGTGCGACTGCCAAATGCAAAAACCCTCCTTACGCTCTCTGCGATCACGTTTCCCCCGCACGGCCTGGACCTACCACCACCCTCCTGCCACACAGTGCCGTACAGGAGATCCCTCCCTGTTTCACACGGCGTTTTCCACATCCACACAAAGCGAGCAGGAGTGGAAGAGGCCTTTTCAGCGACCATTGAATTCCTCGTGCGTCTTGGTATCTTCACAAGCAGATGCAAAACCAGACACAGATCATTACATTACATTACATTACACTACAGACACTTAGCGGACACTCTTATCCAGAGCGGTGTACAGTAGTAAATACGATCGTATCTCGATACGGCTGTCCCCAAAGAGCTTTAAACACTGACGCTTACTGCCAACACAGAGAATTAGTCAAACGTGAGCGCATAGTGGGCACCATTCAGACATCAGCGTGTTATCACCAGCCACAGTGGAAAGAAGTGCTTGCCAAAATAATGTGTAAACACTGCACTGTTAGAGGTCAGCTAATTGTCATGCTTCAGGAGAACAATAAATGTTATAGCTTCGACCCGTTTACAACTATGACCTTGCACACAAATTATTATTATGGGATTAGAATTAGTTTGTCATGCATTTATAAGTGCAGAGTTTATTGAAAGTCTTTTATTCCAGCAAGTTAATTCCATTAACTTCCAACACCTGTTCTACGGCTATACCTGGCTGGAAGCCAAAAACGACCCACCTTTCAACAGCCGCCAGGTAATGCGTTATCCAATGGGAAAGCAGCACGGCTGGCTATGACACTTCAGTTCACAAATCTGTAATGTTACGAGACCAGCAACCTGTAAGAAGTTCTACAAAGCAACACTTTGCAAATGCAAGATTGAAGAAGGATGCCTTTGTCTCGGCTAAGGTGTGTCCTTTGTCGCGGCTCAAGGAGTTAAAACCTAGCCTAACGCGAGTTGGGGGAGTCAATGTGCAAACAAGAACCCCGGTGAGTGCTGTTTGCAGACTGCCCTACGTGAGCCCTGACGGTTAACAAATTAAAACAATAGCAAAATACATTATTTACATAATACATAATAATGTAAAAATTCCAGAAAGTTTTAAGATTTCCCACATTTTGTGTTTATCGAAAGTGTAAGCACGCAGTAAATTGAAGCCTACATTCTTTTTTCACTCAATTCTGAAAATTTCGACTGCCTTCTTTCAACTGAGAAGACCGTGTTAAATAATGCAAATGAACACACGTATGAAAGAAGTGACCACGTAAGGTTCTTTTATCTCGATAAAAGGCGAGCCCAAACACCTGTTTCCATATCCACACACATACACATTTACCTGGAAGGTAATAGTGTACCCTATCATCAACAAACAATATTATTTTACTTTTCATTACGCAAAACATGACATGACTCTACTTCACAAAATAGGCGAGGCTACCTACAAAGCTATTCAAATTACTCAGCGTGCAAATTTCTATATTGCTTCAAGCGGTTTCATATAAAAAGACTCTGGCCATTTCCGTAAAACGACGATGCAAAATAGCAGCTTTGCATACATTATTATGCACAGGAACACGCTGTATGAAATCAAATATATCCCGTAGTGTTATCTTCAAGTCTTAAATTATTCAAAATTGTGGATTTATTTTTAGCTAGCTTTCTTTTAGGCTAGCCACCTAGGCGGTAGAAGCTTCGTACCTTTCCCGAGTCGCATCAAAGCTAAGCTACTGACTTGGCATTCACTTGCTACAACTGTGTTTAGCTAACTTAGCTTGTTCGCCAGCCAGTAACATAACAAGCCTGGAAGCTAACTTAGTTCGTAAGTTAAGTCAGCCGGTTGGTTAGCATGTTAACCCTTAAATTCTTATTTTAAACCCCAACGTCTATATAGTATTCGTCAGCTGGCTGACTTGTTAAGCTAACTAGCTAGCCTGCTGTCGAGCTACAGTAATATTACAGCTCATGTCGATTCGGTGACAGCTGTCATATGGTATCATTTCGCAGTGTTCATGCAAACCGAAGTGAACGCTGTGATATAAGAAACATTTTCAAATCGTAGATAAATGGGAAACTGGCTCTGTTAAACCTTTCAAAACTATCAACAATGAAAAACACAAAAGCGGAAGCAGGTGCGACTTAGTCTGGCTAGCAAGCTAACGCTAGCTGTCTTAGAATAGGGCCTAACCTGGATGGGAAATGTAGGGACTAGCGTCAGTTTATGACGGCAGACAACGTTTGAAGAAAGTCAGTGCAGACTAGGATAAGGCCAGTCCTGAAATGAAATCTAAACTCCAAGCAGAGAAGGCTGTCTTTCATTTTTAATGAGATTCTTCAGGTCAGATTTCGCCAAAGGCTACTCCCTCCCTATCCAGCTCGCAACCTAGCTACCCCTCCGTTAGCTAACGCAACTCGCAGGCTAGCTATCTACCCTGCCAAGGCTGACAGTACACAAAGAAACATTTTAGCTTACCTTCAGACCAAGAAGGTTCATTCTCGTTGTTCAGGTGCAGTTGACATCCGTCACAATCAGAAGTGGGGAAAGGGAGGTTACAGAATTTACTGTACTTGAGTTAAGTCTAGATAAATGAAGGTTAAAACAACCGGCTTGAATTCGCTCAGTCCTCCCCCTGTACCTCGGAGTCTCCGTCCCTTACCCAGCATGCAACACTTTCACAATGTCTCTGGGACTTAAAAACGTCACTTCCGGCTGGAGCAGGTTGTTGTTTACCAGGCGCTCCAGGACAACAGAGAGACATGCCATTTAGTGTTTGACATCATTATCTGTTTGTTTAAACGAAAACTGTTTTGTTCACAGTCGAATATAACTTAAATATCTAATACAATCGTTACATGTGCTACAATACAAATAATTGATACATTTCTTACGTGCAATTTACTAACTATCCAAGATATTTAACTTTACTACAATATAGTTTTTTTAAGGTAGCTAGGTCGAATTAGCGGGAGTAATGTGCGTTTGTTTCCGTTGACTGTCAGTCATATTAACATTTATGAACAAGTATCTCAAAGTAATAGATACACACTTTATTTGCAACAAGTAACATGTTACACATTTATTAAGAAAAAGACAAAATTTACACTTTAAATAAAAATGTAGGCGGCTCCGTTCGAATAATGATCAAATGCATTGCTTTGTATTCCTGATTCTAATTGAAACCTGTAGCTACTTACCAAAAACTGAATTATGAAATTTGAATTAATGGGAACTGAGAAATTACTAGTACCGCAGGAGTACGCCACATAGTCTATTAACATTTTTACTCTGAAATATTATATTAAAACGGCATTTGTTTTATTTGAGGCCAGAGGCTGTGATGAAGAAGAAACGGCAGTGAGTGCTAGAGGATATTCGTGTGATCAATAGCAGTACGGCATGTGGAACGTATTCCTGCGCATTCAATTTTCGTTTCCTGAGCGCTAGGTCAAGGAAATAATGAATTCAGCCGGGCCAGGAACAGGAAATAACATGGCAGAGTGGTGGCAGCGACTAAGGAGAAAATTCCAGACATTCTTGTCAACACGTTCTTCCCACTTGTCCTACCATTAATAAAACGGGGAGAGTGGATTGGATTGTCCAGAGGAACAAAGCGTTCTTTCTCCAGCACAAAATAATTGTTCTGGAAATCAGATGGTGAGTGACACAATAACTTGTGGGGAGGAGGGGGGAGGGGGGGGGGGACAATGTGCAACTGATGTTTACAAATGAAAGCTTTGTTGTCTGTGCATTGAAATATCCTAAGAGACCATACAAAGTGTGTGTCTCTCTATGGGGCTTGAAAGGAATACAATCCCTAGTTTTATCAACAGTCAAAATAGGTTCTGAGTTCCATGACATCTATTTCATGTTGCATAGTTTTTTTATTTGGTTTTTCATCTCAAGTTGGATCACATAATTATTTCATAACCTCCTAATCTACCACATTTATCCCCATCACTCAGTGGATACCAGTAATTTTTTAACTGCCTCTCTTGCTTCTGTAGTTTATTTTTCTCATGTCTCGGTCTCTTGCGCCACTTATAACTGCAGATCATTTGTTCTTCCTCCTGTTATTTCTTCTATAGAAGATCTATAGTAACGCTCATGCTATGTCCTCCTCTTTCGCTGCGGAGTGGTCTCCACTCATCGCCTGCTACCTTCTAGGGTTGACAGATGTAGAATCTGTCAAAACCATAATCTGTAAAGCTGTCAGCGTAATCACAAACAAAGCCGGAGCCTTCAGACCGAGTTGGGGGGGGGGGATTTCCCCCTAGGGAACCGACGTCGGACCAGGGGGCCGTTCTATCACTGACAGTCATATACAAGCAAATTCATTACATTCAAACTAGTGGCAAATGTTTTCCATCAATAACTCTGACCGGACATTACACTGTCTGGTTGGGACCACAAACCATACCTGTACAAATAATTTAAAAACTGGACATTCTGGTAAAAAAAACCAGACTTTCTGGAAAGCCTGCTCACTTCTGAAGTACCTCATGGCTCTGTTTTAGGTTCGCTCCTGTTTTTGTAATGAATCCACATGCAACATGAATGATTTTCAGTTTTTGCATTGTGGCACTGACTACACTCACAATAGTTCTCTCAACATTACTGTAACGTTTTGTCGATGTTAACACACTGCCACTATATGGCAGCAACACTAAGAATATTTTGTGTTCACTGGACTATGCCCGAGTGCATAGAACGCAAACAAAACCACATCAAGGAACCATTTCTCATGCTTTTACTTTTAAGATAACCAAGAGCTAATATTTACCTCGGTTAGACCTGGAGTATTCTTTCAGTATGTAGATTCCACATAAGTAAAAGTGTGTGGAAGTGCATTTGTGAGCCAGTAACAGAGAAGACATTAGAGTCCATGCTCAAAATAAATGGTAAATGGTAAATGGACTGCATTTATATAGCGCTTTTATCCAAAGCGCTTTACAATTGATGCCTCTCATTCGCCAGAGCAGTTAGGGGTTAAGGGTCTTGCTCAAGGACACTTCGACACGCCCAGGGCGGGGTTTGAACCGGCAACCCTCCGACTGCCAGACAATCGGTCTTACCTCCTGAGCTATGTCGCACCATGATCAGGGGATATCAGGGAAATTGATGTATTGGTTTGTTTTAAATAGGAGGCCTGTAATGTGTACCTGCCTTTTAGGTTTAAGAATTATTGTGGCTGGGTTCTGCTGATATGGTTTTTTATCCTGAAAAAAGAACAATCTTGAAAAAAACACAGACACATGTTAGGTCAGACACCATTGCACTCAGACTCCCAAAAATGGTTTCACAAATTTGCACTTTATTGAGGAGGAGATGACAGAATAAAAACAAAACTAAAACTAAATAAATAAAAAAATAATAGCACCTCTATGGTCCGTTCACTCAGTCAGGCTACAAGTGGAAATTGAGCCTATTTACAGAAAGGCTATTTGTACAGAAAGCATAGCTGCACTATTATGGTACAATGCAAGGTAACTCTATACATTGCTGGAACAACAATCGCCACCAGATCTGGAAAAGACGTCATTGGGTTTGCAATTTATACATGAGTACAACATTTCTTTTGTATATCATTCAATTTCTGTATTTGGTCACACACTTACTTTATGCAAGTGCCTGTCATAATGATGAATTAACTAGCTAATTATAGCCTTGAGAAATGCGTCTTATGAAGCCGATTGGTTAAATAATTTGGTCACAAAGAAATGTACTGTATTGTCTTCCTTGCATTATGCCACATTTTAACATGCTCACTGTACCTACTTCATAGATGGAAAAGGCATTCATTACCACTGAGGAAAAAAAAAAAAAAGAATCATGATTGTACAACAATTAACAGAGCCACACTTGCGTGTAGCCAGAGCCAGTGACATTCATTTGAACTGACAAGACCTGGTTTTGAGGCCCTTTTCGATGTAGTGTCAATAATAGCACAATACTTATTTGAGGGTGATGAGAACAAAGAAAGTTCATGCTTTATTACAATCCGGACTACTGTACTCGCTGTCCCCTGCTCCGAAACACAGTTTTTCCTACCAAGTAATAGAAGGTCTGCGATAATCCAGTCAACACTTCAACCACACTGTTGGGTCATTTAAAACTAGTTGCAGTAATATAGTTCGTACAGGTACATTCCAGCTATTTTTGTCGCTTTCAACTTGTAACATATGTGTTTAAAATACAAAAATGTAAACTTTTTTAAAATCTTCAAACTACTTCAAAAATTCAAGTGAGGAAAAACACACTTTTCAATTGTTTAGGATTTCTTATTGTAGGCAATATACTGTAATTCAGTGGATGTTGGCCTACAATTGGGTTCAGGAGAATTAGGGTAAAGAATGAATCTAACTGGCCCTTTTTAAAGCCTGTTCTGAAAACGAGCATAAGAACGCAAGCCAAGCCTTCCTGCTCTTATCTCTTATCTCTCTGAGGTCCAGACCTACAGGACGTTCTTGTGTAAACAGCAGCAGCACCACAGTGAACACACTCCCCCCTCCCTCCGCCCCTCCCGCTCCCTCCCCCCTCCTCCTCCTCCTCCCTCCCCTCAGTCACATGATCCATGATCTAATCTACATTATTACAAAACTGCTCAGCTGATGCATCAAAAAAACAGCACAAAATAAAAACTAGGCAGTTCCTAAAAATCCATAGACCGGCACCCCCCTTAATGAGTTAATACACTTCCCGTGGTTCACACCTTATTAAAAAGCAGCTTATGGTGTTTTAAAATATGGAATGACATTTAAAAAAAATTTTTTTTTTATGATATGTCAAAACCAGAGCATGTACACTGTAAATAGCATCATATATCCAAAATGCATCTCGTAACCCAACTCAACCCCTTTCCTGACCCACAGATCGGGAAACACTGCTCAAGAACACTGCTGGGGTGTGTCCTGTTAGCTTGTCAGTAGCGCTTTCTTGTGTTTTTCCTGCCATTAAAAAAACCCTTTGTGGTTTAAAAAAATAAGCAGAATAAATTTTTTTTTGAAAAACTCCTACCACCTATTCCACACTGCCTACGACGATCAATAATGCATTCATCAAGGCGGGTCATTGCTTTAGCTGCTCAAGTGAAATGTTTAGACTCACCAGGGGAGCATTAAATGGAAACCAGGAAAAATAAGAGATGGGGGAAGATGAGTTTCTCTCGGTTTTTTTGGCCGTGTGCACAAGTCTATAAAATGATATGGATTTTAGTATTTTCATACATGTGCGTTCAGGCATTAGACCTCAAACGCATATCTGAAAAACTTAAAAACTCTTTAGAGGCTGGTAAAATGTGTAAACACTCCTCCAGATCCCAGAGTTTTGACTGAAAGGTTTAAGTATGTAAAATAATTATTTGACCCAGGTCTGGCACACATGAGCACAGACACTTTCAAGATGGCCACTCTTAATCCAAACTGCATGTGACAGTGTAATATTTATTATTATTTATTAACCAGAATTCACAAACAGAAAACTGGTCATGGGGGCAAGGAAATGTTTTCAATCTCGCACTTTCAAACAAATCGATATATCCAAAGCTGGGAATGGACATATTTATTTTTTGCAACCTTTTATAGTACGTATGTCACAACTTATCCACAGTACACTGAACTTTATTTCCAGTCAAAAAGAGGAATGGAGTCTGTCCAGAGACGGCTGATTAACAGCGACAACAACAACGATCAGAGTCCAGCAGCCACCATCTTCTGTAACCCAGTAATAAAAAATATAAAAAAAGAATGCATCAAAAAAAAAAAAAAAAATTAAAAGCTGAGTTCCTCCCACAGGAAGAGTATCGGTCAGCTGGTTGATCCCGATAGAGAAACTAGAGACGGCGGAGGACCAGACAAGGGCTAAACAATGCACTTAATCAACCCCAATCACGTCTCCGGTTACGTGTCAACGAATGGAGAGGGGAGTGCACGCGCACCGGCTTACAATAACCCGCGATCTCCGCTTTCCGCAGCTGTGCGCGACCTGGCTACTAACGGTCACGGGCACAGGCCAGTATAATCAGAAGCGATAACACGGTATTCAAACTCTGTCATACACCCCCGCAGTACCCGATCTCATCAAACACTCAAAAAAAAAAAACAAAGCAGGAACTTCCCGAAGAGAAATACGCAAGCACTGGCCGTTCTTTTAGAGAAAACTTTTCCAGAACCTTGCAGAAGAAGAGTTATTCATATACTATTAATAGATTTCCAGTGGGAACGCACTGTAGGACTGCGGTTGTTGTATTAAGAATGCAAACAGAAGGCCTATCACCAGGTCAGCGCATGCACTAAAAACAAGAAGCGAAGACGCAAGCACCTCACATCCGGTGATTTCCCGCGTCCTGTAGCATCATTTCGGCAGGTGAACCAAGGACAAGGGCTTAAAGCTGAGACACGACCAGCCTCTGTCAGCAGTAAACACCCCGTGTTTGCCGACAGACTAATAAAAAGACATGAACAATGCAGTATACTGCATGAACAAGGATGTCTGTGCTACAGTACTGTATGGAATGACTGTAAAAAGGAAATTCAAAGTTTTTAAGTAGCTGATTTTTAAAAAAAGAGGAAGGCAAGAAATTCTTCGCCCATAACTACACAACAAATCCCACCCGCTTACCTCAATTACAGGTCAAGAAGAGACATTCAAAGAACACACAACCCTGTATCTCAGTTTTTTTTTTTTTTAAACTATCACAATCACAAAGCGTTATTGGAACTGCCTGTAAACTTTGAAAGAAGGAAATACTCGTTAATTTGTAATATGAATTACAAACACTTGTGACACTGCAGTTTCTAACTAATGCCATGGTGTATGCAGTTTATTTATCTGCTCGAGTGGGAAATCATAAGTGAAAAGAGAGTGGTTGCATTATAAAAATGCCTGCTTCATCCACATTGGGTATGTACATAATCAAAGCTGTGATAAAACCACTATCGTGTCCTCATTTTTCAAATACTTTCATGAAGTACGCAACATTCCACTGTACATTCAAAGTACTGTTCAACAAAGTTAATAACAGTCAAGTGATGGCCGCTTTGGGGGAATTGAACCCTCTAATTGCATATTTAACCCTGTTCTTAATGAATAGTCCTCGACAAACGCCAACAAGCCACTGAGAAGCAAAAGGGCATTCGCTCGAGTGCCGGCTGGTAATTCTTCATTAGTGGGTGAGTCGATCATTTAGTGTAGTGGTTTCTCAAACCAACCCCATCAAGAGAAACATCAAGAGTCTGTTCGCCATTATTAGGACTCTGAAAAGACAGCTCTACTTGAAAAGAGACAAGTGCTCCAGAGCGCACCTTTGAATCAGTGCAGGAAATCAACGGCAATGAGGAAAAAAAAGATTGTAACGATATGCGCTGATTAATTTCATATCTACAACATTAACAAAAAAAAAAAACTGCTACATATTGATAAGAGACTTCACAATATAACTATGGTGCTGATTCAATATCCTATTTGCTTTTACTTCAGTTGACTCAATTTAAATTGCAGCTCTTCATTTTGAAGTACAGTTAGGAAGGGTTACTTTTGTTTGAACACATCTTACACTCCAATCCTAAACAGATCCCGACTTATAACTCTTCATAAATAGTCTACCATTTGTCTTCTTCCTCACTGATTATTAAATACATTTAGACAAATAAATACATCTGTAGATATTTTATTCCTGAGAACCTACACAGTAAAATGCTCGGTGTTAAATCAGCTCTTACAGCGTACAGAGTGTTCCTACTGGACTCACATGTACTCTGTTAAGAGCTGAGTAAACACTGGACATTTTACGGCGTACGCGTTTTCATTAACACAAAAGAAAAATGCATTCAATTATTATTTTCTTCAGAAATTGAACTGTTCCGGAAGTGTGCTCTGCCAGCATTTGCACACGTTACATTGTGTTGTCCCTGACAAAACAAACCGACTAGTTATGCAAAAAACGTTTTTTCTTACGGCCAAGACAAGCCACTGCACAATGCAACCGCTTGTCCGCAAGCTTAGAGAGGGAGGCAACGTGCCCAGATATGAGATATGAAAAATCTAAAGTCAGCCAGTAGACTTTGGAACACGTGAGTGAATGCGGGGGCGGGGTGGGGGGGTGGGGGGGGGGGGTGTGAGGGGCGTGGTTAGAGACGGTGATGTCATCGTGAATGTATTTTTTTTCTCAGCCCGCTGTATGGCAGCTTTGGACGATGTGTTGGGAGAGACACGCAAGTCTTCACCTGGGCGAGAGCTCTCCCTTCCCCCCGCGGACGGGCGACGGGCCGGGTCAGCCCAGCTTGGTGATCTGCAGGCTCCCGTTTATCCGTATCGTGTCGATGGCGGGCAGGGACGCCACGCGGTGGTAAAAGTCAAAGAGCTGGTGCCCGTCCACGAATATCCGGAAGCGCTGGTGCTCGCAGTGGATCTCGATCTGCGCAGGGTAACGGAGAGCCGAGAAGAGGGGGGTAAAAATAATTCGTTTTGAAAAAATGATTTCAGTCTGAAAAGTGGGCGATCATTTCTCTAAGTCATGTGACTAATCTGAAAAACCCTCTATATTCCTGCTCTCCCTGATCGTACTCATTCTCAATGTGGGATTTTACAGTGGCATGCTGTTACATGCGCCACGGCCCGGACACGAATCCTGACAGTTAACTGGCTGGGGTGCGACGTCCTACGGGGCCACACACATTTGACCAGAGGCTCAGCAGAGACAACATGGTTCCCCTCAGTAGGCTATTCCTCAAATCATGGCGCACCGGCAGCTCCTCATGTCGACCAGCCGAAATTCAGCGCGCCTGTCCCGGCAGCACTAAGACTGGGCACTAATCTAGAGGCATATGTACAGCATTTACACCCCATAAAATGGCGTCCTGAAATTAAACGACTAGATTGAAGGGGCGGGGGGAGAAAAGCATGCACCAGGTTACCGTGACAACACTTTGGATGAGTGAGATGGTGGAGCTTCTGACACGTTAAATGTTACATAATGAGTATTGTACCTTATCGGACCAGTGTATTGTAGTTGTTCCAATGACCACTGGTATGCACTTATTGTACATCGATTTGGATAAAAGCGTCTGCCGAATAAATGTAACGTAATGTAACGTAACGTTACAAGAAGCAAACGAATAAAAAAGAAAAAAGGCGAGTGAAGGCGGTTACCCGGAAAGGCTGGTCCTCGATGAAGGGGAAGTAGGGGATGGGCGTCTCCGGCTCGCCCCAGGCCCCGGAGACGCGGGCCTTGCGCAGGAACTGCCGGTCCTCGAACCTCGCGCTCAGCTCCAGGGCCACGTCCGCGGGGGGCTTCTCCCCCGAGCCGCAGCCGCACGTCAGGCTGATGTCGAAGCTGCGGGGTGGGGATGGTGGGGTGTACAGAAACCCCACGGGAAGGGGGGGGTGGTATGAAGCCACAAGCTGAAACAATCAAAATCTGAATACCCTACTGTATTTCAGTTAACTGATGAATGCAAGTGCACTCATGGCAAGCCTAGCAAACCCCCACACACACACACACACACTACCCGCACAAAAAAGGCAAATCTGGGTCAGCAGTGGTAAGAAACTCTAGTGATTGAAAATCTCTGTGAGACCTGATCATCCATCCTCCTGAAGTCGGGGTTAACATAAGAGACTGAGCAATACATCAGTCATCAGTAATAATATTTTTTAACCACCTTCATAGTAGCAGGTGGCACATATCGGGTACTCAGTGATCAACGTCACTGAACATATTGCTCAGAAGCTAACCGGAGTGATAGCACTGCGTATAAGATATTAAGAGATGAGACAACATTTTTTTAAAGTAGGCCTATACCCTGAATATCTCCAAATGTAGGTCTTGTGCGTGAGCATAGACAAGCATGCGCCCAAACAACTACATATTTTTGCCCTGGCATGCAAAAATATGCATCTCGTCCACACACTAGAACAGTGCCTTAACAGGATGAGCTACCCAGCCAGCCCAAGAGATAAAATTTCGATTTGTATCATTCAAATGTCAGCTTTCTCTAAAGTACAACTTCCTTATGAGTTAATCAGCCCAGCACTTTACGTACATGCGCTTAAATTACAGCTGCTCAGTAAACTCATAACTTGGCTGTAAAAAGACCCCTTTTTATGGCAATATCTGTTACAGTATGAGTGACAGTTTGATTGATTATAGACGACTCTGACAGAAAGATATCCAGACGGGGGTGGTGGAGGTGGAATAAAGGGCACATACCAAGACAGATCAGATTACACATTCTTGTGTGCGCGTCAACATTACAAGCCCAAAACATCGCGGATCATAAAAGAGATCGACATCAAACTACTTTTAATCGTATGCGGTTATCGTCATATTTAAGATTCCGTTTAGGCTATAATTATCGGGGACATAAAAAAGATAAGATGCACAATGCAGGCCGCGTGCCGTTAGGAACTCCGAAGCGTGAGCCACCTGAACAAGCTTCGTTTCGAGTGGGCGTGGTTTATAAAAAAAAAAAACTTTACAGGTTGAAAGACTAGCATAGGCCTACATATTTTTACTAACAAATCTGTTATGCAAAACGAGTCGCGTTCCACACGATCTACAATAGCAATTTGGTTGATAAAGGAAGGAAATCTGAGTAATAACCTTACATTGAAACGACACAAGCACATTAAAACGGATAGCAGCGATGTTGACATTTACCTCTCTGGCTCAGGATCTATGATCCCCATCACAATGATCTTCTTCCCCGGTCTCATCCCACCTCTGATACGACCACTGAAAGGAACTGCCTGGATAATTCAGAAAGCGGGAATTTAATTTATCAGCCTGAAAACACATAGGCTATATCCAGGCTACAGACGCACGTAAAACAGAGTATGCATGCACTCATAACTTTATGTTCCAAATAAAAATAGCTTGTTTATGTTACCAGCTGTCGCGTATCTTCTTTGTCCGGAGATATTAGACCGGGATTTCCAAATGAACTGTTCAGCCGATCATCGTCTGTATTCTTCAAATACACATGGGTACACAAAGGAAAGCGGATTATGGCAACTGTACCCACACAAAACTGAACTCTGTTCTCTCAGGGCCGCCACATCGACAAACGAGGCTACCGCCTGAGATTATTTGCTTGTACTCTTACCAAATTTTTCTGGGTGGCCAGTGCATTTAAAATGAGGAATAATGTGCAAACCTGGCGGCTTTCCTTCGCCACCAACAGTGAGGACATCGCTAGACAGACAAGTGTCAAACATCTGTCATGTCAAAGGCTGCCCGACAACATTAAATGCTCTGTGCGCGTAGCGCAGTAGGCTACAGCGCAACGATGCTGTCAACCTTTCGCAATAGCCTAGTTCAAAGTACCCATTCAGAAACCCTGAAAGAGAGGTAGTCAAATGCGGCTGGATAAATAGCTGTTTATTTTCTGACATCAATAATGCTGCTTATGTAAGCTATTTGTTGCAACAAAATAGCCCGGTGCAACACAAAAGGATGCGGGACCACGATTGTAGTCTACCTAGCTACCGGTACACATTTTAGACCACTTCAGAACAAAGAAGCCGTTCGTATGTAGCCAACGTGTCTCGTGGCGATTTAAAGTACAGGCTACTTACAATTGCGTCCCTTTCCGTAGCCGACACCGCCATTTTGTACGCAGAAAACCATAGGAGAGACGGATTAATCAGCTGAGCTCAGGGGCAGTCCGGCGCTCAGGAATGTGTCAGCGCCAGGGAAGTGACTCAGGATGCCTGCGCTCGGCGTCCGCTGTACATTCAAAAGGATATGGCGAGGTAGGCTATTGCAGCAAGTCTCTGGCCTACGGTATCTCAGAAGACGCCCTTCTTCCACTCCGGTCTCGCCCACTTCAGTAAAGAGACGGAATGCTGACGCGCGCTACACTAAAACATAATCCCCCGTCTAGTCCTAAACCCTAATTAACTGTCTCCTTTTCTGTTATCGACAATTGTGATATGTGGCGCAAAAAGAGACATAATTTACGAGTATGTTTTCAGAATTTAAAATAAAATGGCATTGAAGCATGTTGAGTAAAGCATGTTATGATGAACATTCGGCTGTAAGTGTGTAACTGCTAGGAAAATGTCCAAATTCTTTCCTTTTGCAAAAAAAAAAAAAGGTAAGAAAGAAATCTGGCTGCCATATGCTACTAGGTTAGACCAGTGTAGCTATGATATGCTCTCGTGCTTAGATTGCATCATTTATATGGTGATACAGACCAATGACCGGCGAATTACTTTTTATGGGAGTATTTAACCGCTGTTTTACTTTTGTCACATCACATCAGATGCATTGCATAGCGCGCATATAAACAGTTGTTCGGTTTGATCTAAATATTGCCCCCTTGAGACGGGCAAACAAACGTCTGTGAATGCACTTACATGCAAGTAAATTGGGTCAAGTTTAATTAAAACGGCGGGAGGTACATGAATGCAATTAAAGCTTCTGCTTTTAATTACAGAATTGTATTGTGGAGTCTTATACTCGTTTTTCTGTTCATTATTATTATTATTATTATTTACCATTACAATTATTTTATTTTTGGAGAGATTCATAAATTTTGTAAGGGATAAAAAATGCTTCCAGCAAACAGTAACTTAAAATTATTTTCTACTTGAGAGGAAAAAATAAGACATTAAATCTCAATTACAAGCCTAAAACACTTGTTAAGACTAAGTCTGTTTTTGGAGAGCAGTGCCCGTGTCAAGTTAATGTGAGCAGCTGGGCTGTGGGCTTACATTCATGCTGAAGCCCTCGCTAAAGCTGAGCGTATTAACTATACCCATCAAATGCTACATTACAGAAAACTTAAAATCTAAGCGGTTGGCACCATGTTTGAGCCAAAATGGCTGATTGCCTGAAAGCTTGCACCAATACCTCTGGCAAGGAGTGAGTTACCCTGACCAAAAGATTTAAATTATGAAATATGAAACACAACTCTTGTGCCCTTATGGAAGACATTCACAATGTATTTTTCTGTGTAAAGCAGCGTGTGGGTGTGTAAGCTGTCCTGCTGGATGTTTTTACCGAGCAAGCGAATATATTCCAATTAAACTTGACTGCTGCCCTCCTGTGGAGATGTAGTACAGTAATGGGGCCACTAAGAAGTGAGAGATTCCTTGTTTAGACCCTTTTGTACGGTCTATGTTTAGACCCTGGGGGAAGAATCCAGTTCATGAACTCTGTGCTACTGCTTCACTCCATGACAATGCAAGTCTGCTTCTTCCCAAACCACAGCAACATTTCTCCTACCTGTGATCAGTGAGAATATTCAAATAATTTCACTTCTTCTTTCATGAATGACATGAATTAATAGTATATGGGGAAAGTAAGTATATGATTATACAGTATGTGCACTAAAAGTCAAGATTTTTGGGGTCTGGGGACAGTGAGCTAGTTCTCAATGTTTTGGCGTGCATGAGCTGCTGGTTTTGGTGGAGTGTTGCCGATGTGGTTGGAACATTAAAAAATAGCTTCACCTGGAGATGATTTTTACCTGAAAAATTCCCTTGAATTGAGCGAGTGCACTGACTTCCACCCAAAGGGTCCAACGTGTAATTTCATTTATAGAACCTATTGTAGTGGAGAATTTCCCCCAACGCAATATACTTACTTTCAGCACAAGTGCCACTACATCACTGCGCGATACTACAAGTGTCCCAAAAGACAGAGACAGAGAGAGACAGAGCCTGCGTGAAAAAAGAGTGTTTGGGGAAAGTGGGCGGGATTAAAGATCATGACAGGAATGACCCAGATTCCGTGCTCTTTTTTGGCAAGCCGACGCTGTGACATCACCACACCGAGAGACATTCGGAGCTGTTGCTAAGATACCGCGGAGCTTGCGGAGTCTTATAGTCAGTCTCCGTCCCCGGTTTGTTCCCTAAGGTAGTCAACGTGTCATTTAACCCGCAATTCGCTGTCAGCGCGGAAACGTGGAACGCGCAGGAATTCCCCCGCTGCAATAAAACAGCAGAGGGCTGTCTTGCAAACAAGTATATTAGGTGTTTTTCCAACTGAAAAAATCCTGTAACAGCTGTCTTATATCTGCATACTTAGCACAGTAAGGCAGGAATTGGGAAATGAGCCTGTATTCATCCAATACTGCGCCAAGAACGTCTGCTAAAAATAAGTGTAAAATCTTCTTAACGGGCTGTTTGTCGCTTCCTTTGATAAGCTGAAGGCAGGAGCACAACCTCTCTTGACATCCACGGCCTGACAGCACAGCAGGGTGGAATTTGATAGTCACGCTAATCAAACATAAATGCTCCTTCTGGACTTTACCTTTCAGCACACAAACACACAGACACAGACACACATACACACAGACACACAGACACACACACACACACTCTCTCTCCCTCTCTCTCTCTCACACACGCACACACTCTCTCTCACACACACATCCACACACTCTCACTCTCTTTCTTTCTCTCTCCCACACACACACTCTCTCCCTCTCTCTCTCTCTCACACACACATCCACACACTCTCACTCTCTTTCTTTCTCTCTCCCACACACACACTCTCTCTCTCTCTGTCTCTCTCACACATATGCACTCTGTCTTTCTTTCTTTCTCTCTCTCTCTCACATATACACACAGTCTGTTTGCCTGCCGCAAACAAGAACAAGCAAGTAAGCACATTTTTCGTAGGGTCAGCATGTGACCGCCATGCACAGATATGTGACCACAGATAAGGCGTCTACAGGGTCTCAGTAGCAGAGCTTTTTGTTTTGGAAAGTGCTTCAGTTATTCCTCTCTCACTCTCATGCTACATCTACTTGCCTGTTTTATGGATAAAATGTTAGCCAAGTATTGAAATAATTCATTTTCAACATTTTCTTTTCAAAATGTATTTTCTATGTCAATTTCCAAACGAATACATGGATAGTAATGCAATATAATACCAAACTGCATTAATATAATGTCTTTCATGAATACCAATGAGGGGTCTTGTACAATGAGGTGAATGGTGAATGGTTTACGGTTACTGCTGCATTAGCGCCCCCTAGTGACTGACCAGGCACATGCACATTACCTACTGCTTGCCAGCAGTCAGAGACGCTGCTCCTCTCCTCCTGTTGGTGCTAGCTCTCCTGTAGGACACTTTGTTGCTTATAGTGTGGAGAATAATCACTGGCTCATTGGCTCACGTGTGCCAGAGGAGTGCACATGGACAAGCAGAGTTCTCACTGTGTGGGTTTGGGTGTGAGTGTGTTTGTGTGGATGTGAGTGTGGATGTGGGTGTGGGTGTGGGCGGTTTAGCAGTGACTACTGAGAAAGGGTAGCATAGTGGTTAGAAAAATGGCCTTGCACCCAGTAGCAATGGCAGTGCTGTGCTGGTGGACCAGTGGGAGGGCTTGGGGGGTAAATTGCGATCGCGTATCTTTGGGGAGAAATTGTAATTCCGGACCAGGGGAAATCATGTGCAGAACAAAAGCATTTGGAAATTGACACAATTTCGGTTGCATCAGCTCTGAACTCCAGCACATTGCATTTGAAATGAAACATAAGATTAATTTGAGGGTACCGGTATCCACATCTATGTCGGGTGATCTGTGTACAAATTACTGTCCTTTTTGAAGTTTACAGCCCGTACCCTAACCTCACATTCAATGTTTTATTTCAGATCTAATGTGCTCGAGTACAAAGCCAAAACAACAAAGATTGTGTCAGTGTAACTTTCCAAATGCTTGCATTGTACATTGCTGTTTTTCTCATGTAGCATTATGGGATACGTGCCGCCTACGTCTAACCATGATTGCTGTCATGCTTCTTTTATTTCAGTAGTCCTAATTGCATATTCTCTTCAGCTTTTTCGGAAATCAATATACAATGAACAAAATGTCACACAGGAATGTGTAATTATTGCAACAACAAAAAAAAACCACAAGGAACAAAACACAGTCACCCATGTGCAACTGATTTATTCGAATAACGTCTCCTTTTGATGTCAAAAACAACGTTAAACGCACTTGACTGTTATTTTACAGCGGATAATGTGTTCCCTCGTGGGGAATAATCAACTCATTTCTCTTTTTTACTGGGAAAAAAAACATATTTGTGGCAAGGAGCCACATCAGTAAATGGAGGCAAATCCGGGAAATGTACAGCAAGCAGGAGTGCGCAGTCTAGCATGTCAGCGAATGTAAATGCTAACCTTTGAAGCGCTGGAACTCAACGGGATGCAACATCATCCACCCCCCCAAGCCAGAGGCGCAGTAACTGGGGGAAAAAAATTGGGATGATTCCAAGGAGCCCAAGGACTGACGGGGGCCCCTCAAAAGAATATTAACGCATAGGATTTTCTGGGGTGGTGGGGCCCAATGTGAGATCTTTTCATGGGGCCCAATATCCCTGGTGGCAGCCCTGCCCCCAGCTAGATTCTCGCAATTTGTGACCAATGGAGGACCACAGAAAGTAGAGGATATTGCTGGGCGCGGCCATGGGTTTGACAGGTATTTTACCTGTACAGGTATTTTGCCTGCACACTGTGCAAACACTGCACTGTCACTGCATCTGTAACACCATATTGAGCTTGCAGTAAACATCCTAAGCTTTCAAATATGCTGTATTGGCTATTCCTTTTTTAACCGAGCGTTAGCTGCTTCTCTGCTTGTTCCTTAGTGAGTTTGACATCATGATACATAAAAGAGCTCCTTGTTGAGCTCTTGTGTGACTTCACCAAAAAAAAAAAAAGAAGAAGAAGAAAAAAACGTTGGTTCAATAAGAAACAAATGAAAAATGATCTTTTTCCAGCCAGAATGAATTCTTCCCCTGGAAGCAAAACAATGCGTCTTTGAGAGGCCCTGATTCTGCTGGGGGGGGGGGAGGGGGTTGGGGGGCAGACTTAGGGCTAAGCGAGATGATCTTAGCTGGACTCGAGCCAGACACAGACAGCACTGACAGGAGGAGACGCCAGAGGGCGACTGCTCATGGCCAAAGGGGGGGGGCGGGGGTAGAGAGAGAGATTGTGGCAGATAGACCACCCATTCGAACCCACGCTAACCTCGCAGCTGCCATCAGCCTGGATCTAGCTGCTAGCATGTTTCCAGCATCAAATCAACTCTGACGGAGTAAGCTTCAGGTTCAGAACAGGAAGTGATGTCGTGCACACGAGACAAGAGGGGAAGGTATTGTGTGCGCTCATGTGTGTGTTTGTGTATGTGTGTGTGCATGCTTGTGTATGTGTGTGTGTGTGTTTTTGTGTGTGTGTGTGCAAACACATTTGCTCTGGGGATTAGTGATCTTGAGTGCACTGTAAGAGAGTACAGAATTTGAGGTGAGTAGCTTCTACTTGCACATGAATCATTAATGAGAATGAACACGCATCCACGTGAATGGCTATCAGTTGTTTCGCTGTCATGCAATTTTAATGAAGGACAGACTCAAATGAAAAAAACATTTAGATTGGAAAAATGGAAGGAAAAATATTTATAAAAATGTTATGAATAAATGTATACAACGTTGTATTTAGATATATTTTACATAACATAAGTCTGCTAAAGTAATCAGTATGCAAAATGACCCTTTTCAGTGTAAATTTAGCATTCTGATAAAATGTATACACTCAGCCATCATGCCTCACGACTTTGCACCTAATCGACTCAAATTGCACTTACAAAACCACAAGTGACAACTAGGAAGTTCGTTTTTTTCTGACATAACTTTCAGAATGACAGTGGGGTGTTCGTGGAATGTGCCTGAATGTGCTTTCTTGAAAAGCTGTCTGGACATCGATTTATTTATTTTTTAAAGTGTGGCTCAACACAGCCACTAGGGGGCGTATGGTACTCATGATTCAAGTTATGAGCGTCGCACACGGT
Source organism: Anguilla rostrata (assembly GCF_018555375.3). Taxonomy (NCBI): domain Eukaryota; kingdom Metazoa; phylum Chordata; class Actinopteri; order Anguilliformes; family Anguillidae; genus Anguilla; species Anguilla rostrata. The sequence goes on along the minus strand of NC_057934.1, from coordinate 4,923,360 downwards.
TATAACGGGAGGCCTTATTTAGTTAGTTCTAATCAGATAGCGGGCTAGGTTGGAAAAAGCTTTGAAGATTTAACAAATTTTATTTATAAGACTTAAATAATACTATGAAAATTATATAAAACACTGGCAGGTGTGTGTGAGATATGTGAACATACACTGGTGTATAACATTTGGAGGTGTGTGTGAGTGTACACTAGTGTATAAAGCTGGACAGTGTCGATGTGCGGTAGTGTTTAACCCAGGGAGGTGCGTATGGAATATGTGGATGTACTATAGTACATAACCCTGGGAGGTGTGTGTGTGGGATATGTGGATGTACTATAGTACATAACCCTGGGAGGTGTGTGTGTGGGATATGTGGATGTACTATAGTACATAACCCTGGGAGGTGTGTATGTGGGATATGTGGATGTAATATAGTACATAACCCTGGAAGGTGTGTGTGTGGGATATGTGGATGTACTATAGTACATAACCCTGGGAGGTGTGTGTGTGGGATATGTGGCTGTACAGCACTGTATAAGACAAGGGAAAGGCTGTAGAGACACAGTCAGTGGGGCGGTGTGAGAGGGGTGTATTTCTCAGACACACAGATCACACCGTGCTGAAGACGGAGGGTGAGAGAAGGCCGTATCTTGGTGCTGTCGACCAGCTCTCAGCTCCCCTGTAGGTGTGAGCTTTCTGCAGCTGAACTGCTGCCACACCATTACCAACAGCTGCTCCTGGTGTTAGCACTGCTGGCGCTCGAGGTCTCGCATTAGCATGTACACACGCCTTCAGATACTGGCAACAGACACAGACTCATACGCACACACATACATAAACGCGTAGAAATACAGACACGTACTTATACACATACACATACATAAACGCGTAGAACGTGTTTGCACACATATTGTACACACACCCACGCACTAGAGCCTGTATGTCCATACACATGTCCACGGACACACACCCACACAGTCACATGCACACTCACACACACACACGTACCCGCACAGAGCGTCCCTCCCTTCCAGTAACCTTACGACCTTGAACCAACCCGAGAAGAGGAGGAGGAGGTGTCACCTTACAGCAGCACCTGGCTGACAAAGGGAAATAAAGATGGAGAGAGAAAGAGAGAGGTGGGGGGGGGGAGAAAAAGAGAGAGAGAGAAATAGGCTCAAATAAAATCCTAGCAGATGAGGACCAATGCACCCAGCTCATTGTTACACACTGTGGTATTGCCCTCAACAACAGCAGCGACCCACAAACAGGAAGCGCTGGTGGCGTGTTTAGGTGACCTTCCATAAAACTGTCAGGCTTTGCTGATCCCGAGGACCAGTCAGAAAAACAGGTTCAGGTTCAGGGTGGTTATCAGCTGAACGGAATGTTCTCATCCTTTCCCCATGCTTCTCCCTCATTGGCTGACAGTGTTCTAGAACAGTTTTTTTTTGGAGGCTGTACCAAAGAAGCATGTGCCAAAGGAGCCCAGTCTAATCTGAAGAGAAGTAAGAGAGGTTTTTTTTTCAATGCAGATTTCATGTCTGACTTGAAATGTGTGTAATTCTAGTTATTGACATTACTTTGACTAGATATTTGGTGGATGTGGAGTGGATACATCCCTTCTATGATAATGTATGGTTATTTTATAAAACTATGTTCAGCCCCTTTACCGTCTCTTTTAACAAAAGAGTTCAGGTATCCGTTTACTTCAGGTGTGGATCAATCACATGACCCTCACCTGAGCCCTGGTCTGCACTGTCAGTCCATTTTGTACAGACCTAATGAGTAGAATTTCATTCCTCATTAAATATTTACCCATCCTGCTGGGGGTCAAAGGTCGTCTCTCATGTGTACTCATTGCGGAATCTATTGTTGTGCATGAGACACGGTGTTTACATGTTGTTACTTTTGGTGTTACTTTTATTATTGTTTCATGTGCAGAAAAAGTTCTACGTAGGACGGCATACAGAAGCAGCAGACAGTGGTCAGATAAAGGAGATCTGCTCTGGTTTTCACGCAGTGGTGGAAACTGTATCTCTAAACAAGTATCATATTCAAGCATTCAGTATATTAATAATAAAAGCTTGAAGCAAAAATACCCCTTTCACTTCCTAGAATCCACTAATAGTCGCTCACGTTTGACAGAAGGGATACACAAGACTGTTCAGTACTATCCTAACTCCCACACTGATCAGTGCACTAGACAGACTTTCATGAAGTCCCTTTCTGTCAGCAAAGGCTGCGAAACCAGGACTGCGTCTGTCTTGTGGGGCACCATTAAATAAGAGGAGCTGGGACAGTTCACTTCAGTTTTCTCACCCAATTATTTATGAGGCGCGGCTTCCCAGTTTCACTTAACACGGCCTCCCGGTCCCCGTCTTATATGTCCAGGGTGGGAGGAACCAAAATGGAACGCGAAGAGGAGCCAAAATGGCGGAAGCGCCACAGACGAGGCTCGGCTTCCATTTGAAGCCTCTCCTGATGTTCAGACATTACTGATATGAATGAGATGGATTTCAGGGAGGACAGGCGTGGATATCGATCCTTTAATTTTCCACGCTGGAGACTCCCAAGGGGGGGGGGGGGCGGGGCAACCTGGGGGGTGAAATTACTGGCACCACTGGCTGTCTCCATTCAGCAGATCGCAGACATTAGCAGCAATCTCCACATCTATAGAATGAGTCACTCGCATGAAGGGTAAAAAAAAAATGTTAACCGGAAACTCATAACAGGACGATAATTCCATAACTGAGTTTTTTTTTCCTTCTTCTTCTTCTATTTACTTTTCAATGGGAATGTGAGAGGGTTCATGACTTCTCCTCACTGTAGATCAATTCTGGACAGTCTCCCCTCCAAGATCATTACACACAGACCAGGGGCCGTCTGAGGACTGCTGACTGGATCAGCTGTCAACCCATTAGCACAAACACAATGTACTGCATGCTAACGTGAAAAATATATTTGACAGCAATATATGTTCAATATATATATATATTATATATTTGTTATGGGGCGACATAGCTCAGGAGGGGCGACATAGCTCAGGAGGTAAGACCGATTGTCTGGCAGTCGGAGGGTTGCCGGTTCAAACCCCGCCCTGGGCATGTCGAAGTGTCCTTGATAGAACCATAACCCTAACCCCTAATTTGCTCTGCGAATGAGAGGCATCAATCTGTAAAGCGCTTTGGATAAAAGCGCTATATAAATGCAGTCCATTTACCATTTATGTTCATGCTCAGGGCTCATCTGTAAAAAAGACCCATGATCTCAGTTCTCACTGAGTAAATGAAGGATAAATTAACAAAAATAAATATATTTTAAAATATATATACATTTGTATTTATGTATGTCCAATATATTCACAGTTCAAAGCACTACAGTTTGTTTCTCTGAAAGGACGGTTGGCAGTGTATTCATATACCTGCAATTTATTACCCATATATTGTGTTCGAATATATTGATCATATGTTGCATTTAAATGTATTTGCAGTACATTCTATTTCCAGAACTAGCCAATAGTTACATGAATTACCATCTTCAAGAAGTGCAGATGGAAAACTGAGCAGAGGTGGAGTTTAGTACTGTACATTTGTGTACCTCATTAATCTAGCATTCTCCCAAGAGTGCAGATTTTAACTCATTCCACATTAATGTAATATTGCGCGAAAGCACTTTAATGCAAATTTAATTTGGTTTCATTGCTACCGACTTAGCTAGCTAGAATGAGCTATTTAGAATTTGAGAAGGACAGCAGTAATCAATATCGGACAAGACAGAAAGAGATCCGTGTGTGCACAATGATGCAACCGTTACATAATAACGTCTCCTCCAGTTCCTATGTTTTGGTAGTTTCCACATGTTCAATTGTAAACAGAATGCAGGACAAGACAAGGCCACCACTTTCATCAATGCGGTCGGGGTCAGGGTAGTTATCTCTGATACTGCTGAGCATTTCATGGAGTTCCTGTAAGGTTAGGTCATATTTATGTTCGCTGAGCATTTTTCTCTCTCACAGAAATAGATTTGTTTCAGATGGCAGAGGTACAAGGCCTGGCATTGTACCTCAAGCCTGTAACGTGTCACTCTTCCCCATGTTCCACAGTCATTCTTAAAGCTGCCTTGTGATTGGCTAAATGTCTGGGGGAGGGGCTTGAGTGGGGGGGGGGAGGGAGCAGGGCTTAAGTGGCTGATGCCATTAAAATCAGCAAGACTCCACCAGCCTAGAGTTACCTCATCTCCTCATGCTTAGCGGTCACAGTATTTATGGGTGGGGATCTGTGGGCTCTACTCTGCCCTCATGAGGCCAAATGGTGCCATGGCAACAGGAACAATAGGCCCACTAAATGCACTTCAGGATCTCCTACAGTCAAACCCCAGAAGGCTCCTTCTATTAAATTAATACCACTCCGCAAGCACTTTAAACTTGCTGGGACCGATGCACATGGATACGCATGCGTGTGCGTGATTTACACATAATATATGAAATATTTCATAAGTGTGAATCTTCCGTGAAGTGAATTCCTGTGAATCATATATCACAGCGCACACACGGTTGGAATCAGAATTAGAGAGAAGTCAGGCCGCCTGGTACAGAACGTCCCGAAAATGATTACCTGAGTCTTTTACTCGTCCGGTCTCCGGTCAACCTGTAGTCATCCTGTTTTTTTTTTTCCTGTTAGTTATCTCCTGAAAGGTACAGCCCTACCCCTTCCTGCTGTGTTTGGTTGCTAAGTGCTTTTAACACGTGCAGGGGGAATCATTAAGGGATTCTGTCCGTCTGCTTGCCAGAGACTCTGGTGTTGGGTCTCTGTGCTGATTGGATGGAACCATTGGCTCTTTCTGATGTCACAGTGCTCCCATCATGCCCCATGCACTGGACAGAAACAGGCTGACAGGCAGCCAGCTGCAGTTCTCACAAACAGAACACTTGAGTCCTTCAGGCTTACTCACACCTTGGTGATTGCATAGATTCTTCCGGAAAGAGCCATTCCAGTCTGTCATGTCCTGTTTATGTGGAATTACAGCAGCTTAGGTGTCTGCAGGTAGAATTTCACACTTGCAACCGACAACGTGTATTGATGTTTGAATTTTGTAATCGATTTGCAGGAACCGACTCGTTGTTGATAAAATTAAAGGTCACTTGATATCATTTCCATTTGTGGTTCATATCCACAAGTATATATTCACAATCTTGTCTTGTGTATGATCAAACATGTCAAAAAAACTGCATGTGTATCTAGTGCAGTGGTCTATCTGGATTTTGAAAAGGTCTATGGGGAGTACATATCATACAGTAAATAATGTTTCACATGTACAGTGTTTCACAATCTACCTAAACCCTGTCCCAACTCGCCAGTTGGTCCTGACCCATAGTTTGAGAACTACTGCCCTGGGGTCAACTATTGGAGGCCATAGGCAAAATGTTCTATGGAAGCTCCCTTTTGGGAAGGGGGAGGGGGTGTTGGGTTGTGTAGGCTTGTGATCCCAGACAGATGGGGGGCCTAGGAGATCACCTAGGCCATAGCCTTGCCTGTAAGCCTGTAGCCAATAGCTATGACCTGTAGCCTGTGCCATGGCTGTACAGGGGGGGGGGGGAAGCTTTACCCCCACACAAAAGCAGGAAGGAAAGAGGCCTGAGAGGCATCCAGGCCTGGAGCACACGGGCCACATGAGCAGGGGAAAGGGGGGGTGAGGGGGGGGGGGGGGGGGGAGAGACTGCAGAGTGCAACACAACCCCATCCCCGTGCAAATTTGATCTAGGACCGCAAATACCGACCCGGAATAATCCCACACGGTTAAATTCCACAAAATGCCTCCGATGGAGGGAGTGCTCCTCTCCTACACACAGCCGAGGGATGGAGGAGGAAGTCTGCTTGTGCAATGCATTCCTCTTTTTTTCTCTCTCTTTTATCTTTTTTTTTTTTTTTTGTTAAGTTTCCACGCGATCGTCTCAGCCTTACAGGACAGGGCTGTGTTCAACCAGCAGTAGAGCAACACTAGCTGGAAGCCCGCCAGTTCCGGGGGGGGGGGGGGGGGGGGCGAGAGCTTTGCCCTGGAAGAGGAGGCAGAGCTGACCGCTGGCCTTGAGCACAGCTAGAGAGAGCAGAGCAGCTCCCTTTCCCTGTTCAATGCAACGATAGGAAGCGCAATAGCAAAGCCAGCTCTCAGCAACGGTCACCAAGATTTCCTCCTAATTCAGAAAGCAACTGCTGTAATAATGAACCGCAAAACAATGATGGCTCCTGACACAGTCCCAGTAAGATAGTTAAATAAACACACACATATGCACTGGCATGAGTGCTAATGCACATATACATACAAACATGCACACGCACACACACAAATATTTGCAGTCCCACACTAATGCACACATGCACATAGGAACACGTGCACGGATATACATGTGCACAGACAAACGCATAGGCACAAGTACACACACACACGCACATACGCACATACGCACGTACAGGCACATTGTACTCACAGGCACGGGCATACACACACACACACACATTGCACACACCGACACACACACACACACATACACAAATTGTACACACACACACACACGCCGCAGCACTGAAAGTCCAGCTGGCTGTGTGCTGTACAGTAACTCATTTTGAGCGGAAGCACCGGTGATACGGTGACACAGCAGATCACAGCTGCTATCTGACAGCCTGGGTCCCGGGCCCCCCCATCTCTGGGGGCTGGAGGGGGGGGGGGGGGCTTCACCTCACAGCCTGCCTCACAGCGACACGTGCCTCGGCTGCCCAGGGATGGGGGGGGCACAAACAGCCCGGCCCTCGCTTTGATGGAAGGCCTTTCCACTACTCTCCCTGAGGATTTCACCTGTGACCGCCCCCCCCCCCCCCCTAAAAAAAGCAGGTGTTCTGATTCCCGACCCAAGGGTGTCCACAAGGACAGGGAACACATGAGACCTCCTGCCAAAATCAGTGCTTTCTACCCCCCCAGCCCCAGCCCACCCTCTCATTTGGCTCCAGTGCGGCACGCATCTGCACTTCAAAAACCCCACTTCAAGAGCCGCAGCGACTTTCCTGGCCCTTGTTCATGCTCTTCATTCAAAGGCCAGCAGGCCGAATCAGGAACAATTACAATAACGATTACAATACAGACGAGGGAAGGGTAACAATTACCGTACCATCCTGCACCGATGTCTGGTCCCCCCCACCCCCCCACCGGTCCCATTTCAGTTTCAATATTAAAAGGCAGGGCACGCAATGTTCTGGAGCACAGCCCTGGTTTAATCAGTGTACTTTCAGTAGGAGACAGGATCAAGGGGGCCGGGGGGGTGGGGGTGGGGGGGGGTGCTCGAGGAAGGGGCAAGAGGCATTGATCTGGTGATGCTTCTGGAAATGTCACCGGTTTCTTTGCTGAGGAAGGGAGATTGCCCCCCCCCCCCCCCCACCCGTCCCATTATTCCCAGAGGTGCTACGTGACCAGGATGTGGTTGGAACCAGGCTTTTGCCAAACACACACACATTTCGAAATATGTAACTCTTTAAATGCCAGGTAAATAATAAGATATGCAATAATAATGCATTTCACAAACCGTGGACTAGCTGCAGCATGTGGCAAATCTTTCTGAAGCAGATTTACTCACTGTCTACTGTTCAAACAGAACTGCCCCAATCCATTTTGTGAAAGGAACTTGATCGGACCTGCTGGGTTGTACATTGCTTTGAGGGACATGCTAGTTTCACAGTGGGACATTGAATATTCTGTTCCACGGGCTACCACCCTTTGATGAGAATGACATACCAGTTTGTTTCAGCTGACGTGTGGAACGGTCTGCCAGGGCGATGTTAATGGGCCTTCTGTGCGGCCTGCAGCGTCACTGAAAAGGGTTCCCTCCTCACGTGCAAAGGCGAGGCAATCGGCGTGACTCGTCGTCTCGCACACTGAATGCCGCGGTAAGGGGTGGTCGGGGAAAAACGAGAACTGGACACTTCCCTCCCGCTCCACTGGAACAGTGTGAGTTGAGATCATGCGGTCTTAAGATCTCTTCCCAGGTGCTTGCTAGTGTGCGCGTGTGTTAATCCCCCTCTTCTCCCTGTTTCTCTCAATACTCTCGGCAGCGCTTAATTTAGATTTCACGCCTATGTCACAACTGGAGACGAGCACAATCAACACTTCGCGAATAAAAGGAAACATCTCTTCATAATACATAATTAATGTAATTACACGCGTCGTTCTCCGCCCTTTTCTCGGAAAGAAAGTTTAAAAAAAGATTGCATTGTTCTACTCGGTATCAATTCATACCGGTCAATAGTCTTGTGATATTTGCACTGACAGCCCAGCTTTTAAATAAATAAGTACAGACGTGACAAGCACCTTGAGACCTCTGAGTGATATAACTCCGTGGGGACTATGCATTTAAGACTTTTGTCGATTCTACTTTCCACTGAAAAGGCTATAACTGCTCTCGCGCTCTACAAGACCTCATCGCCTCTGAACCGTGAGCTCACAGAAAAGACCCTGACAGCCGAACAAAATGACCACGTTCGCCTGTGTAATTAACTGCCTCGTTTCTAAAAATACCTACATATTTCACGGAGCTCACTTAGTGCATCGGCAGCAAGAGAACCAGTAGACGTCGATTTGTCGCAAAGGTACAGGCCTTGCTTATTTCCCACCAATGCAAGCCAACTTAAGGGCAGATGTTGACCCAAAGTGTGCACAAAGTGCAAAGAATAGCTTGTGCACTGGATCCAGCTTTTAATGTTTTCCATATTAGTGCTGCTGCCTCGGTATCTGGTTGCAGGAGTCGCGGAATAGCCTGTGACGAATCAGATCCACCACCAAGACAGGACAACGTGAGTTATAAAATAAAATAAAAATTATAAATGTACAACCTTCGATGTTCTAAAATACTACACTGGCACGCACGAGCATGTACTTATGGAATTTGGCCAATCGGTCTTTTGTTTCCCTCAGGTTTCTGATATCTGAAACATTCTGTAAACATATCCGTGTACATAGTTACTGTCTCCATGGCAGCCTGACAACAGCAGACAGGCCGGCTTCCAAACACGCGGCAGTTGAGAAACGTAATATTTGGTTAAGCATCAGTACGAAATTTTTATTATGTAATTCCACGGAACCGCGGGCAGCCTTCATAGCACTCTTTGTTAATACCTACATTAGCCACTTTGCACTTGAGAACTCGCCCAGGTCTGTTGCTATGTTTTCGTGTTTGATTTGCAACAGCAACATCCCTGGAGAATGAGCACGTATCCTCGAGGCCGTGACACACGCAGTGTCACCCTCCCCACCCCCTTACCGCATTTTAAGAGAAGAGCAATGAAACGGGTACAGGTATAAAGTGGAGCTTTAATTTAATTAGTGTCAGAGGAACTGAACACATGGCTAGGGCTGGAGCAAATTAAATGGAAAAGCAGTGGCATACTTGTACAAGCTCCCTTCTCATTGTCCCATTGACATTCCTGAATTCTGCTTCATAATATTAACTGAGCTAAAAACCTGATATAGAGAAATATTTGCCAGTACTATCCCAACGCTAGCCAGGCCTTATTAAAAATAAGCATATGCTTTAGGTAAAAATGATTTCTGAAAATAGTGTAGAGCGAAAGAAAAGGTGCCTCTTGCGGCTCCAACATGAGAAAGTGTGAAATGTGAAACGTGAAAGGAAGGTGCTGTAGAGCCGAGTCTGCCTGGCAACACCCGGAGCGGTAACATTCAAAGTCCGACGGAGATTAAGGGGTGAGCGTGAGGCATTTCGGCAGCAGAGTGACTATGCCCTAATGTGGGCGTGTGTCTTGTGTTTTAATACGTCAGCCGGGCCGGTGCGTCGCCAAAACGAGGGTAGAGAAGGAAGCGAGAATCCGATTACATCCACATCAGCACCCCCCCACCCCCCCAACCCCACCCACCCCCGTACGTCAAAGTCACGCTGTTATCAAAACACTGGCCGGCCTCGCTCGCTCCAGGTCCCTGCGGTGGACAACCGAAGCCCTCGGCAGAGCCCTTTGGGGATCGGTTGGCCAGCGAGTCCGCAGGTCCACAGGCAATCTCCGCCGCCGGTTCGCTCCTGCAAGGCATTGTGGGCCTTGCGCTATGTGTGTGCGCCAACAGACACCCGCTCCCATTGGAGCTTTGACTGCGGCAGATTTATGGGGCTCGTTCCTCTTAATGCCGTGTTGCATCCATTCTTGTAAGTGGCTCCCCGGGTTGAGAGTTGTGATCGCTGGCACGTCGGGACATAAATCAGCTGATGTTTTTTTTTTTTTTTTTTCCGCAGATCACATTCTTTATATATTCAGCTGAAGTGCTGTGTTGTTGCATTTAAAAAAAAAAACAGCTTTCGTTGGCAAAGTGATTCAATATCACTGGATGGAAATGCAAGAGCCCTGCACTGGTGATGTGGCAGTATGTCTTTGCACGCCTGGCGCTTTAATACAGTACTTTTTTGTCCACTGTTGTGCAAACACTTTTTTTCATGTTTCATGAGTGCTTCTGGAGCTCTTAGTGACTGGAGAGGTGGGGCGTGTCCTGCTCTGCTGAAGAGCGTGAGTGTGGGGTGCAGTCGTGACCTGAACACCAACCCGAACCTTCACCTTTTGCACACGTTGACATTTTTTGCTAAGCTTGACCGCCGTCGTCAAACAGTTTAGAATCTGCATCGCGCTGACTGCTCGTTTCGCCCTCCTGCCCCACCCGTCTGCCCCGCCCGTCTGCCCCGCCCTCCTGCCCCGCCCTTCCTCTCTGCCCCCGGGGAGCACACGTGTGAGCGCTGATCAGGCAACTGCCTCCCTGCGCCTGGTGTCCTCCTGAAATCGGCTACAAATCCAGGGGAACGAACGAGGAAGTGCCGCTGGCCCTGCCGAAAACCCTGCCATAACAAACGCGTTTTAAAAAGCGCGAGAGAGAAATAACGAGGGAGAGTCCGCGCGGGGAGAGCGTGGGAGGTGGCCGAGCGGTAGTGAGGAGGACCTGTGACTGTCCCGTCGCGCACAGTTATCGCAAACCTGTGGGCTCCTGTAGGCCTGTGAGATGGATTCACAGTCCCTCGTTAGCACTCACATTCCCTGTGCTTCACGTTTTAAAGGGCAAAACGCTCTTTTTTGGGTTGGTGTGCGGCATGCCATCTGGTGTCAACGAGGATTGAAGGTTGACTGGAGTCAGAGAATCCTAGGTATGTGATTGGCTGGAAAACAGTCACACGCAACATACAAAACACTCAAGTTGTGCAGGTGAGCGTGTCACAGAAGCATTTGTGCCCCCTGGCCTTTTTTGAGCCACATGTTCGAGAGGCTAAACCTGATGTTTCAGTGGTGTTTTTCCCTGTAAAAAGGACCTGTACAAATGCAGCGCCACAGAAACAAACTCATGTGCCTTGGGAAAAAAAAAAACCTGGTAATTTGCTCATCTCTGCTTTTTTAATCCTGCCAAGCAGCAAATACACTTTCTCCAACGTGCTCCCAGATTGAACCATTTTGAAAAAGGGCCCTTGAACTAGATATGGTTCCTCTATTGAGACACAAAGAAGCCTTTTTATAACCATTTCTTCTGAGAGTGTAGGGTTCTTCAAAACAACATAATAAGTATGACTTAGATTGTATAGTACCTTTCATACTCCGAGATCACATCAATTCAGAACATTGAATCAGCGTGGAGTTGCAATGTTTTCTAAATGAAGGATCATGCATTATATTCTCCAACTTCAGTACAGTATTTGGAGGAGGAAGTGTTGTCTGCAGAATACAGTCAAGATCACAGGTCTGTTCTCTCAACACTGTCAGCAACAGTTCTCTCCCTTATGGTAAAATTTATGCAAATATATACACTGTGCCAGTTGCACTGTACACCTTACATTTTCAAATATCATCTATACCTTTTGGGACTATAAGACCTTTTTACTGTTTCTGATAGTTCCTACAGCTGCTGTTGTCTGTCTTTGATGATCCCGTCTGCCATTTGAAAATTTTACAGGTATTTATAAAGCAATTCCCCCTGATGACAATTTATTCAACGGTTCTGAGAACTAGCAGGTGCCACTTTACACTTGGATTTTATTAACAGGTCACAAGACTTGTTATCACGGAGACAGCAGATTCTTTGCAGGATGTGAGAAGTAAATGTTTGAATGTTTCATCTGTTTGCACAAGATCAGATTTGAATCCCTCTCTGTTATTATCAACTGTATTTGTAACATTTAAGGCAACACTAAAGAACAGTTAACTGTCACATATGGGAAACTCTCTCCAGTTTTTTGCTCTGTAGAACATCATAGTTACTGTACTGTTATGTAAGCTTGAGATTGGCATGTTCAGAGTTAAAGTCCCCTGCTGTGATGTTTGTTGACTAGGAGGAGTGTGGTGTTTTTTCTGCAAATGCAAAATTTCAGTCTCAAGCGTGATGAGACAGTTGGACTGTGCTTTTACATCCGATCCAAGTTAACTGACTCACTTGCACACATAAAAATGCAACATGTGATTCCTGAAAGTAGTTCTCCCTTCTCAACAGAGCAATATTGCTTTATGTGTTTAATTCCATTACTGTTTGACATAACCCACCAAATGACCTGATATAGACCTCTTGAGGTCCAAGGTTTACTGAGTCAAGATACCCCATGTGGAGGAGCCATTCATCAACGGCTAATATATATATATATATATATATATATATATATATATATATATATAAGCTACGTTTTCATGTATTTATTTTTTACAGATGGAATGACTGAAAAATACTCTATTGTACAATATTACTGCAATGCTGTACAGATGCATAAACCGTTTAAACAGTAAAATTAATAAATATGTCAAATTGCAACCGCAGACGCATACCTAACACACACATGTGCACATATTTTCGGTTTGAATATGAAAATACATCTCATGGGAGATGTATTTTTAGTGACCGACTTCCGCTGTTTAAGGTTTTCAAACAAAAGGAAGTGTGTATAAGAACTACGATGTCCACAGTTCCCTTCGAAGCAATATATGACGTAGCAGTGTTTGTGAATGAGTAAAGGGGGCAGACGCTGCTTTCACGTACAGTCGGATAAGATCATTGTGCTCTCAAATCGTGCAATAGACTCATTATTTCAAGGGAACGGGGTAGAATAAATAAAGAGAAAGACCGGAGAAGAACGCGTACACATTATTTAAATGTGGCATTTTTATTCAAAGCAAATAAAAGGATTTTCCACCACTTGCTTTTGTTACGGCAAGTACAGGTCGGAGCGGTTGATTGCCGTGAGTCCTTGCCACTGTGTGTGAGCCGTTGCTAACTTGGTCCGGAGAGTGCGGATCGAACTCTGGCTAGAGAAGGGAGAATCACGACACGTTTCCAGGGTGTCATTGTGGTAAGTAACCTTACGGTGGACGCTTTGTTAGAAATATCTAGCTAGCTATTTTAAATTACATTTCGAAATGCTGTTGGTCTTTAGCAGCGCTAGCTAACTAACGTTATGTTTGTCTACATAAAACGCACAAGATTGATGCGGAATACACAGTTGTTCTCCAGCGGTGTATGTGTTGTGTCAATTGTTATACCAGTTGGTAGACTAGCTAACTAAAGGTTAGCAAAAATACATTGTAGCGCTGCTTAAAGTTAGTTTCCTTGACAATAAGACAACGTCACCAATCGCATAACCTTGTTTTGACGACTCTGATACTCATGTTAATATAAAGTCATAACTATAACATAGCTAACCGGTTCGCTAAGCCAGATCTGTGTGCAAATGACATTGTCCCTATCTCTTGCAAGCCAAATGAACGCAGTGTCTGAAGGAAACGGCTTGTCAGACTGTACCCAGATGGGCTGCTTTCAGTCTAACATCACATGGAGTAAAACAAAAAAAAGAAGTAAAAACTAAAAATGAAACGTCATGTTATCATTATGGTCTGACTATGCCAATACATTTGGTACTAGGAAAGCTGGATCATAAAGCCAGCTATTCAAGTCTAGCCATCTAACGTTATCTAGCTAGTAGTTTTTCGAACTCAAATAATGATGTATACATTTCAGATCTAAAACAGCTAGCATAATTATACTCGTTTGCAAGTAATTTTAAGCATATGGATAAGTTGTGTTGGCTAAAAACAAAAGTGTAACTAGATCATTCACAAACTGTAATAAGTGTGAGAGCTGGATCAATAGCCAACAAGCGGTCATGCAAGTTGACATATAGCTTAGTAACAAGCAGCGGTTGCTATTAGAATACATCGTTGCATTAACCATGACTGAGATAATTGAAGCAGCTGACTAGTTGAAAGTTGGCTTCTTGGTGTTATTGTCAGTTACCAAGCTAATATTAGCTAGTGCTCGCATGCTCTGAGAGCTAACCTCCTTGGCTAGCTGGCTAACTTTTCCTTTGTCTGAACGTTTAACGAGCTAGCCAGCTTGAGACTCGGAGTGCAGTACCACCAAGCAGCGAGTGCTCGACTAACGGAAATTAGTTACGATATAACCATGTTCTCTCGTTGACTCTAGTGGCAGTAGCGGCAGCTCACTCATAAGGTGAGCAGTAGTTGGTAGATGGCAAGCTAGCTAAATTGTTTATTGTGTACTCGTGAACGCTAAATTGCTATTCTGCTAGCGAGTTGGTAAGCAAGCTACCAAATATGGTTGTCATGCCAGTTTAACGCAGAGAAAGTCCAGCTGGAGGCTTTTGTTTGGGATGTGCGGGGTTATTGTTCCACAAGCATAATGTGATTTACATGCACCATCCCGCTTGAGCATCTGGCAAGGCGAGTCATTCTTGTCCCATGATAATTTGGATCACTTTTGTTTCGTCGTCACCGCTCATAGTGTATGCTGGCTTTGTCGGGGGAAGCTGGTATACTGCAACATTTAAGTCGTCAGCTGGCTAGGGTTACTTTTCCCGCTAACGTTATGCACTCTTTCAGCATAGATCTTTGTTTATTGTGTTGTCTCATAAAGGACGCCATTGTATTTGCCTAAAACAAGTCTGAAAATACTTTGTTAGCAGTGAAAGCTCCCAACTAAGGATCGCAGTAACATCATTTGTATGAATGCGTTGGGAGGTGTATAAATAACCGCATAAGAACGCTCACACACCAAGACTTTCCATTCCCGAAATGGTCAGCCTCTCTTCTTCATTTAATCACTCTGGAGCACTTGGACCTCCTGATACGATGCTCACTATGGTTTGGGAACAGGCGCACAGAGGATCGTTTTTCACGGGTGTCAACCAGTTATGGAAGTGCATTTGTTTTTGAGGGTGTGGGGAAAATTCAAACCGTTTCGATGGGTGTGTGTGGGGAGGCTTGATTAAGGAATAAAAACATCCACAGTCGCCGCCGGCCATTCTGGACACAAACGAGCGATTCTTTCCAGAGTCGGATTTGGTGGTCTTTGCTGAACTAGTGGAGACAAGGTGGTGACGTGATGTATAAACACGACCATGCGGCCAGTATAATGATACTTTGTGCAATGTTGGTCAGGCAGTGTTACAATATTTGCACACTTAAAATCAGTGGCTTCAGCACTTGGAAGCCACTGATTTAAAATCCATGACTTAATTCTATCCATTTAAAAAATAATAACTGAAAGTTTCTGTTAATGGTGTGATGGTTTGTGCGGTGATATTGGTGCGGCGGCTGACAGGAAAGTGACCAGCGCTATCCCACAGATTTTTTTGTTTTTTTTTGTTTTTTGTTTTGTGTTTGTTTGTTGAGACCGGCCCCGCTCTCACACTAGCATATAACGGACACTAACAACGATTTGCCTTGCGGGACAGTTGACGGCGGCAACATGACGCGGCCGCGCTGGGGCTATGTTGTCTTTGAGGATATTCTTCTTCCGCTTGTCTCCAGCTGACACGACAGCGTTGTTCCAACAAGGAAGGCCGAATTTGCCCGCTGATTGTAAGCATGGCTAGCGGGAGTCCCGCCCGACTGACAGTACTACAGTTGCGCTGGTTGGTACTGTATAGGACCGAATCTCTTTGTGCTTGCTGTGATCATCTGTGCACTCCCGAACAAGGGTCCAAGGACACTGCGTCTTTTATTGTACAGTTTCAGAATGGGACTGCGGCTTTTATTCGTTGCCGATTGTGTGCTCTCTGAGAGTATCTGACAACGAACGGATAAAATGAGGTTTATAAATAACTGTATCGGGACACTCAAGCCATTCTCTCAGTTTACTAAGTGATACGGTCCTCTACTTTATTTAATCCTGCGGGCGCACTTGGAGTATGTAGCATGATGCTTGGTATCGATTTGAAGATAGGCTAGTCGTGGAGCTCTTCCTACTGGTATCTGTGGAAATAAAAGTCTTTGCTGTTGCTTTGTGCGTATAGCATGTAAAGTCCTTCAAGGTATTCAAGTGTGTAGAGTCTCCTGTCAGTAAACTCCAGTTGTATTATAAGGCGTTTGGTCCATAGGCTGCAGATTGGCTATAAATCTAAGGTTCAATGTAGAAGAATGCGAAAGCTTTTTCAGAGTTTTGTCCAGGGTCTTTGTGTCTAAAGTGTGGGGTCACTCTGTGGCTGGTGTGATGCGAAAAGCAGCCTGATTGCAGAAGAGCAGCTCCTCTGGTTTTCAGTCGGACGTCAAAAGAAAATGCCAGCTTCGTTGCGCTCCGGAGGATGTGCCTGCTTGTCGGAGCTGGCCACTAGTGTAACACTCTGTGCGACGGTTTTAGGGCCACCCCCATCCCTGGGTCACGCGGTTCAGTTGCGTGATTTATGTTGGTGCACTTTGGGGTCACAACAACTATTCTTGCTTAGGGCCATGCAAACCCTAGAGCCCGTTCCAGTGCCAGTTCTTAGCCCTGGAAGTCATCCGATGACGTCTCGGTGGTTGGACGAACACTCTTTTGGGAATTTTGGGAATTCCTAATTGGGATGCGATGCCCGAAATGTCCGTGCCCGGTCGGGGAATCGAAGAGCAAACGGGGTTCACTTTTGTTTATCGCATAAATGTGAAAAGGTCTTATTATTTCATTAATGCGCAGCCCTGAGGGATTTGGGCTATTTTCTGCCAGTTTTCCTGAAGGTCTGTCCGGAGCCTCACAGTTTCGAGATTTCGGACGCCCCTGCTCCTGCGATAAAGATTTCTGGTGTAATTGGTGATATCCTGGGGTAGTGTGATATCAAGGTTCAAATGCAGGTTTGCCGGTGTTTAGAGCTTTGAAGCTGGGGTCTGGAAGCAGTGTCTGAAACCTAGCAGTTGTTATTTGGTGGTCTTTAGGTCTGTATCATGCCTGGCTGGCAGCTGCAGTGAGAAGTAAACATTCTGTTATCTCTAAGTACAGACAAGAGGCTCTTAAAAAAATCTTCATATGTCCTTATTTTCACGATCGTCTGTTATCAGTCGTATTTGCTTGTACCCTCACAGTGGGTAAATTTTTTTTAAAGATATATATTTTGTTTCACCATGCATTAGCCATATTGGCATGTTTCAGCCAAATTGCAATTCATGGAAAAAATGTTTTGCGGTAGTAGCTGTCAGTAACAGCACAAGCCCCCAAGGACTCTTGCCTTCTCACAGACGATGAAGACTTCTCATTGGTCTACACATGTGGAAAAGAGGTGACTGCAAATCACAAAGGATGTGAAAGTCGTGTCTGGCTCTGGGTGCCTTATCAACACCATCAGTCAGTTGGTGGCACAGAAGTCACATGGGGTGGTGTCTGAAAGGGGGAAGATGGGAATTGTTGTTCCAGATCCGGAGGCCTTATCAGCAAAGCTGACAAGAGGCCTGGTTAATCAGGGTGTCCAGTCCTGGCTGGCTTGCCCCTGATTGCTCCCTTCCGACCTATATGTTGGCTCCCGAAGGAATTTATACAGCCTCTTGTCTGTGTGCCCCATGCTGGGGTGGGGGTAGGGGGTAGGGGCTGTGGGTAGGGGGTAGGGGGTGGGGGCTGTGGGTAGGGGGTAGGGGTAGAGGGGTTAGGTGCGGTAGGGGGGGGTAGGGGGTAGGGTGTGGTAGGGGGGTAGGGGGTGTGGGTGGGTAGGGTGGGGCTGGGGTGGGCTGGTGGGTAGGGGTAGTAGGTTGGGTCTGGGTGTATTACGGTGATGACTCTGCACGCTTTGGAGAAGCATTCCCATCTCTGTCTCCTCGTACGCACCGTCTCTCCAGAAATATTTCACAACGCTCTGCTTGTCATCTCATCTGATGTCATAGTGTAACAAGGTAACCATAGGAACGCTTGATGTTGCAGAATGCAGAGTATGTTCTCCTAGGATTCTAGAACATTCCTCACTGGTACCTAAAGGAATGGGTCATTAAAAAAAGTCTACTGCTAAAGATTTACACATTTAAATGACTAAATTAAAGGCCTTATGGAATCCATTGGCAAATTTTTTTGATGAATTAATTGAAGCTCAGCACCACCTCCTGTTGTTCAGGATAAAACAACAGGGCCGACAGGGTCAGGCTGAACAGGTGTGAGAGGAGCTTTTCCCAGGAGCCCTAGCTGTGTACGGCAGTGACTCGCTGGTAAATAAATTGTAGTCGACGAGGAGCACGTTTGTGTCGGAAAGTAGGTCAGACAGCGCGGATTAAGCATGCTCTGCCGTGGCAGTGGAAAAACAAAAAAAAAAAAAAAACATTTGAGAAGTGGCTGTGTTTTCCAGGAAGGTCAGCGTGGAGCTGAGGGAGGAGCCTAGCGCGGCGTCCGCCACGCCGATGTGTCCTCACACTGGGGGCCTTTCATTCGCTCGCGGCAGAGCGAGCGCGTTCTGCGTAGGACCCGAGCCGGCAAAAACGGTCGACGCCCTGCCTGCCATTCGGAAAAACCTGAAAGCCGTTGGTTGTAAAATAGTCGCGGCTCACCCCTCTACTGATCCCAGCCGAATTAGTTTCCCAACAGTAACCCATTTTTTTTGAGCAAAGAAAATCCCCCCCTTGTCCACCTGTTTGTACAGTGGTTCTCTTTGTTTCCAGGAAGTTGTGAAACCTCGCTTAGTGCTTTGTGTCCCTGATCCCTCAGTCTGGCCTTCTGGTCTGGAGCAGTTCTGAGACTCCCGGCACCTACAGCACCGCCAGGTCGTGCAACGCCACCCGCCAACGTGACGTCCCAGCCCCAAGGGAGTCGGTTACCGCCACAAAGCCCCCCCCACCCCCCCTTGCCACTCCAGATAGACTTGAGGGGTGTCCTTCTTGTTACAGGTTTTCATTTCCCCCTATCTGCCCCGTCTCCCCCCGCTGTCAA
Source organism: Anguilla rostrata (assembly GCF_018555375.3). Lineage (NCBI taxonomy): Eukaryota > Metazoa > Chordata > Actinopteri > Anguilliformes > Anguillidae > Anguilla > Anguilla rostrata. The sequence continues at coordinate 4,904,205 of NC_057934.1, read as the reverse complement.
CAACACACCCCCATTGCCACTCCAGATAGATTTGAGGTGTCCTCTTGTTACAGTTTTCATTTCCCTATCTGCCGCTCCCCGCTGTCAACCAAACAACCCCCCCCCCCCCTGCACTCAGATAGCTGAGGTGCCTTTTGTTACAGGTTTCATTCCCCTATCTGCCCGTCTACCCCGCCCATTCCGTCTCTCCCCTTATTGGATGGAAGCGATGCTCTTGCGACTCGATGACTCTTGTTATCTCCGTTCCTCCCTGAACTTGGAGAGGCTTTGTCCGTTTCTGATTCAGGACTTTCTGAGGGGGGGGGGGATACCCCCTTCACCCCCCCTGAGTGGACCCTCCGCGTGCGTCTCCATTGTGTCAGTTCGTCGGTCGTCGATGAGGAAGTCGCGGCGAGCCTCGTCGTTACGCTGAAGTTCCTTCTTCGTCCGGCGCCCTCCTCCCGTCTGTTTGAAGCGCTTCGTCGTTCGGAGGCCCCGGAAAGTCTCAATCAGAGGCCTGCTGCCTGACGGTTACTCAGAGAGGGCACGTAGGGCTGCCTGCAATGAATTCTGGGAAGGCAGCGGAGCCAGGAAACGGCAAGCGAGAAGCGGCGCGCGATGCAGGCTCGGGCCCCTTCCTGGAATGGGCTGTTTGTTTGCTTTGCCGTCGCTGATCTGTGTAGGTTTCTAACTGAATAATTAAAAAGGGACTTGAAATTCAAACCTGCCTCTCCCATCTGCTCGCGCCGGGCAACTTCTGGAGTTGCGGGGGACCGCGGGACTGATTGTGTGTCTCGCGTAATTCGACGTGATGATGTAAGCGTGGCCCGTTTGCCCATCGTTAGCTCACTAGCACGGGACGCTGTGTGTGCGATGATGCCGTTCTGCTGTCGTAAATAAAGTAAATGCGTTTAAAATCCTCTCTCGACGTTCGTCTTCCCTGCAGGTTTGTACATAGACAGCCGAGTCGTCACCTTCAAAGCACGAGGAGGGTGAAAGCTTTTTCGTTTTTTTTTGATCCCACTCATGTGCGTTCACGCCGACGTTCTCACTCTCGCTCTCTCTCTCTCTCTCTCGCTGTCATTCTTTCTCTCTCTGCCTAAAAATATCAGATGTGCTCTTTGGGAAGGTAGAGTTTTGTTAGATCTCTGAGGTGGGTGGGTGAATATAAAGCCTGCGTTTTGAAGGTACATCTCAGTTCAAGAGCTCCAGCTTTCCCTCCAAAAAGGCGCCGCTCCTCAAAAGCAGCCGTGTGGCAACTAGCCAGGACCCCGACCCGATTATTAACCGCCATCTTTACGCTGGGTGTTAAGAGTGCTTTTCCCAAAGAGGTAAAACTCGAGCACCTGGGATCTTCCAACAGGACCCAGGGGCGGGGAGCAGTAAAAGTGTTGCCTAAATGCCCCAACGAGTGACCTCTCCCCACCGTGCCTCCCCCACCCCCACTACAATTTTGCCTTATGATCATTACGCCTTATATGACAGGCACATAGAAAGATCTCTGGAGGCTGTCTCCGTGGGAACGGTGTTTTTCTCCCGGACCCCCGTCGGCATTTTCACTTCCTGTGGTGCCAGGATGGTTTAAGCATTGCGGGTCATCTTTGTTTAATGCATTATCTTTGTCATAAGAAAATGTTAATGTGCTGGACCCTGGGTGGATAATCCAAAAACAGGCAGGTTCTTCTGCTTTATTAACTGATAAAGAGGCGTGTGTAACCGTGGACCGTAGGGGTGTAGCAGTAGACTATAAGGGTGCTGGTCCAATCCCCAAACAGGATTATTTATTGCATTATGCGCTGTGTGCCCGGGGGTATTGTCATGCTGAAACAGGAAAGGGCCTTCACCACACTGTTGGGGAAGCACAGAATTGTTGAGAATGTGATCGTATGGTGTAGCGTTAGGACTCGCCTTCACTGGAACTAAAGAAGCCTAGCCAAAACCACGAAAAACAGTCCCAGCCCCAGACCAAGGGGTGTCCACACACTTTGTAGCCATATAATGTATCTCTGGTAACCCGCTGTATCTCTTACTGTTTCCTGTTCTTCATCTTTGCATTTTCACAGGCTGTCATTGTGCTGCAGTGTGTGCAAAGTGGTGTGAAACCAAGATAAAAACAGTGGCTGTTAAAAGAGCATTCTTTTTTTTTTTGAGGGGGGTGAGGAGTTGAGGGTTAGAGGAGTTGAAACATTCTTTTGAAATCAAGGTTGCTTCATGAATGCAAGGAGGGAAGGTGTAAATGACTGATCTAGCAGTCAGAGCTCTGCCAATCCCGATGTTTATTATTGGCAAACAAGGGAACAACGCTGATGGTGATTGGTGGATGCTCTCTGGTTGAACTTCCAGAATCCCCGGGGCAGTTGCCACGTAGTTGAGGTGGCATCAAGCTCATCTGAACAGCCATTCTAGGCGGGAGCTGGACTGAGTAATGTCCGGAATTAAAGAAGAAGAAAAAAAGTCAGCACACTGGTTACTCCTGTTTCCAGGCTATATTTAGTACCGACAATGGCCTTTCGAGCCTAATCGCTCTTGATCAGAAGGCTGATGTGGACCAAACAGGCTCGACACATCACTGTCTGTGCTAAATACAGGACGGAAATGGGAGCTGTCATTGTGCTGGCTTTTTCTTTAATTGCCAGGTAGTAACCAGGAAATATCCACCAATCACCGTCAGTGTTGTTATATTTTCTGGTACCCACACGATCCGGTGATTGACGGATCTACTCTTGTGCTCCGACGTGAAAATATAACCCTCCGCCCTCGCCGTCAGATTTAGCTGCCAGTTTTCAGGTCTTTCTCTCCCGCTGTTCTCATGCCGACTGCCCGGCCCGAGAGCTCGCTGTGCGTTCCTTTCCGCTTTCGCTATTGAACAAGCAGTTAAGCGAATTTAAGACTTAATTTTTGGCGCTCGGAGTTAGGCCTGGCGGGCTTGGCGGCTTGGCTGAATCTGGGCTCGGCGAGGCTGCAGTTTTCACAGGCCCGACTTGGCCTTCGTCCCTCCTGTTCCCCCCCCTCCCCCGCCCCTTCACAGACCCCCGAAGGGAGGATCTTTCGGGACGGTGGCCAGGGGTGTAGCTAGCATGAAATTCGGGGCCCTGTGCAAATTGAGTCTCTGTGGGCCCCCTTCCCAAAACAAACTTTTTAGTCCAGGACATTTAAGGACCCCCCCCCCTTGCCTTGAGGCTCTGGGTGATCAGTTCCACTACACTGTGCCCCCCCCACCGCTACTATGACCCCTCCCCCAGATTGCATCTATCTGGTGGGTCCTTTCCTTCTCAGTCGAGCGCAGTCAGAGAGGCCTACCGGAGGTTCGGCAAGTGGTTCTGACCCAGGAAGTGTGTCCCTCCCGTGTGAGCGTTGGGGGGCAGTGGGACACTGAAGATGAATCTGAGATCCGATCCATCGGGGTGTGGGGGGGGGGGGATTGGGTTCCGGCTGGCTGTCCCGCTCCCGGCTGACGGAAGCCGTCTGGTCGCGGCCCAGGGGGGGTCTCATTAGGAGGAAGAGTACGGGCCGTCCCGAGCCAGTCTCGCCGGCGTGATTTACCCACTGAGAAGGTTTTTTGGAATGTTTTTTACATTAAAAAAATAATTTTTCTCAAATGTCATGAAGCCATGATTTGTAACATGGACAAGAGTGTGTGCGTGTGCACACGACCCAGCCAGCGTGCAGTCTGTTGGCTCGGTTGTCGAAACGCCGCGTCCCCTCTTCTCTGAAACGGCGAGCCGCGTGTTCGGGGTGCAGCCAGGTCTCCCCCGTGCCTCACCACAGCCATCCTGAGAAATGAAGAGGGATCGTGGAGCAGGAGCAGGAGGAGCAGCAGGAGGAGGAGCAGGCGCAGGAGCAGGAGCAGGAGCAGGAGCGCTTTAGCCGAATCTGGGGCGCTGCCATTACAAATCGAGCGCTGCGTGTTGTCCCAGTACAGCGCCCCCCCACCCCACCCCCCTCACCCCCCTACCCCGGGCTTCAGAGCTTGGGCGAAGCCTCTGCGTACGAGGACAGAGGGGAGCCGAGGATGAGCCCCCCAGCCCCTCCCCTGTCCTCAGAGTGTAACGCTAGCGGCTGGCGGTAATTTGATTACGCGCGGCTCCTCTAACATGCAGAGTTCAGCAGAGAGATGGGGCTGTAAGGCTCCAGCTGAGAACAGGAGGTGTCCTGAGCTCCCGCGCCGATCGCTGCTCCTGCTAACTATCGTTAGCCGTGTGCTTTTGGATTTCTAGGCTAAATCATAAAGTATTGAGTCGATTAACTTGATTTTTTCCGAATGACGCTATGTGCAAACCTTTATTTCTCTTTCGCACTAAGGTTTACACTGTACTGTCTGTGACTACTGGGCACCCTGCCAGTATTTCTGTGTTGTGATGTTTATAAGGAGCCCCTGTGCGCGATCCTCTCTCTCTTTCTTCGTCTGTGTGTGATTTCAGTGTGTGACTGTGCTGGCAGACCAGCGGCAGCGACGCCGCGTTTGACGTCCCAGACGCTCGCTTAGACAAAAGAGGTCAGAGAGCGAGCGAGATGCGGGAGCCTCTCACGAAATGCCCCTCGGGGCGAGCGAACGCACGAAAAATCGGTCCCAACTCCTCTCCAGGCCGGAAAAATGCAGAGGCGTCGGATAAATATTAACGGACGGGGCGTCGGTGGAGAATTCCGCCGTCCCCGTTAAAATAAAAAAAACACGACTTTAAGCGAGCCGTCTGGCGCGCAGACAGGAGGGTGCTGGGGTTTCGTTTTTTTTTTCCCCCCCGCGAGGTGGCCCGCACAAAAGCGTGCTTGTTGCGGGGAAATGAAGTCATAATAAAAGTCCTCTTGTGGGTCGACGGCGGCGGGCTGGTACGGCCTGCGAGAGGGGCGGCCATTGTTCATTTACAGGGTCGCGCTGAAAGGGCCTCTCTTCTCCCCTCCGCCCGGCCTTATTCTCCCCGTGACATCAGCAGAGGTGTGACACGGCTTGCCCCCCCCCCCGCCCCACCCCACCCCACGCACAGCCCCGGCCTTGTTCTGAACGACTCGTGAGCTTTTAACGCACACACGACCGCGCCCGGCCGAGAAGCGTTTACTGGGGTCCCCGCGCCCGTCCCGCGCGGAGACCCTTTTAGGGGAAATGTAAAGCCGTGTGTCCTTAAGACGGGCCCTTTGGCCTGGTGTCGTTACGGCTGCCTTCAGTGGAAGGGCGGGCTGGGCTGCTCGCGTGGATCAGTGCTCTCCACCTCAGTTTCATGTGTTTTCCTGCTTTTTACAGAGACACTGTGAAAAAGACACTTTACGGAGAAACAGGAAATGGAGTAATTGGAGCTTGACCCCCCCCCCTTCCCAAAAAAAACAGCAAGTGTTGCTTGAAGTCAATAAGCTGTGGTACACTTAATTTCCACTCAAATATCAGTCCTTTGTGATGGAGTGTATTTGCTAAGACCAGACTAGAGCTGATGGTAACCGACTTAAACGACTGTTTCTGTAACTGTAACGGCAGTTGAGAGGTTTGCTTCTGGGCAGAAGATTTGCCTTTGAGCCCTATGAGGCGACTGCAGCAGCCGTCTCCACACTCAGCCGAATTTCTCCTGAATAAACAATCTGAAGCCCGTCTGGTCAGCCCGGGGGCCCTTTGATCAGAATTGGCCTTTATCGTCACTTTTTCCAGCCGATTTGCTTCCGCAGTGGGACGTTTCGAGAATCTGTTCCACGCCCCACCTTCCCTCTGCGGTCGGGACGAGAGAAGCGCGTGCGGCGAGTTTGGGTCCGGGGCGGTATCATCCCTTTGAAGAGAAGTTCTCCTGGAATGAAAACTTTTCCCCCAGCATTCTAACTCAGCGTTTTAGAACTCCACTGCCTTCAGTGATTGTGACATCAGCATTAGAACGTTCAGTTTGGAACGTTCTAATCGCATATTTGCATTCTCGCGCATTAACGGGTTAATGATCGACGTTGGCGTTAGCGGGCAGCGTTTCCTGGCCTGGCTCCGTGGCAGTCACCGGGGAGTCTGGCTACGCGGTTTGGCGGTTTTTACGGTCACGTTGGTTCTCTGAGACGCTCTGCTCGCGGCGCATGAGTAAGCGCCACGCCGAGCCCGTTAGCTTCCGTTCGCCTCGAGACGAGCGGAAGCTAACGGGCTCGGCGTGGGGCTTACTCATGCGCCATCAACCCGTGTGTGTGCGTCCCTTCAGAAGGCTTTTCCAGCTGCAGTGTGCCAGTTTTTTTTTATCCATGTTGTGCTGCACACGCGTGTGCTTTGTCCCGTGACCCATGGCGATGAGTGGGCGTGTCCGTACGCGAGGACTATTTCGGTTATCCCTTCACCTCTTTCTAACGAAGTGTCTCCCTTCTCATCCGAAGAGGATGCTACGTGTGAGTGTCCGTTTTATCGAGCGAGGCCACAAATCCTGACCGGGTCTTGACTCCTGACCGCGGTCGGCGAGCCTGTGGCCGCTCTTGCGCTGTTGCTGTTGGCAACGCCTGATTAACGGCCCCAGGTTGTGACACATGACCGCTCGCGCAGGACCGGTTTTGGTGGGTGCACAGGTCGTCAACAACGTGCTTTAAGAACTTTGTTTTTCTTTATTTTTATTTTTTTTTCCCCCGCCTGGAGACAGAAAGAGAAGTTGTGAAATCTTGGGGGGTAATGAGTAACATTTGAAGACAGGTTCTCGAAGGGGGGGGGGGGGGAGGAGGTGGAACTGACCTGTCCCGTGTTCCAGAGTTGCTAGGCAAAAAGATTCTAATTCCAAACATCCCTGCGAGCCCCTTTATGGCAGAAGGGGGGTGGGGTTGGGGGGGGGCTGGTGTTAAGCTGCACCTCTTTGGACCCAGCTGCTGAGTCTGGCCTGTGAACGCTGCGCCTTCCAAAAAATCAGCCAATTAGTTTCCCTCCCCCGGCCCATGTGTCTCACATTTAACACATTGCTGCAGTGTTGGCAGACGTACTTTTTACTTTTGAGAAAGGAATTACGAAAGTCCCCTTCCCCCCTTCCCCCCGTACCCGAAACACGCACGCTGCCCTCAGTACCTGAACCCCCCTAAATAAACACGTTTCAGTGGGGTGAGGTCCTTTTCGGGGGGGGGGGGGAGTGGAGCCGATGCTTGGAGCAGCGCTCTTACTTTCTCTGGTTTGCTCTGCCCGCTCGCTTTGTTTATATCTCCGCAGCCACTTGTTCCAGCTGAAATTCGATGTTGTTAACGACCGGGAACGCGCTGTAACCCTGCTTTGTTTTTGTCCCGCAGAATTAAATATGGAGCCAGGAAAAGAGAGGGAGGGGAGGGGAGGGTCGGGGGGGGAGGGGGGTGGGCTGGGGTGTAGGGCGGGGCGGGGGTTCAGAGTGGGCCCTTGCGAGTTGTTGGAGGGTATTAAATCACACATTTGGACAACACGTGTTATCGCTCCATTGGAACAGCTGGGGAAGGCTGGGGGCCTGCAGCTGAAACGCTGCTCTGGTTTTCAGCTGCGTCCCGGGCTGGGGGGGGGGGTTAGCAGCTGGTGGACCCCCCCTGCCCCCCCAGCCAGAGGTGTGTGAACAGTTGTGGAAAAATACATGCTGTCCTTGCATGAGGGAGTAGACGATGTGTACGAAGTGGATTTTTCATTGGGAGGGGAGAGGGATTCCGTCCCTGTCTGCTGCGTGTAAGCCTGACTCTGATTGGTTACTCCAGCGTGCCGTTCCTCTGTCGCCTGACTGTGACATCACAGTAAAGGGTGTGGGGGCCCTGTTCAGAGCTGTGGTGGAGTTCCAGTGCTGCTCCGGCCCCTGTACAGACGCGCTGCTGTTCGGCTGTTCCAGTGCTGCTCTGGCCCCTGTACAGACGCGCTGCTGTTCGGCTGTTCCAGTGCTGCTCTGGCCCCTGTACAGACGCGCTGCTGTTCGGCTGTTCCAGTGCTGCTCCGGCCCCTGTACAGACGCGCTGCTGTTCGGCTGTTCCAGTGCTGCTCCGGCCCCTGTACAGACGCGCTGCTGTTCGGCTGTTCCAGCAGTTCTGTAGCGCTGCAGTGAAGTCCCAGGTTTGGCCCGAGCTCTCAAACCACCGCAGAACCTGCCGGCTGAAGGCGGTCTGCGGCTGATTTGGACCGCCACCGCCACAGAACGGCTGCCATCGCCACACTGGAGGAGCCAGTGCTGCTCTCCCCCCCCCCCACCTCTTTTTCCACCCCCCATTGCTGCGGAATTCTGTCTCCTTAAGCTGCGTTCGCTTGGATTTTCATAAAATGAGAATTTTCTCTTTTCTTTTCTTTTTTTTTTTTTTTTTTTTTTTTTTTTTTTTTTTTTTTTTTTTTTTTTGCAGACTGGGCTCTGCTTGTCACTGGAGGGCATTGATTTCCAGTGAAAGTCCTACACTGCTGGAGAATAACAGGCCGAGAGAACAAACACGCGATTATTCCACTCTGACTCCGCGGCGGGCTTCGTGGCGTTTCGTGAAAGGAACCGCAAAGCGAGATCTTGCACAGGAAACGCGGGGAACGCGTTAGTTAACCTGACTTCCTGTGCAGGCTCCGGTCGCTGGTATCTCAAACCCAGGTGTTAATCTGTCCCCGCTGCACTTCCTGTGTGCTTTTAAACCCACCAATCAGGTGCTTGCATTTTCTTTTCTTTTTTTCCCCCCCCTTCTTGAGTTGGGCATTGCAGCAAAAGACCTTTTCAGGTCTTTTTGAGAATCGTTGAGAATCTTTTAAAAAAAATTGTTTTTAATTGGTCATTTTTAATTCTGTTGCTTCCTAATTCTTTTGTTGTTTTTAGTTTCTTTAAAAAAAAAAATGCAACCTCTACTTTGTGTGTTCTGGTCCTGTTCTTAATTTTGCCATTTGTAGAAATAACACAGTATGGCATTCACTGGTATTGGCCTGACGTTAGGTGTGAGAACTCTAAACGCTTATAAGCCTTCATTTGCCAGTTGTTTTTTTTTTTTTCCATTTCTGCAATCCAGCGAGATTACATGCAGGAATGTGGACTTTGCCACCGTGCTGTCCTCTGCCGGATCCAACAAGGAAGGAAAACAAACGTTCAAGGTTCGGTCAGAGCTACACAGAGCCATCTGTTAAAAAAAAACAATAAAAAAAAATAGAACAGCGGTGCACACAGGAATCTGTTCAGAAAGAAACCCGATAAAACCCCAGTTTGAAATGGTTAAGTAATTTATTATTTTTTTGTCTTAATTAGTGTCTTAATCCCTGAAGACAGAAGTGGGCCTTTGTTTGAGCGCTGATTACGAGGCGGCGTCAGTGGTCAAGCGGGGATTTAGTCTGAAGGGTGGAGAAATATTTGCTCTTTTCTTTTTCTCCTGTGGAGCCGTGCGCAGGTGGAAGTTTGCACACGTCCCTCAGAGGGACCGGCTCGTGGTGATGAATGGCTGTGGTCGCTGGTTTGCGGGCTGGGTTTCGCTGCAGGGCTGAACCTGTTTGTTGTTCGTTTGCCCGTGGAGTGTGTCATAGCTGCGTGTTTGGCGTACTCCAGCGAGCGAGCGAGTGAGTGAGTGAGCGAGGGAGGGCGAACCGCTGCTCACACACGAGCAGCTCCTTTCGCTGGCGTTGTCGCTCTGTACGGGGAGCGCGTCCGACGAATCGCGCGGAGCAGCGACGTCTCGCAGGGCCCCGGGCTCACGTGCACACGCAGGGCTCCGGGCTCACGTGCACACGCAGGGCTCCGGGCTCACGTGCACACGCAGGGCTCCGGGCTCACGTGCACACGCAGGGCTCCGGGCTCACGTGCACACGCAGGGCTCCGGGCTCACGTGCACACGCAGGGCTCCGGGCTCACGTGCACACGCAGGGCTCCGGGCTCACGTGCACACGCAGGGCTCCGGGCTCACGTGCACACGCAGGGCCCCCGGCTCACGTGCACACGCAGGGCTCCGGGCTCACGTGCACACGCAGGGCTCCGGGCTCACGTGCACACGCAGGGCTCCGGGCTCACGTGCACACGCAGGGCTCCGGGCTCACGTGCACACGCAGGGCTCCGGGCTCACGTGCACACGCAGGGCTCCGGGCTCACGTGCACACGCAGGGCTCCGGGCTCACGTGCACACGCAGGGCTCCGGGCTCACGTGCACACGCAGGGCTCCGGGCTCACGTGCACACGCAGGGCTCCGGGCTCACGTGCACACGCAGGGCTCCGGGCTCACGTGCACACGCAGGGCCCCCGGCTCACGTGCACACGCAGGGCTCCGGGCTCACGTGCACACGCAGGGCTCCGGGCTCACGTGCACACGCAGGGCTCCGGGCTCACGTGCACACGCAGGGCCCCCGGCTCACGTGCACACGCAGGGCCCCCGGCTCACGTGCACACGCAGGGCCCCCGGCTCACGTGCACACGCAGGGCAGGCTCCGCCTCCCTTTGCCTCGCTGAGTAAACGCTGCTGCTCCCGCTTCGGGTGTCTGTCTCCCTGCTCGTCTGCCCGCTGCTGGTTTTTTTTTTTGCCACTTTGGAGTTTTAGTTCGCCCCGCCGTGGCACCGCTTGCCGTTGTCCAGGCGCTCGTTTCGGCAGGACGGGGCAAACTGTGACTTCAGAACGCAGACGGGATTTCCCCCCCCCCCGACCGCGCCTCCCCACGCGCTCGACTGAAGATTGGCACGGCATCGCCATGGCGACCGGAGTCCTCTCTCGGCGCCCGCCGGGTCTCCGTTTTCAGACGCCCGTTATTCATTGATCTCCTCCTGACCCAGTTACCGCGGCGACGCCGAGCGCCCGGGCTTTCTGGGTCGGGAAAGGCCGCGAACGACGCTCGTTTAAAAACCGCTCGTTTAAAACCGCTCGCTCTCTCGCTCTCGCTCTCTCTCTCGCCCTCGGCTCAGCCGGGTCAGGTCACATGAGTAAACCCCGCTGGTCCCGCCAACCGAACCCGGCACCTCGAAAACTTCCCCCACCTCTACAGTCCTCCCCCGGAACACGCTCACCAAACAGGAGCATGACCCCTGACTGAGCCTCAGGCCCGCTTTACCGGTATTGAAGAGAAACCATTTCAGGTTTGGCTCAGTGTCTCAGAGAAAAAGCTCTTTTGCCTTCCAGCCTCTCTCCAGAGCTGAGGAGAGCAGGTGTGGACTTGGCGGGACGGTAAAGTTTTAACGAGCACAGCCCTTAGTCTGTATCACGGCGCGGGTCTGTAATTGCGTTTTAACGCGAGCTTGATGAAAGGGCGTCTGTGGGGGAACGCGTTTGGGGCGTTCTGGGGGTGTCTGGACGGGCTGCTCTGATGACACGGCGCCGTTTCCTCTCTGCTTTCTGCCATCCGGCCCCGCTCGGCCGTCCCACGGTGGGACGCCTCCGGGACCGAGCCCCCGTTCGCGTTTGAAGAGTATTTCCATTTCTGAGGTGGCGGGGGTTTTTAATTTTAGTCTGTCGCGGGCTCTATTTAGACACTGCGGTGGTTTTGGGTGTTTTTCTGAAGAGGAAGTCATGTGGCGTTGAGGGTGTTTTTCCATTGGCTCTTATTTATGTGTGACGCACGCTGGACCCTGTGCAAGTTGGCCTGTGTGAGTTGTGGAGGCTTGGATAGGAAATGCTGTAGTTGTTATTATTATTATTAGAAATGAAGCAGATTTACACACTGACCTAACCTGTACTGCTGAGAGTAGAGAGAGAGTGTGAAACCCCCCCCCCCCCCCTCCCCCTCCCCCAGGCCTTCTGAGCCCCATCTTTGACAGCAGGGTGGAAATAAAAGCGCTTCTCATGTTTTGGGGGGTTTTTTTTTCTTTTCTTTTTTGGATCAGATGGAGAGATTGCAAATTACCCGCTCGTTGTTTTTTTTTTTTTTCGGCTCCAAATTGGGTCAGGCTTTTGATCTTACCCCTCCTGACCTCAGTCTGTCACTTGGAGGGCCCTGATAAAAAATCTCTTTGATTCGGTCGACCTTTTTGCGAAGCACTTTCTCTCCAACCCGCGCCCTGCTGCCCCTGGGTGGGGGGGGTGGGGGGTGGGGGGGGCAGGCGTAACGTTAGCGGTAGAACCGTACTGCGGGGGCCTAGCCACGGCGGCGGGTTGCCGGGGCAATTTGATCCTGTTACCCGGTTACCAGCCTAATCTATATTTAAATATCAGATGCAACAGCAGACACCAATCAGACACCACCGGGCAGCCGGCTGTGACCGTGTGGGCCTCTCGCAGACGCGATCAATAGAATAAGAGCTAGCGATCCCGCACGGCGGTCGCTACAAACGCGCACACACACATACACTCACACACGTACACACACACTCACATGGTCATGCACACACACGGACATACAAATAGCAGTTGTACACTCACAGACTGCTCATGCAGAGGCCTGTCTCTGTGCAGATTGCGGGGTCTGTTCGCGTGCGTTCCAGTTAATGATCTTTGTCTCGTCTCTCGGCTCTCGGCTCGCACGCCTGTACGGTCTCTCCAGACCTCGAGGAACAGCCTCTCCTGGAGCGGCCTGCGCTGTGCATGTGTGTGTGTGTGTGTGTGTGTGTGTGTGTGTGTGTGTGCACGTCCTCCTCTTCCCGAGGTGCTCGTACAGAACAGAGCGCTGAGTGGATTGGCCTGTGTGCCAGATGCCTGGGCTGGGGTGGGCTGGGAGGGGGCTGGATTACCAGCTTTTCCAGCGGACCCGTCGGGCCCAGATTATCTGATGAACTGACCCGAGAGAGAGCAGGCCAGAGAAGCACCGAGTCAGCTGACTCCTGACATCTTCCTCGTTCCCGCCGGAAACGCATGCTCTGCAGCAGACGGCGTGGAAACGTGGGAGATTCAAGTTTTTAGTTTTCCAGTCTTTTCAAGTCTTCAGAGCAGCTGATCTGTAGAAATCCTGCCACACAGTCAGTGCAGACCAGTCAGTGAATCACGTCCACAAGCTGTGCAGATATCATGGCTGAATGATTCACCCGGTGATTCACAGAAAGGCCTGATGCTACAGTATGGTTCCGATCGCTGAAGAGCGCAGCTGCTACTCTTAACTGCTTTTGTTGTTGTTGTATTTTTTTTTTTTTTTGAAAGACTTTAGGATGCCGGTTGATGTGACTTTATTCTGCTTTACTGCAGGCCTGGTTACCCTCCTTACGCTTGCACACGCATGCTCATACACACACGCTCACACACTCACACTCACGCTCACACACACACATGCACGCTCACACACGCACGCTCACACACACACACACACACACACACTCACATGCTCACACACACACACACACACACTCACATGCTCACACACACACACACACTCACATGCTCACACACACACACACTCACACGCACACACACTCATACATGCATGCATGCTCACACATGCACGCTCACACATATGCACGCTCACACACACGCTCACTCACACACACACTCACACGCAGACACGCTCATACATGCATGCATGCTCACACATGCACACTCACACGCACGCTCACACACACTCACACGCATAGTTGCGGTTTTGGCAGAAGCTCTGCTCCTTTTACTTCATGCTCCGTTAGCTGTTCTTCGGGTCCTCTCGGGCCCTTCTGATTGGACCGTTGAATCAGCTGATTATTAACCAGGGACTCCGCGCACCGCGATGTCGCCGCCCCGCATGAAATCACGGAGAAAGCGAGGCGGCGCTGGATCAAGGGCATCCTGGCCCCGCGCGGCGCATTAGCAGGTCGCCGGGGGTGACCGCGGGGCGAAGCGTGGTGCGGCGGGGGGGGGGGGGGATTAGCCCGTAAAGGGGGGATTCCGCGGCTCTCCACACGGATCTGAAGTGTGTAAAAACCCGCCAGCGTGCCGCGGCCTGTTCCAGCACAGAGCTGTAGATCAGATTAGGGAGGGGGGGTGGGCCGGGTGAAGGCGGGGTGGGGGGGGTGGGGGGGGGGGGTTAAGTAAGTGACTGTTCCGCAGGGCTTTTGCCTGATTGTGGCTCGAGGAAACGGCCGGGAGAGTAAGCTGGCGATCGCTGTAGGTGCTCATGGCGTACCCTGGCACACGCTTGCCACAGACACACGCGCGGCTGGGGTGGGGATGGGGTGGGGTGGGGGTGGGTGGGTGGTGGGGTGGGGGCCGGGGGGGTAGGACTACAAAGCGGAGGGGTTGTGTGTGTGTGTGTGTGTGTGTAGGGGGAATTCCCAGACCACAAGCTAAAGAAAGGAAACTCTTTTTAAGGCATGTATCCTGAATCCCCCCTCTGTTTCCCCCCCCCAGCGTTCACACACGAGGAGCAGCGGGAAAGCGGCGGGAAGAATGAGGAGACTCTGAAGCGCGGGACCCCAGAGCTTTCGTCGCGGGAGCTCCCCCACCCCCCCAACCCCCTCATCCCCTCACCCCCCTCACCTGGCCCCGCCCCCCGTCCCGCCCCCGCCCCGCCCTCCACAGCCGCTCTCATGTTCTCTCCTGACCAGGAAAACATCTCCACAGCCTCGACCAAAGCGCCAGTCAAGTACGGGGAGCTCATTGTTCTGGGGTAAGCCCCGGACGTCTCCATTCGCCACTGATAAGGTCAAAGGTCAGCTGTCCAGATTTGTGATTGGCCAGGGTGTGCTCACATAACAACACCGGGGCACGAAAATAGTTTTTCCAATAAAACCAACCGTAAGCAAGGAAAGCAATAAAACTGGCTTTCTAGTAAACATGCTAATAAATCCCAGCAACGCCTCGTTCATAATTCTGATGGACGTGTAGCGCCAGTGGTTTTAATGCTTGAGGTGAAAGGTCTTTGATGTCACGTCTGGCAGTGGCTGACTCTCCGCTTGATGCTGAAGGCAGAATGTTCTCTCGGAGTCTGGAAAAACCAAGGGAGCGAACCGCAGAGAGCGTTGTGTTTTTGTTTTGTTTGTTGTTTTTCTGCCGTGCTGTTATTTGACTTTCATCTGGGCCCCTTGTTTAAGCCCTGACAGACAGAAGCTCGAGCATCAGAAGAAAATGATAAATAATGTGGGTCAAATTTGGGGGGGGTGCTGGGGAAATGGCGTGTTTTGGAAAGGAGATTAAATGCGATTTGGCTTGGAGGAGCGAGGCAAACCGCGGTTGCTGTGGGTTTTTACAAAGCATTGCCTTCTCTCATTCAGCGGCATCCCTAAATGGTTGCGGCGCACGTGGAAGAAGCGATCTCCTTATTGCAAATCAATGCGATGTACAGCATGTGGAAAAACAAAATGGCTGACGGAATGTTCCGAGATCATAACCGCCCTCGTTTTGGTTGCAGTGTCTCCCACCCATTCAGTTCTCATTGGGGAAGGAAGTCAGTGTAGTATCAGTGTCCTCTCCTCAGTCCTTCTGTGCATTCGGATGGATGGCAAACTGAGATGGACCACTGAGGTGGACCAATGAGATGGATCACTGAGATGGCTCAATGAGGTGGACCACTGAGGTGGACCAATGAGATGGATCACTGTGATGGACCAATGAGATGGCCCACTGAGGTGGACCACTGAGATGGCCCAATGAGGTGGGCCAATGAGATGGATCACTGTGATGGCTCAATGAGATGGACCACTGAGGTGGACCACTGAGATGGTGGATTACCCACATCACAGTTACTATCTATGCTCTTGCACCCTGGTCCTTATAGGGCTACGGGGCATGCCGGTTCATTGAGTAATTAACAATTAATTAATTAAACAAGCAGTTGATTAAACCGTCGATCTCATCTCATCTCGTATCTTGGGTTTGAACTGGTTGCTGATTTTAATTTTAGATGGAAACAAATACCAGCAGACCCTGCGGCCCTCCAGGATTGGGGTCGGGGGTCGGAGTTCGGGGGTCGGGGGGGGTTGCGGTGTGTACCGGTACACTGGGAGACCCGGTGGGGGTGGGCGGTTTAGGGATGAAAGCGTTGAGTCAGAGGGAGCGTCGGGACATTCCCAGCCGAGACGTGGTAGGAATGCAGACAGGGACGAACACGTCGTAAAAAGAGACTCCTCCGAAATTCCCCCTCTCCCCCCCCGCTGACGTTTCGCGGGAAGCGCCGTGCGTCTGGGCCGCGCCCTGTTTGGCGGGGCGGGGGGGGGGGCACATTTTGGCCACATGTGCTGGCATTTCTGCGGCGGTGCACCCCGTCCGCCTGGAATGCATTAGCAGTGCATCGTGATGGGCTCCCAGGCTCCTTTACAGCTCACACACACGCTGGAACCTCCAAGCGGAGCGCAGTGAGAGCGGGAGCGCAGTGAGAGCGGAGCGCAGTGAGAGCGGGAGCGCAGTGAGAGCGGGAGCGCAGTGAGAGCGGGAGCGCACTTCCTTTCTCTCATAGCGTCTCCACTGTGGTCCAGGTGGGCAGTTTAACCCCCTGTAGTCCTGAGCATCTGAATATTACCATCATCCATTCAACAGCAACTAAGATACTAAGATATAAGATACTAGGCATCTTATAGCACATGTAGTATCTTATTGGGAGGGCAGGTTATGCCTTAGCAGCATGCCCCGTACCTATACATTGTACATTTAGTATCTTATTGTACATTTAGTATCTTATGTTAAAGCCTAAACGTTCCTGTTCCCTCTGCCTCTGGAAGTAAACAGAGAATCTGCTGAACTCAGGCGGACTCAGGAGGGGTTGCTGATGGGGGGGGGGGCAGCTTTGGGTTTGGAAACTGTGGGCCCTGGTGGAACAGCGAAGCAGGGAAATTAGTCCAATTTAGTCCAAGTAGTCCTGCTGGGTTTCCATGACAGCAGTTTTCGCCATGTGCCCGCGTGACCCCCTTTTATCGCGTTAAATGCCAGTTTGTCGACGTCCCTTCCGGAATGCCGCTGCTGGAACTGCATTGTGGGTAGGGAATGCCGGCCATCACCTCGCCTGCCCCCACTGCGTCTGACTGAAGGGCGTGTCCGGGGGACCTGTAGCCTTAACGGTCACTCCAGACGCCCCAGGCTTTGAGCCGAAACCAGCTCACCTCCCTCTCTGGGATGTTTTCTGGGACAGTTGGGCCCCCAGGGTGGTGGCACCTCTCCCCCCCACTGGGGACGTGTGGGGACATTTATACCTGTGTTTGTGTTTGGATGAGTAGACCGGGGGGGGTGGGGGGTATGAGTAGACAGGGAGGGGGGGGGGGGGGGTAGGGGTAGGGGGGGTTGACTGAAATAGCCGAAGCGCTTGATAAGGTGCCAGACGTCTGGCTCGGGGCAGCGGAGAACCTTGAAGCGGCCCGGTTTACCGTCGGCCAATCGGCTGCCGTTTGCGGCGCAAACAGCGGCGGAGCGCTCTGCGCTCTTATGGAAATGACCCCGCGGCGTGAGGACGGGAGCCCTCTGATCCCAGCGAAGCTCGCGATAAGCCGCCACTTCAAAGCCAGTTCGTTTGTGCGCTTTGTACGTCGCTTTCCCTGTGAATGATTTAATGGCGTGTTAATATTCCAGTTACGCTCGTCGACGCGCGGTGAATTTACATTGAAGAAAAAAGCAGATTTATTTTGGTTATTTTAATTATTATACTGTTCCTGGAGCTGTAAGAGAAGGTTGCTGTGCTTTGTTGTGGAGTTCAGACCGTGACTCTGGGTGCTCTGTGCTTCATTTTGGGGTTCAGACTGTGACTCAGTGCTCTGTGCTGCAGGTACAGGGTTCAGACTGTGACTCAGTGCTCTGTGCCGCAGGTACAGGGTTCAGGCTGTGACTCAGTGCTCTGTGCCGCAGGTGCAGGGTTCAGACTGTGACTCAGTGCTCTGTGCTGCAGCTACAGGGATCAGACTGTGACTCAGTGCTCTGTGCCGCAGGTACAGGGTTCAGACTGTGACTCACTGCTCTGTGCTGCAGGTACAGGGTTCAGACTGTGACTCAGTGCTCTGTGCCGCAGGTACAGGGTTCAGACTGTGACTCAGTGCTCTGTGCTGCAGGTACAGGGTTCAGACTGTGACTCAGTGCTCTGTGCTGCTGGTACAGGGTTCAGACTGTGACTCGGTGCTCTGTGCTGCAGGTACAGGATTCAGACTGTGACTCAGTGCTCTGTGCTGCAGGTACAGGGTTCAGACTGTGACTCGGTGCTCTGTGCCGCAGGTACAGGGTTCAGACTGTGACTCAGTGCTCTGTGCTGCAGGTACAGGGTTCAGACTGTGACTCAGTGCTCTGTGCTGCAGGTACAGGATTCAGACTGTGACTCAGTGCTCTGTGCTGCAGATACAGGGTTCAGACTGTGACTCGGTGCTCTGTGCCGCAGGTACAGGGTTCAGACTGTGACTCAGTGCTCTGTGCTGCAGGTACAGGGTTCAGACTGTGACTCAGTGCTCTGTGCTGCAGGTACAGGGTTCAGACTGTGACTCAGTGCTCTGTGCTGCTGGTACAGGGTTCAGACTGTGACTCAGTGCTCTGTGCCGCAGGTACAGGGTTCAGACTGTGACTCAGTGCTCTGTGCCGCAGGTACAGGGTTCAGACTGTGACTCAGTGCTCTGTGCCGCAGGTACAGGGTTCAGACTGTGACTCAGTGCTCTGTGCCGCAGGTACAGGGTTCAGACTGTGACTCAGTGCTCTGTGCGCAGGTACAGGGTTCAGACTGTGACTCAGTGCTCTGTGCCGCAGGTACAGGGTTCAGACTGTGACTCAGTGCTCTGTGCCGCAGGTACAGGGTTCAGACTGTGACTCAGTGCTCTGTGCCGCAGGTACAGGGTTCAGACTGTGACTCAGTGCTCTGTGCCGCAGGTACAGGGTTCAGACTGTGACTCAGTGCTCTGTGCGCAGGTACAGGGTTCAGACTGTGACTCAGTGCTCTGTGCTGCAGGTACAGGGTTCAGACTGTGACTCAGTGCTCTGTGCCGCAGGTACAGGGTTCAGACTGTGACTCAGTGCTCTGTGCTGCAGGTACAGGGTTCAGACTGTGACTCAGTGCTCTGTGCTGCAGGTACAGGGTTCAGACTGTGACTCAGTGCTCTGTGCCGCAGGTACAGGGTTCAGACTGTGACTCAGTGCTCTGTGCCGCAGGTACAGGGTTCAGACTGTGACTCAGTGCTCTGTGCTGCAGGTACAGGGTTCAGACTGTGACTCAGTGCTCTGTGCCGCAGGTACAATGGTTCCCTGCCCAACGGGGATCGGGGGAGGCGGAAGAGCCGCTTTGGCCTGTGCAAGCGGCCCAAAGCCAACGGGGTGAAGCCCAGCACCGTGCACGTGGCCTGCACCCCGCAGGCGGCCAAGGTAAGAGACTGACCCCGGATCAGCTTTCACACAGTGCGTTTCAGTCTGCGGGCCTGCACCCCACAGGCAGCCAAGGTAAGAGACTGACCTGGGATCAGCTTTCACACAGTGCGTTTCAGTCTGTGGGCCTGCACCCCACAGGCAGCCAAGGTAAGAGACTGACCCGGGATCAGCTTTCACACCGTGCGTTTCAGTCTGTGGGCCTGCACTCCACAGGCGGCAAAGGTAAGAGACTGACCTGGGATCAGTGCTCCTCCCTGCTTTCACACAGTGCGTGCGCCACGAGACTGACCTGAGATCAGCTAGGCCGTGAGCAGGGGAACTGGGCCCCTGCTTCACAAAGCCAGCTGGGATAACTGCGTAAGTAAAACCCGTGAGTAAAACCCGGAACCCTCCCACATCTGGAACATGGGAAAAAAAAGAGCTGTTCTGGGTTTTACTTTGTGTGGTTATCCAGCTAACTGGGTAATCCTGCTTGGTGAAACACCGCCCTGATCTAACAGTAGAGTGTTGGATTGATTGGGGGTGGGGGGTGGAACCGAGTGTTAATTACTCCCAGTCAATCACTCCTGACTGTCAGTCTCAGAGCTCAGCAGTACCAGTGTGCCATAGCATATAGGAATATGAATCGCAGCGCTTTTATTTATTTATTTATTTTACTTTTTTTACAAACAGCGTTTTATGACATCGTATTGGCAGTTACTGTGAGAACCGGCAGACGGCTTTGCTCTGCCTCTTACCGGACTGTCTGGTTCCTCCTTTTATTCTGACAACTTAAATCTCTTTGGAAGAAGACGATCAAAGTCTTTCCGAGAAGCACGCTCCAAAGAGGGGGGGGGGGGGGGGGGCGAAGGGCGGGCGAAAGGGGAATTCGCCGATCATGATTTTTATTTTCGATGACAGCCGAAGGGCTGTCGCGTGTGTGTCTGCGATCGTGCCGCACGCAGACCTGAGCGTGAGTCAGCAGGGCGGGGGGTGTCCCGAGGTGTCGGCCACGCCCGCGGGTGCTTGGCCCCTGTCCCGACGCCGAGGCCTTTGTGTTTTTTTTGGCTCCTCGGCACCCCCCCCCTCCTGACGGGCGGGGCTGTGAATCAGCAGTGGGGCCGACTGGGCGGCGGGCGCTCTCTTACTGCCTGTGCTGGGAGTAGCTGCCCACAGCGCTGCAGAGATGGGCCTGGGTTTGGGGGGAGGGGAGGAAGCCCCCCTCCATTGGTTGTTGGGGAGGGGCAGGGGCATGGGTGGAGCGCAGGTTGGTAGTCGGGAGAGGGGCGCGAAGGCAGCACCCAAGATGGAACCCGGGCCCGTCATCTGAAACACATTTTTGTTACTGCGGGCTTGAGTACGTTTTTGTTTCTCACGCTGATGTCCCTGTCGTGTCTCCCACAGGCCATCAGCAACAAGGACCAGCACAGCATCTCCTACACTCTGTCTCGAGCACAGACCGTGGTGGTGGAGTACACACACGACAGCAACACGGACATGTTCCAGGTACAGAGCCGCTCCTGAACACAGCCTGACTCAACACTCGCCTGAACACACACTGACCGAACACTGGTCTCGGAACACAGCCTGACTGAACACTGGTCTCTGAACACAGCCTGACTGAACACTGGTCTCTGAACAGAGCCGCTCCTGAACACGCACTGACTGAACACTCGCCTGAACACGCACTGACCGAACACTCGCCTGAACACACACTGACCGAACACTGGTCTCTGAACACAGCCTGACTGAACACTGGTCTCTGAACACAGCCTGACTGAGCACACTCACCTGAACACACACTGACTGAACACTCGCCTGAACACACACTGACTGAACACTGGTCTCTGAACACAGCCTGACTGAACACTGGTCTCTGAACACAGCCTGACTGAGCACACTCACCTGAACACAGCCTGACTGAACACTCGCCTGAACACACACTGACTGAACTCTGGTCTCTGAACACACACTGACCGAACACTGGTCTCTGAACACACACTGACTGAACACTGGTCTCTGAACACAGCCTGACTGAGCACACTCACCTGAACACACACTGACTGAACACTCGCCTGAACACACACTGACTGAACTCTGGTCTCTGAACACACACTGACCGAACACTGGTCTCTGAACACACACTGACTGAACACTGGTCTCTGAACACAGCCTGACTGAACACATGTGTTGACCCAAGTGGTCAGCATAGTCAACACCTGTGAGTTCTGGTGATGGTGGCAGAAATTCTGGTAATCAACATTGCCTTTTTTCTCTCTTCTACCACTCTTTCTATTTTTCTTTCTCTCTCTCTCACCTTCTCCCTCCCCCTCTAATCTCCCCCCCTCTCCTCTCCCCCCCCCCCCTGCAGATCGGGCGCTCGACGGAGAGCCCCATCGACTTCGTGGTGACGGACACGGTCCCCGGCAGCCAGAGTAACGGGGACACGCAGACGGTGCAGAGCACCATCTCCCGCTTCGCCTGCCGCATCATGTGCCAGCGCTGCCCCCCCCACACCGCCCGCATCTACGCCGCCGGCTTCGACTCCTCCAAGAACATCTTCCTGGGGGTGAGGCTGGGGGGGGGGGGGGGGGGGGGGGGGGCAGGGGGGGAAGTACGCAGAGTGTACCCCTAAATGCAGACAGGGCCTGAAGGAGAGTGAGTGAGTGAGTGAGTGAGTGAGTGAGTGAGTGAGTGAGTGAGTGAGTGAGTGAGTGAGTGAGTGAGTGAGTGAGTGAGTGAGTGAGTGAGTGAGTGAGTGAGTGAGTGAGTGAGTGAGTGAGTGAGTGAGTGAGTGAGTGAGTGAGTGAGTGAGTGAGTGAGTGAGTGAGTGAGTGAGTGAGTGAGTGAGTGAGCTGATAAAGGCTGAGGGACTCTGGGTGTCAGTGTGTGGGTGTCCTACATTCAGATCTTTTTTGCGTGACTACATTGCAGTCTGCATGTGTGGCTCGTAGGTCTTTTTTTCTTTTGTCTGATTCTTTTTATTGTTTCTGTGATAAAAAGATGTGAGAGAGAGAGAGAGAGAGCAGTGGTAGCGTTCAGCAGGCATGATTGGCAGAGTAGGAGAAAAGGTGTGTGGTACTGGCCAGACACGGGACAGGATGTTGGTCGACATGCACACTGGACACGGGACAGTCTGACACGCAATCTGTTCCCACAAGGTGACTCTGACCCTACCCTGCTCTCTCTCCTCTCCTCTTCTGCTCCTCTCTCCCTGCCTCTTTCCTTCACTCTCTCCTCCTCCTTCCTTCTTCCTCTCCCCCCCTCTTCCTCACTCTCTCCTCCTCCTTCCTCTCCTCTCCCCCCCCCCCCCCCCCCCCGCAGGAGAAGGCAGCGAAGTGGAAGACGCCGGACGGGCAGATGGACGGTTTGACGACGAACGGCGTGCTGGTGATGCACCCCCGGCTCGGCTTCACCGAGGACTCCAAGCCCGGCGTGTGGAGGGAGATCTCCGTGTGCGGCAACGTCTTCACCCTGCGCGAGACCCGCTCCGCCCAGCAGCGGGGCAAGATGGTGAGGGACCCCCCCCCCCCCCCCCCGCCGCCCCCAATACGCCTGCACCCCAACATGTCTCCTACACACGCCTGCACTCCAACACACCTGCACCCCAACACACCTGCACCCCAACACCCCTCCTACACACGCCTGCACCCCAACACACCTGCACCCCAACACCCCTCCTACACACGCCTGCACCCCAACACACCTGCACCCCAACACCCCTCCTACACACGCCTGCACCCCAACACACCTGCACCCCAACACACGTGTCTTACACACACCTACATCCCAACACGCATCTTACTCAAGCCTGCACCCCAACACACCTCCTGCACACACCTACACCCCAACACGAGCCTTACACACACCATTTGACCCATCTCCTCAGTGAAAAACTGAGCTTGTTTTAGGGGTAAAAGAACAAATTTGGGATTCTGCCAGTTCAGCCCGTAGAGACTGCAGGGAGCTTTGGTTTGCAGTGTAGGTTTGCGCGGGCGTCCCTGTGCTTGGCGGTATCGGCGGTAATTGAGTCCTGGTCGTGACACACTTAGCCCCGCGCTAAGTGCAGAGCGCTGTCCTCAGGTAGCTCATGGAAACGGCACCAGTGTGGCCATACGAACGTGAGCCTGTAGGCCTGTGGGCTTTCCCTTCTGACCTGTAGGTGAACTCGCCCATTTCCATAGCGATTCTCAGAGAGCTGTCCTCTCTCTTTCTCCCCTGCCATCCCTCTCTCTCTATCTCTCTCGCCATCCTCTCTGTCTCTCCCCCTCTACCTCTCTCCCCCTCCCTCCCTCTCGCTGTCTGTGTCCTGTCTGTGCATCCATCTCTTTTTTTCTCTTTCTCTCTCTCTGTCTCACCCTCTTTCTATCCCTGCCTCACACTCCCTCTCTCCCTTCCTCTCCCTTTCTCTCTCTCTCTCGTAGCTCAGATGATCCCACTCTTTGGTTATACGTCGCCCCGCCCCCCTCTGTACATTCAGAGTGAGGGAGGAGGGGGCGGCTCGGGCAGGACGGAGTTTGGCGAAAGTCACGTGACCCGGCCGCGCCGTCGGGACGTGGCGGCGCCGGGTTGTGCCGCGGTTTTGCCGAGCAGTCGTTAGAGAGCGGCGAGCGAGGCGCGAGGAGCCCGGCCAATCACGGCTCAAGGAGCCCAGCCAATCGCGGCGCGAGGAGCTTGGCCAATCACGGTGCGAGGAGCCCGGCCAATCGCGGCTCAAGGAGCCCGGCCAATCGCGGCGCGAGGAGCTCGGCCAATCGCGGCTCAAGGAGCCCAGCCAATCGCGGCGCGAGGAGCTTGGCCAATCACGGTGCGAGGAGCCCGGCCAATCGCGGCTCAAGGAGCCCGGCCAATCGCGGCGCGAGGAGCTCGGCCAATCTGCTCGCAGGCTGAGTAAACCTCAGACAGGCTCTCTCCACAGCGCTTTAAAAAGTGTGATGTGAGCGCGTCTCACAAAGCGTCACCGTCCTCCCTGGAACAAGGGGTTCTGAAGGGCAGGTACATTCTGTTTTTTTCCGAAGGCCTAATAGAATGAATTGTGCCTTTAAAACTGTGGGGGGAGGGGGGTGGGAGGGGGGGTTACATGCAGATGATTCACTTTACCTTCGTCGCTGATGTTTCTGAGTGGATTGCCCTTTAAATTGCCCTTTATTCAAAATCGTAATTATTCTCTATCATCGTAGGTATTTAATAGACGCAGCTCAATAGACATTTCACCGTCTGATTAAGATGAAATGGTCATATAATGTCTACGTGAAAGCCTGATTTTTTTATTTTTTATTTTCCTGTGACGGAAGTGCCATTTTAATTTTTTTAACCTTGTGTTGTACTTTTTCTGAAGTCACCACGGCGATCTCAGCGCAGGTATGAGCAGTGCTGTGTTTTTCCAGCTGAAGAATAGAACAGCGGAGTCCAGGCCAGGTCAAACTGTCCAGTGGACACAGACGGAGAAAGGGGGGGACCGCCTGGTTCGGCTCGCTGACGCACGCGTGTGCATGAGAACGAGCGGCCGCCAGCCGCTGCCAAACGTGCCGCTCGCTGTTCCGATTACGAGTGGCTCCTCCGGCGAACGCCCTCCTGTCCAAATTAAGGACTGATCCGGCGTAAATCTACACATACTAACGACTAGGGCCTCGTCCCTAAATGAACACATGGTGCTTTTGTGTTCGTGTTCCACCCGTCTCTATGGCCTTCTGAACTTTATCGGTGCTTTAACACGACTTCGCTTCGCCTTGTCTCCGTGGTGTGGAGTAATGACATCACACCTATGGTGTGCCCTTAGAATGCTTGGTCTCTGTGGCGCAGGGTGATGACATCACACCGACAGCGGGCCCTTGGAATGCTCTAAGATGAGTTCATGTCCTCAGCTGGCTGCGTTCCTGAGCACCCTTCTCCTCTCCTCCTCCTCCTCCTCCTCTCCTCCTCCTCCTCCCTGTCAGCCAGACCGTCTCCAGGTCTTCCGGCCTTGCCTCAGACCACCCAGAGGCCGCCTCAGCTGCTCGCAGATTCTCAGACGTGCTGACGTCAGTTCGATGAGTCCGAACCACGTTTAAATCTTTTTTAGGGTAACAGGGGCGGGAGGGGATTCTGTGAATTTTGCGTGGCCTTGAACAGATGGGTCACAGAGACTGAAATTATGGGCGGTGAACCACGTCTGGCAGAAACTTCCTGAATCCATGGGAGACGGACACAGTGATGAGTAGACTGGGGGGGGGGAGAGGAAGGGGGGCGGGGCTCTCTGGGGTTCTGAGCTCTGTTGATCTACTGTACAGTTTATGGATGTGCGCTCTGCCTCATAGAAACTCACACAAACACAGCAGCCTCAGCCCCCTCCACTATCCCGACATTCCCCCTTCCTCCACTTAGTGAAAACACAGCCACAACCAGCAACATGCACCGATCTACCTCCTCTCTCTCCTCTCACACACACTCCTCCTCCTCACTCACTCACATCTACTTTCTCTCCTCCCTACCCTTCCCCCTCCCTCCCACACACACCAGCACACACCAACCTGCACTAACAACTTTCTAACCTCCCTCCTCTCAACCTTCCCTCTCCCTCCCACAGCACAACCACTGCACTAATCTCTCTCTCTCCCTCCCTCTCTCCACATTCTCCTCTCTGTCTCCCTCCCTCCACACTTCTCCCTCTCTCCCTCCCTCCCAACACAGCACAACCAACTGCACTAATCTACCTCTCTCTCTCATACACTCCCTCCCTCTCACACACTATCTCTCTCCCTCCCAACACGGCACAAACAATTGTACTAATCTCTCTCTCTCTTCCTTCCTCCCTCTCCCTTCCTTGCTCCCTCTCTCTCTCTGTCTCCCCCTCTCTCTCCCTCCCTCTCTCTCTCTCCCTCCCTCCCTTGCTCCCTCTCTCTCTCTGTCTCCCCCTCTCTCTCTAAGCTGCTTTGAGTTATCTCCTCTCCTCCACAGCTGTATGTAGTGTGCTGACACCCACAACACATCCCCCAAAACCTCAATACTGGAGAAATGGAATAGCTTGCCACCTACAGGAAAATGCTAAGCACTGCAAGCAATATTAGCATTACAGGCTGACTGAAAGATTACCATGGAAACATTCTTTGTTGTTTCATGGTATAATAGATTGACCATGTGAAATTACTTTTAAGAATAATTATAATTAGCACAGTCCCTTTAGCCTCACCTCCGGCTCGCCCCTCGCAGGTGGAGAACGAGACGCAGGAGCTGGTGGACGGCTCGCTGATCGACCTGTGCGGGGCGACGCTGCTGTGGCGCACGGCGGAGGGCCTGTCCCGCACCCCCACCGTCAAGCACCTGGAGGCGCTGCGGCAGGAGATCAACGCGGCGCGGCCGCAGTGCCCCGTGGGCTTCAACACGCTGGCCTTCCCCAGCATGCGCCGCAAGGACGTGGTGGACGAGAAGCAGCCCTGGGTCTACCTGCACTGCGGCCACGTGCACGGCTACCACAGCTGGGGGGGCGGGCGTGAGCGCGAGGAGCGGCGAGGGGGGGGCGGCGGCGGCGGGGAACGGGACCGGGACCGGGAGTGCCCCATGTGCCGCGCCCGGGGCCCCTACGTGCCCCTCTGGCTGGGGTGCGAGGCGGGCTTCTACCTGGACGCCGCCCCGCCCACGCACGCCTTCAGCCCCTGCGGCCACGTGTGCTCGGAGAAGACGGCGGGCTACTGGAGCCAGATCCCGCTGCCGCACGGCACGCACACCTTCCACGCCGCCTGCCCCTTCTGCGCCCAGCAGCTGAGCGGGGAGCAGGGCTACGTCAGGCTCATATTCCAGGGGCCCGTGGACTAGCCCGCTGTCCTGGGGCGGGGCGCAGGGGCCTGTGGGACTAGCCCGCTGTCCTGGAGCGGGGGGCAGGGGCCTGTGGACTGTGGACTAGGCCTGTGGACTAGGCCGCTCTCCTGGAACAGGGGCCTGTGGACTAGGCTGCTGTCCTGGAGCGGGGTGGCAGGGGCCTGTGGACTAGGCCGCAGTCCTGGAGTGGGTAGCAGGGAGCAAGGCTATGTCAGACTCATATTCCCAGGGACCTGTGGATTAGGCCTGTGGACTAGGCCTGTGGATTAGGCCTGTGGACTAGGCCTGTGGATTAGGCCTGTGGACTAGGCCTGTGGATTAGGCTGCTCTCCTGACTCCTTCGCCGGGCTACTGACTAATAACCACACGAGCCGGTTTCCTTTCTTAAAAAAGACAAACAAACAAAAAAAAAACTTTTATTGGTTTTCCTTTGAGGGGTTTTTGGACTTTTCTTCTCCTCCTCCTCCCTGTTTTCACTTCTTTTTTTAAAGTGACCCTTTTAGTGAGTGCTGTTTTTTTAATTTTACAAAGAAACAAAGAGTACTATATTTTCACCCTAAAGGACAAACGGGAGAGGTCGCACACTCACACACAGAGACGTTGCTCGGGCGAATCCTTCTCTTTTTTTGGTAAAGAAATTGAAGTATTTTATTTACTAACGCAATGATTTTAATATTTTAATGCTCTGTTAGTGATGAGACAGTATCAATTTATACATCATACAAAGCTGTGTGTTGTGTGTGCGCGTGTGCGTGTCTGTGTTTTTCCCCTTTGAAGAACGTAACACAACCTGAACAGAGAAGACGTGTATTTATGCTTCATAAATAAATATTCCACTCTGAAATGCGAACTACATTAGTTTATAGGAAGAATTTTGCATTCTCTTTTCTTAATAGATACTATCATATATGATGTACCTAACTTGAATATTCACTTTTTTATGTCGATACAGTAAACATGTTAATCTGTATTAAAGAAACAGTGATAAAGGGGTTGGTGAATGATGGGATTTATATGTTTTGTTTTGCCTCTTATGTTCATGAGCATCTTTTCAGCATCTCTAACAAATTGAAGCTTTTTTTTATTTTTTAAAGATATTACATTTCTGTCATGCTGTGTGCTGACTTTTGTAATAGATATGTATTTATAATGAATATCCATCCATGGCATTATTTGGACTAAGTGTGGGCTCAGGGGTTCATTTGGAAAGTCACCTTTTTGCCCTACTTCATACGCCCTGAAATATTAGCCCTTGCTCAAGAAAGCTGCCTTGGGCATTCTTTTATTAAGAATATGCCTAAATGTGTTTGAGTTCCGGAATGTGGACCTGTGTGTGTAAGACTCAGCTTAAGTCCAGATCCCCCCCCAACCACTGCCAATAATATTACAGCTGCACTAACAGAACCCCCCCCCCCCCCCCCCACACACACACACACACTATGTGTCTTCAACTGCCAGATGTGGTTATTTATACACTTCGTCACCTGTCAGAAAACAGATATGTTGAAAAGTGTGTGATTGTTTCAACAATCATTCCCCGGTTAGTTTTAAGTTTGAAATGTACCCGTTTCAAACTGACTTTTAAACCATTAAATATTTATTTAAAAATGAACTAAATAAAACACTGAATTCTAAGATGTATTTATCAACGAAAGGGTGATCTTTTTGATTCGATGAACTAATTGAAAATTGTCAAATGGAGACCTAGTGCAGCAGGTAACTGAATGCTCTAGAATGCAAAACCTCAACTCATCTTTTTTAATTTTTTTAATACTGCGTCATTGGTCAAGCACAGTTCCCAGGGGTATGATTGGCTGGCTGTATGCCAGCGCATTCTGCAGCTCATTATCCTCTGCATAATAAGGCAAAGGAAAGCTCCAGCACACACAGTGTTAACCTCAGGGAGAGGCTCCTGCCTGGTCACTTCAAAATAAAAGTCTTCACTTCCCCAACAGTTGTGTCTGTATTGGAAATCTGAGGAGTCAACTTTTCATTTAAGATTTTTTTTTCTTTTTCCCCTTGGTTTTGTCTCAACCCAGTATTAAACATGTGTGAACTAAGCTATTATCTGTTAAATGCACATTGTTTCTCTCCTTGGGGAGGTGTGTAAGAAAGGGCTTTCTCTCCCCCCCCCCTCCCCTTGCATGGTCTGTCCACAAAAAGCATCACTTGAGCGTGTCTGCTGTAATCTGGATTTCCCTGATGCTTTCTGGCAAACGTTAATATTGTTCAGATTACCAGTTTTTGTACCAACTTTAAACAATAAAAGTTTCAAAATGACAAGTGTTGTATTGAGCAGTAATGCATTTAATGCCTTTTTTTTGTTTTAAATTTGAAACTGCCGCTGAAAAATCTGCATTATATTTCTTTTCTTCTGTATTGTGCTCCAGCCAGCTGGACTCCCCTCAGATCTCAATCGAGGAGTCATTTAATTTTCAACATACAGAAAATTTCTATGCCTCTTAATTGTTCCTATAAAATTGAATCCCACTCACTGATTGTGTGACTGCACAGGTACAGTAATTATTTCATTTGGCTGATGATTGACATCCACCCTGAATGACTCCAAGCAAATTGCTTTTCTCCAACAGTGCTCTCCACTAGAAATACTGATCATTAATTTTCCCAGGGTCAATTGAGTGCCATAACCTTCGGGATTTATTTAATTCATACAGTGGCTTCTCTCGTTTAATACAATCTGTAAGTAAACTTGATATCCAGGGTAATGTAGCAAAGCAATCCTTTTTTTTGCCATACATGCATTCAAAAACATACTCTCAAAGTCCCCTCTTCCCCAACAAGGAGACACGATCATACGGTGTCTTCTAACATTAAATTATGGGCGAGGTACTTGTCCTTCCATTGTTGTCATAAAAAAATCATTAATGCACAATAGTGACACCATGTGGAGAAAATGGTTAAAGGCATCGCAAATAGGCGAGTAGGCTAAACACATCCTTGACTTTTTAAGAGTTAATTGTAACTGACAATTTAGTCGTTTAGCAGACGCTTTAAGCCAAATGCTTTGGAAAGGTGCATTTCACACAAGCAAACACCATATGAACAAGAGATAGGTACAGTTACAGTCATGATGAGCTCCAGACCTGTGAAACGGTGAAAATTGTTTTATTAAAGATAAGACGTTGAATTCATAAGAGAATGACCAAAAGAAAAATTTTAAATAATCTCACAACAGAATCAAACCTGAAATGAAAAATGTACTGGGTAGACACCAAATAAACAATATAAAAATCTTTATCAAGCCCACAAGTTAGTTTGTTAATAACAAGAAAATATCGCACCCATAAGTAAATTTAGTTATGCATTGTTTCGTTCTCTTAACCCAATTTAGTTCCTCTAATTAAGTAGCTACTCGACTTTACTTTGCGGCAGGTGGGCCAACGTCAAGGCAACACATTCATACATTCGCATTCCATTCGCTCCCGTGCAGTGCATTCTGGCCGTTGCGCGGTGCATTGTGGTTACACCGGCCGATCGCTGTCCCTGGTTGTTGTCTAGTGATTGTGATGGTGGATAGGAGAGTCTACGCTGCTCGGAGCTGCCGTGTTTCGACTTACAGTTACTCATAACGTCGTTGCAGCGTTAAACTACCGATGAGGTGAATGAACCACATTTCCTTCTCATAGCTTGGCTGGGGAATACTTCCGTCGGACGTATTTAAATTGTTTTGCAGCTGTCAAATGGCTTTAGTTATCCAGCTAGCGATTTCTGTCCAAGCAAGTCAGGCTTCACTACGTGTATGACTATCCAGCTGGAAACAAACTAGGCCGCAGCCAACTAGACTAGCTACCGACGGGCCTATGCTGTTTTTCTGTGCACAGTTTGAATGAGGTTCGCTTTCTGCAGGGCAATAAATAATGGCTGGAGTTGGTAAGCTGTCTGGCGTGCAATTAAAAGCTGTCTCCTTAAAGTAGTACAACCTCGAACTTGTACTGAACCAACTGGCTAGCCTAGCTTAGCCAGCTAATGTAGCCAGTTCTAAGCCAGCTAACTCGGTTAGCTCATCTTCGTTAGCTGTACTACTCGGTTGTTTTCTAGCTAACTTACTAGTGTTAATGAATATCTTAGTAAACGTTACTGGGTTTGCATGTAGTCATATGTGGCCTGATAGCTCGCTAACATTAATGTTAACTTTGACTGTTTTGTCCAGTGGAGGTAGTCTATCTATATAGCTAGATACATAGAGAATAATTTCAGGTGTCTGCAGCCAGCTTGGTAACTTAACTAACTCGCTATCTGGATGGTAATTTTCGTTGGTTACCAGCCTTGTTTGCTATTTGGTTAGCTTGTCAACTAATCAGTCAAGTTAACATTTGTTAAATCTTTCTCGCTGCGTGTCTGCGTGTCCTGTGCTGTCTAGTGACACCTTACTTGAGGAACTTGCATGGCTACCGGTAGCAATCAAATGTGCCTGGCATTGATGGTTGTAAAAAGATTAACGGTGTCAGTAACTAATCCAACTAGCGGGTCTTGATACTGTTTACGAACAAAACAATTAAGCCCACCTTAACGTTTGCTAGCTGGCGAGTTGCAACTTCTTGTGTATAGAAAAACGTATTGTGTGTAGTCAACATAATAGCTAGCTCGCCAACGTTATTGTAACTCTCCGTATTGTAACAGCGTCATATCATAAACTGTTAACTTAGTGTCGCTAGTTTGTCTACTGCAGAAGGAGCATCAGTGACGTTACCCAATGCCAGTTTCATTTTATATGTGGTACCATTCATAGCTAGTAAATAAGCAACGCTAAACAGCCTTTTGCTTGCCAAATGTTCGTTTTCCAATGCATGTTTGTCAGCGAGTTAATTTCCGACATTATTCTTAAACCGATGATCATGCATATGAATCAAGCCCGTGTGGCAGTAATGTTGTTGAAATATTTGTGCTCATGCTTGTCTCCATCTGGAGTGGAGAGTCTCTCAAAGTGTAGTGTTGTTTTTACTCTCTAAGTGTATTCGCAGAGACGCATTGATGCCTCTCCACTTGTGCCTTTATGAAAGATTAACCCCGCAGGTTTTCTGTCATTTTCACGTTAAACGTTATCGACTGTTCACTTCATTGCCGAAGAAAGTTTAGTTTCAGTTTTAGGTGTTGCTTTTCGTTTCTTTTTTTGCCAGGAAAAGAAATGACAAAAAGAAATAATATTTTCGGTGGTTTTTTTTACCAACCGTGGCACTTTCGTTTCTGTTTTATGCAAAGTGTAGTGGTTTATTTAACCCAGTCTTTGAAAAAAATGCAACTCTTTAGTTCCAAGCGTGAGCTCTCCGTCCATGCTTTAAATTGTGTTCTTTACTTTCTTTTTAAAAGAGCTTATCTTCCCCGAGTGGTATAGCTTACATAACATAACTTGCCCATTATCCATTAATCCACATATAGCCTACAGTTGCATATTTACCTGTGGGTTACAGCAGAACACCACCTTATCACATGAGCCATGATAAATGTGTGTGTGCGCACATGCGTGTGTGTGCGTGTGAAGGAATGAGCACAGAGTGCAACCTGTCTGATCTGTTGCATGACTTCGTCATGAAGCTATTGTGCTCTTATGCTTTTTGTGTGCTACAAATTTAACCCAACAGGAAGTATGAATGACTGCATGTCAGTTTCAAGTCACTGTGTGACGTGGTCATTTTTTGCTGTCTGAAGCTCAGTGGGCGTTTTAGAATGTGACGGCCGCACTGTGAGTGGTGTTGGAAATGGGCGAGGTCTTTTCACACCGGAGTCGCGTTTGTTTTCCCAAGAATTCGCCTCGAGCTCTTAGGCCAGATTACAACTGCATTTTTTCCCCCCCCTCCTCACTCGCCGTGGTTGCAAGCGGTAGATCCTCCGGCCGCCCATTGGCCGGCATCGTAAATCCACAGCCACCGATTGTCCGCTCTCCGTTCTGACCCCTCCCCCTTTCCTGTTCCCCCCCCGCAGCCTGGTTTCCCCGCTGCCCTGATGCCATGGCCTCCAGCCGCAGCTCCTCTTCAGTGCCTCGCCCCGGCGGCGGCGGCGGCGGCGGCAGCGGGAGCGGCGGCCATGCGCTCTTCAGGAAGGACCGGGACAGAGACTCCGCCCCCCGACACTATAAGCCCACCCGCTCGCTGCCCGACGTCTGCCCCATGGAGCCCACAGGTAGCGCCCACCCGCGCCAAGGTCTCACTGAATCCAGCCTTAAAATCACTCTGAATCCAGCCTTAAAATCACTCTGAATCCAGCCTTAAAATCACTCTGAATCCAGCCTTACAATCACTCTGAATCCAGCCTTAAAATCACTCTGAATCCAGCCTTACAATCACTCTGAATCTAGCCTTAAAATCACTCTGAATCTAGCCTTAAAATCACTCTGAATCCAGATTCAGATTCTTTAATGACCACACAGCCAAGGCTGGTGGAACTTGTTAGCGGTACAGTATAGTAAAGAAAACAACAGGGTCCCAACATTTAACGGCTACATCACAATAATTTATAACGCAGTACAACATGGAACATCCCAGACAATGTAACACAAGTGCAATATGAATCCAGCTTTAAAATCACACTGAATCCAATTTCCATGAAAGGAAAAGTAAAGCTAAGTTATCCATTTGCTTCGCTGTGCCTTCTGGGTGGCTTCCATTGTGGACTTTGACTCACTGCAGACGTGTGCATTGCTCATTTCAGGCTTACCGTTAAAAATGTCTGATTCCGGCAACAAGCATTCCCTGATATTTGTTCCACTGGGTTAGTCCGTGACTAAAATCTTTTTTTATTGTTTGTTTATGGTACATTCTAAATATTCAGTGCATTTTGAAATGCTGTTAATCCATACGAAAGCTATCCTCTCCTGATCAGAAGCGGCTGGGCTGTATTTGTGATGGACGCCCCTCTCCCCCCCACCCCCCCACCCCACCCCCGCAGGTGATGCTGGGAGGCTGTGCGACGGGCCGTCGGTGGTCGCCGACCAGCACAGGTGGACCGTGTACAACTCCAAGGTCAACCTGCCCGCTGCACTGAACGACCCCCGGCTGACCAAGAGGGAGTCGGACTTCTTCACCAAAACCTGGGGCCTGGACTTCGCCGAGACCGAGGTCATGCCCGCCCACTACCTCCCCAACATCACCAAGGAGCACTTCTTCGGCTACCTGCAGGAGACCTCCCAGGTGTGCACCTGCCTCCTCCCTCTCCCTCCCTCCCCATTCCCTTTATCGCTCTTCCTTCTGTGCTTTTATACAAACTTTGTGCAATGAAATGGAAAATGGACAGCATTTATATAGCACATTTTCCAGCAACAACTGTACAAAGCGCTTCACAATGAATTCCTCTCATTCACCCATTCACACACACACTCACTCACACACGAAAGACATCAAGCAGCTCGTTGGGTGCAGTTGGGGTTAAGTGTCTTGCTCAATGACACTTTGACACTCAGAAGACCAGGGA
This sequence comes from Anguilla rostrata, assembly GCF_018555375.3. Lineage (NCBI taxonomy): Eukaryota > Metazoa > Chordata > Actinopteri > Anguilliformes > Anguillidae > Anguilla > Anguilla rostrata. The sequence continues at coordinate 4,870,014 of NC_057934.1, read as the reverse complement.
TCGAACCGTCAACCTTCCAGTTGCCAGACAACCGCTCTACCTCCTTCGCTAATGTTGCCCCCAAATGGTGTTTTTTGTGTCTAATATAGAGAGAGAAAATCCATGAAAGGTGCAAGAACATCTGTCCTGTGAAGGATGAACTCGATTCAGCCTCCAACATCACAAACAACCACGGTACGGTTTTCTCTATCAAACTCCTTACTGTACCTTTCAGCACCCTGTAACCTATTGTGCTTTTTCATCTGGCAGTCCTCCCCTTAATTATGTTCACTTTTAGAGAACATGTGTTTTTGTAGCCACCCTGTGAAGTTTGTCTGCACCTGGCAAGATAAACCTGTTGCTCTGAGATTCCTTTGTTTATTGCGACAGCGAGGAATTTGACTTCCTTTATTAACACCCTTGGCAGTGCAGACATTGGAATGTAAATGGCATGTGGTTGTAAACTATTTGATCAACGTATTTGAAATGTAAAAAATTTCAGCATTGAATTTAAAAATGCAAATAATCAAATGTCTGTGCATTTCAAGCAGGTCAGGTAACTGACATAAAATGCACTTTTCCCCCTTGTGCCCCCCCCCCCCCCTTAACTGCAGATAAATCACGGACAGAACTGGAGCAGGTGCCTAAGGTAACCCCCCCCCCCCCCCCCCCCCGAAATCTTTATCAGCGGGTCATGTTTGGCTTCGTTTGTGTGTGTCTCGTCTTTCAACTTTATCCCACTCAACTGAACTTGGAGAACCCGCAAGCTTTTCATTGTAACAATACTGTACTCAGTGTAAATCCCATTGTCCTCCAGCTAGCTGGGTAGCTAGCAAACTGTAGGCTAGCTAATGTGCAGCAGAGCATGCTAGCTAGCTAACGTCAATTCTTATTGCTAATTCTGTCGCTAATGTTAGAAAGCTCCATTCCTAATTCACAGCTGATGTTGATGGAGTACCCTGTGATAGATTCCAAGTTATTTCACACCTGTGTGTGCCCCTTTCCCCTCATATACCCCCCGTTTACCGTCATGTATCTCAGTAGTCGTGCTTCGTATGTAGCCTAGTCATATTCCCGCTTAGCGGCGGCTAATGCTACTTCCACGTTCGCTGCGCTAACCGTCGTTTCGTTGCGGCGGCAGATCTTCATGAAGCCGGACTTTGCGCTGGACGACCCGGCGACGTTCAACGCCGTGCTGCCGTGGTCGCACTTCAGCATCGCCGGGGGCAAGGGCTCCCGGGACGTGGCGTCGTCACGGCTACTGCAGGAGAAGGTGAGCCGTGTGATGTCATCTGCGCGCTGTGAACCGTGATTGGATGAGAATCATGTGTATGAAATTCACTTGACTGTGCTGGTTACTGGTGAACCCACTGTCTGAGCTCCCCCCCAGGTTCCCCCCCCCAAGGTGGCTTTCCCTTGCCCCTGTCACCCCAGGCTTGTTTTTCTCTGAGTTATAGGCCAAGGTTGGCTGTGTATTGCGATGAATGCATTGTAAAATGGGCTCTATAAATAGTTTTTGATTGGCCCTGAAAGGAGTAAGAATAATAACCGTCTCTTGTGCTGTTACTTGATTGACCTCTGAATATTACTGATGCTCGTAGGAAGTCAAGCCTTAGTCAGTCACTTGTGGTGCTTCTGGAGTTTTACTGTCTTGTTCAGGTTAAAGAAATTTGTACTGAATTTAAAGCTGTTTTTCTTGCTTGTCACTGTGGCTGTACTCGAAGGTGTCATGTTTCCACATTTTTTCCTGGTAAACGCTATTTCCCTGTTTGAAATACAGTGATTCCCAGCCTTGCCTTAACTTATCAGGCTTGTTATCACCTTGGAGTACTTTGTGACTGACCCGGTTGACCTGCTGATGTGTCACAAGTCAGCCAGCTCGCAGGGACGCGGTTGGCTAATAAACCTCACGGCCAGTTGCTCCAGTTATATCGGTTCCTTCTGAAACTCGGGCTCCGCGCTGAGCTGTGACTTCCCGTTCCTGCAGCTCTGGAGCAGGGATGTGAAACTGACTTTCCGAGGAGACGCGGAGTCTACAGCTTTTCGGCGCGGCTCGGCACTTAAGTGCTCGGTGTGAGTCATCGATCCTTCGCCCCTCCTTTCCCGATCCTCGGGCCGGTCGGCTGCTGAAACAGGCAGACGCCGCACTTCTCCGGGACGGGGGGCTTTGTGACCCCTGCTGGGGAGGGAAAAGGCTTCTGGGGTTTGAGGGCGAGTCTCCAGCTCGTCTCGCGATAGACAGGCGGATTTGATCTGGAGACGTACTCGCGTGGCTGCCTCAGACAGCTCTTAAAGTCATCGCGGTCAGCTGCGCTGTCGAAATCCTAGCTAAGACGCGTGCCACATTCTCAGACTGTGGCTTTTGCGGAAGTGGGAAGCGTCTGACACGTGCCCCACCCCCCACTCAGCCGTTTGAATTGCTGCCTTCACTGAGCTGATGCGACTGTTAGAAAATATTGGGAGGTGGGAGGCGGCTGCTACTTCCAAAGCTGAATTCATGCAGTGTATGAGCTGTCATTTCTCATGTCTGACTCTAATAGCTCCCCTTGTGGAGAATCGTCAGCCTGCGAAACTAGGTTGAGTGAGTTGAGGTGAGTTGAGGTGAGTTGAGGTGAGGTGAGGTGAGTGAGTTGAGTAAATGGACTGCATTTATATAGCGCAAAGCGCTTTACAATTGATGCCTCTCATTCACCAGAGCAGTTAGGGGTTAGGTGTCTTGCTCAGGGACACTTCAACACGCCCAGGGCGGGGATCGAACCGGCAACCCTCTGACTGCCAGACAACCACTCTTACCTCCTGAGCTATGTTGCCCCTAGTGAGTGAGTTGAGTGAGTGAGTTGAGTGAGTGAGTTGAGTGAGTGAGTTGAGTGAGTGAGTTGAGTGAGTGAGTTGAGTGAGTTGAGTGAGTTGAGTGAGTTGAGTGAGTTGAGTGAGTTGAGTGAGTTGAGTGAGTGGGAGAGTTGAGTGGGAGAGTTGAGTGGGAGAGTTGAGTGGGAGAGTTGAGTGGGAGAGTTGAGTGGGAGAGTTGAGTGGGAGAGTTGAGTGAGAGAGTTGAGTGAGTGAGTTGAGTGAGTTGAGTGAGTTTAGTGAGTTGAGTGAGTTGAGTGAATGAGTAAGTGAGGTGCTTTGCCTGGTAACCAAGAGTAACCCCCTCCTGTCCCCCCTCCCCCCAGCTGAGCCACTACCTGGACGTGGTGGAGGTGAGCATTGCGCGGCAGATCTCCCTGCGCTCCGAGGCCTTCTTCCACGCCATGTCGTCGCAGCACGACCTGCAGGACCGGCTGCGGGAGACGGCGCGGGCGGTGGCGGCGCTGCGGGAGCGCATGGCGGCGGTGGAGCGCGCCCTGTGCGAGGGCCCGCTGCGGGTGCTGCGCCAGGCCGTCGCCCGCGGCAACTGCGTGCGGCTGCAGAACAAGCTGAAGCTGATGGCGGCCGTGCACCAGACGCAGCCCACCGTGCAGCTGCTGCTCTCCACCTCCGAGTTCGTGGGCGCCCTGGAGCTCATCGCCACCACGCAGGAGGTGCTGCAGCAGGAGCTGCAGGGGGTGCTCAGCTTCAGGTCAGGGAGGAGGCGCAGGCCTGTCTGCTTATCTGCTTATATGTGCACACACTCACTTACTCACTCGCGCACACACACACACTCACTCATATTCACTCACACACAGACACGCACACACTCACTCATTCTCACTCACACACAGACACGCACACACACTCACTCATTCTCACTCACACAAATGCATGCACTTGCTCACTCACTCACTCACAGGTATTAACTCACTCACTCCAACACACACTCACACAAACACACACATTTACTCACTCACACAAGCTCACATGCTCGCACTCTCTTGCTCATACACACACTTTCTCTCTCACACACACACACACACACACACACACACACCCTCACTCACTTGTGGGCACATATACACATTAAATGTCACTCACACAGACACATACACATACACTCAGTCGTGTGCACACACACGTTTATATACACATGTACGCTACCACCACTGAGGCTAAAATGACAGCTCACAGAAGTGCTCATTTACACATTGTATAAATAGAAATGTGTTTCGACAGGTACCTCCAACAGACAATTTAGTTGCCCAAAAGGTGAACTACACTGGTATGACCACAGGGTGGCAGCACTTGATATTAGAACATTACTACTTCAGTGCTGAACTACTTTTTCCAATATTTATGCTCTTCTTTCATAAATATTTATTATTATATCTAGGGCTTATCTGTTTTAAAAAAAACAATATGCCCTTAATTATATCTCTTGCCCCAGTTTTTGGCGTTGCGATAAAGTTTTGGAGTTGTGTGGGACGAGCCTCTGTGTGTAGCGCTGGGTCAGTTCGTCCCTGAGCTCGTAGCTCCTCCCCTCTCCCCCCAACAGGCACCTGGGCTCCCAGCTCTGTGAGATGGAGAAGCTCATCGACAAGATGATGATCGCCGACTTCAGCACCTACGCCCGGAGCGACCTCAACCGGCCCCTGGAGGAGGACGTCCAGGTCCTGGAGAAGGTCCGTTTCCGACCCCGGCTCGGGTGGGACGTCTGAAGATGTGGGGCGGAGGGGGGTAGGGAGTGGGGCAGTGTTTCAGTGTGGAGCCGATGTTCCTCTGCGTCTTTGCATTGCTCACAGTTTTAAGTAGGACAGCATCCATTAGAGTGTCTAGACTAGTGGGCTGTGTGGGCCTGCGGGACCTGTCTCTGAATCCCTGGGGTGTTGCTACGGTTTCCGCCCGGAGGAAAATACTTTGCCTTAGTAGCGGGGGATGAGAATCGCCAGGGTGAATGGATTACAGATGTGTGAAGCTGTGCGCTGGTCGATGTGCGTTGGTCGATGTTGAGGAAGTCCGCCAACTAGAGGGGAGAAGAGAATGAAAAATGAATTCAAAGAAACTAGAAGGCCTTCACAGTAGGCAAAGGCCACTGAATGGATGTAACTCTGTGTGGTACTGACTGAGAGAAATGGCCTGTGCGTTAGTTCAGTGTCTCACGTTGTTTGTTTAGCCTCTCAGTTGTTGGGACATGCTAGAAGTAAAAGCTCATTGGCTGAGTGCTGATCACGTGATCGCCTGTGTGTTGCCGGGCAGGACCGGCTGGAGTCCCTGGTGTTCGGCCTGCTGCGGCAGAGGAAGCTGGACTTCCTGGAGATCTACAGCGAGGAGATGATCATGGCCGCCAAGGGCATCGTCAAACAGGTGAGTCCAGCGGGCACACCTGGGAACACCTGGGAAGTGGGAGAATGATGGAGAGGGCAGGGGTTACAATGACGGGCAGGGGTTAGCATGGTGAGCTGGGGTTAGCATGGTGGGCAGGGGTTAGCATGGTGAGCTGGGGTTAGCATGGTGGGCAGCGGTTAGCATGGTGAGCTGGGGTTAGCATGGCGGGCAGAGGTTAGCATGGTGAGCTGGGGTTAGCATGGCAGGCAGAGGTTAGCATGGTGAGCTGGGGTTAGCATGGTGAGCTGGGGTTAGCATGGTGGGCAGCGGTTAGCATGGTGAGCTGGGGTGAGCTTGGGTTAGCATGGTGGGCAGCGGTTAGCATGGTGAGCTGGGGTTAGCATGGTGGGCAGGGGTTAGCATGGTGAGCTGGGGTTAGCATGGTGGGCATTGGTTAGCATGGTGAGCTGGGCTTAGCATGGTGGGCAGTGGTTAGCATGGTGAGCTGGGGTTAGCATGGTGAGCAGGGGTTAGCATGATGAGCTGGGGTTTGCGTGGTGAGCTCGGGTTAGCATGGTGGGCAGCGGTTAGCATGGTGGGCAGAGGTTAGCGTCATGGGCAGCGGTTAGCATGGTGAGCTGGGGTTAGCATGGTGGGCAGCGGTTAGCATGATGAGCTGGGGTTTGCGTGGTGGGCAGCGGCTAACGTTGTACGCAGGTACTGGCGTGTGAAGGTCCTCTCAGGTAGACTGAACGCCCGTTCAGGTTCTGTGAGTTTATGTGCGCCAGCCTCATAAACCGCCCCACTTATGGACAGAAACAAATTTGCCCAAAATCCCAGAGAGCGTATGAGCCAGCCGAGCTGCCAGCGTTGGAGGGAACACTGTGTTCCTAATGCTCCGTTTACTGAGGCAGCCCTCAGCTAGACCCTCTTACTCCCAATATTCAAGTCCCAGAGCGACGAGCCTTCGTTATTTTACATTGTTATATTTGTGTACATGTTCCGCTGTTGTGTTTTTAATGTTCTGCTGTCACAGGTGACCAGTAGCAGAACTGCGTGTGTTGCTTTGCTGTCTCAGTTCAGTAATTCTTCAGCAGTTATATTAGCCGTCATCCCACAGCCCGTTTATTACGAGACATAATTTCGTGGATTTGCGCTATTAAGTTCCCTGTGTTCCGCTACTGAGCGTCTTACGGCCTCATTTCCATTCCCTGGAAGAGCTCACTTTCCCATCTCGATAGATTTAGGAGTATTTAGCGTGATTACACCACATATAATCTACATCAGCACTGCGAACAGAAAATTTATTTTTAACAGCAGGCTCTGTTGTTTATGAGGTAAAGAGATCTGTGGTGTTGCTGTGGTAATGAGTGCCTGGCTCTGATTGGTCAGCATGTGAAGTCTAACAGTGATGCAGCAGGTCTTCATCTATCAGAGCTGTCCCATAAATTTTATTTGACCCTCTCAGAAGCTGTAATAAAATGAGGACCTTCGATTTCCTATGTTACATTCATAAAATAAACCACAGGAAACTTGGGAATAATAAATGAAAAGTAAATTGGTGTCAATACCCCCAGTTAACTTGGAATGACAGAATAAAACAGAATTAAAAAAAAACAAAAAACAATTTTGCCTTCCAAAGGTGTGTTGTCCTTTGATGTTAGTTCTGTTACTGTATTCCTTGTTTTGTCTTGGGGCAGTCTGTGGTGATTGTTTGCATAATGTTCCAATAAACCCCTCTGCAGGGAGATTGGGGGGGTGGGGGTGGGATGACTTATTCTTTCCAGGGTTTTTTTTTTTAATGTTCACATGAAATTACTGAGTCTCCAGAATTGCATTTCAAAGTGTGCCGCTCCCCCCTTCACGGTGATTCATTTTTTCTGTTTTTCTTTCTTTCTTTCGTGTTCTTTGAGTGCCTGGGTGAGAAAGTCAGTTTTGCCATTTAATGTGTATTTTTAACTTTGGGTGTTGTTTTTTTTTGGTTTTTTTTCCCCCCGTCTCCCCCCAGTGTGTCTTGAACACGGTGTCGCAGATGGAGGAGATCGACACGGAAACGGTAGTGAAGTGAGTACCGCCTTCTGAAGGAGGGAGTGGCATTACATTGCATTACATTACATTACATTGCATTACATTACATTGCATTACATTGCATTATATTACATTACATTGCATTACCTTACCGGCATTTAGCAGGACGCTCTTATCCAGAGACACAACGTTTATATTGTATCCATTCATACAGCTGGATATATACTGAAGCAGTGCAGCTTAAGTACCTTGCTCAAGGGTACAATGGCAGTGTCCCACTGGGGAATCGAACCTGTGACCTTTAGGTTACAAGACCAGCTCCTTACCCATTATACTACACTGCCCTCAAGTGGTGGCCTCTCACACGCATGGCTCTCTCCTGGAGCTCTCTGTGCTCGTGAGCGTGCTGGAGGCCTGGTGTGTGCCAGGGGGATGGCGGCGGGTTGGGGGGGTTTTGGGTAGGGTACCAGTTGAGCTGCCTGACGCTGTATCACACCTCTCTCAAAGCACAGTCAAGGGAACCAACTGCCTTTCCTGCAGAGGGGATGATAGGCTGGCATAAACTGGGCAGTGTCGTATCTACAGATTTCTTACATGTTCAGGTTCCTTATGTACGTATAAGCAGCTGGCCGTCTAATGAAGTTCGCCAGGTGAATTCATCCAAGCCTCTGCCTTCACTTTGTGCCTCTGAGTTCTAATGTAGTGTTATCGCTGTTAGCCTCCTTCGGTGTGTTCCCTGGTTCAGTCCTCCCCGCAGCGCATACTTTATCACTGACAAAGGTTTAGTTTAATAAAAGCTGTTCTGTGTCCTGCTTTGATTTTACAAACCGAGCACGACTGCCAAGAGATGCACAAAAGAGCAGCAGCGTCGCTTTCAACTTCCTGCCAAGCGCTGGCGCAGCCTGACGCCTCCGTGTGTTTGTGACTGTGGTTCTCTCTCTCTCTGTCTTACTCTCTCTCTCTCTCTCTCTCTCCCTCTTCCTCTCCCCCCTCTCTCCCTCTCCCTCTCACTCTCACTGTCTCTCTCTCTCTGTCTTTCGCACTCTCTCTCTCTCTGTCTTTCGCTCTCTCTCTCTCTCTGTCTTACTCTCTCTCTCTCTCTCTCTCTCTCTTACTCTCTCTCCCTCTCTCTCTCCCTCTCCGCCCTCTCTCCCTCTCCTCACACTCTCACTGTCTCTCCGATCTCTCCCCCTCTCTCTACTCTCCTCTCTCTCTCTCTCTCTCTCTCTCCCTCCCTCCCTCCCTCCCTCCCTCCCCCTATCTTTCTCTCTGCTCTCTCTGCTTCGTGTGTGACAGGCTGGCGGACCAGATGAGGCTCATGACCTTTGTGCAGTGGTTCGAGCTTCTGAGGAACGTGTTCGAGAACTTCAACCTCTTCCTGAAGCGGATCAAGGTGGGAGGGGAGACTACGGTGTAACCGTCAGTCCGCCGAGACTCACTGGAAAATTAAGCCCAGATCCGATCAATAAGACGCCTGCCGCTTCGTTAAAAAGATTTGTGAACATTTGTTAGATTGGGCATGTGAGGCCATGGGTATGTGGGCGATCCAGTATTGTTTCATTTGTGAGATGAAGCCTAAGCCAGTGGGGTTAATGCATGTTATTTCGCTACTTTGATTTGGAGTTTTTGAATGTGTCAGATACAGACCTCAGAGGTGTGTTAGTGTCGTGCGGCCTACTGCTCTTCCAGAGAGGCGGTGTTAGTGTAAACGCCCCGGCTGTTCTGTGTGCCCGCTGCCCCCCCTCAGGCCACGCTGAACGTGATCCGGAACGTGGTGCTGGAGGTGCTGGACAGCAGCCAGCGGGGCAAGCTGGCGGAGGCGGCGGTGGCAGAGTGCCGTCCGGGCCCCCCGGGGCCCCCCCAGCCCCGGGACTCTGACGTGGCCTACCTCACCCACGAGGGCCTGTTCATCAGCGACGCCTTCGGCGAGCCCGAGGCTCCGCCCCCCGGCCCGGACGCCCGCCCCGCCCCCAGCGCCCCCCGCGCCCCGCCGCAGCCGCGCGGCGAGCCCTCCTGCGGCAGCGACTCCGCCTCCGGCACCACCGAGTCCTCCTCCAGCCGCGGAATCACGTACGTACTGAGAGCAGCCTTCCCCCCGCGTGTGGGGTGGTCCTCTGCGTGTACCTGCAGCTGAGATTCTGCTCAATCATGTCCTCTATATCAGTGTGAGTATATCAGTGAGGCTATATCAGTGTGAGTATATCAGTGCAGGTATGTCAGTGAGGCTATATCAGTGTGAGTATATCAGTGTGAGCATATCAGTGCAGGTATATAACTTATAACAGGGCTGCCCAACCCTGTTCCTGGAGATCTGTCGTCCTGTAGGTTTTCATTCCCTAATTTGACACCCGTGACTATCTCTGATTACACCGTGATCTCTAGCTGATGAATGAGGTGTGGATTTGTTTGTGTTGAAATGGAAACCTGCAGGACGACAGATCTCCAGGAACAGGGTCAGGTAGCCCTGAGATACAGGGTCTGAACCCCGCTGTTTGCTGTCTGCGGCCTCCCCCCTCTCCCGCCCGCTCCCCGCCCCCCGCCTCACCTCCTGTGTCCCCCCCCCCCAGGGTGAGCGAGGACATGATGCCCTCGGACCTGGAGCTGGGCCGGGTGGCGGGGAACGTCCAGGAGCTGCTCTACACCGCCTCGGACGTCAGCCACGACCGCTGCGTCAAGTTCCTCATGGCGCGGGCCAAGGTAGCGTGCGCCGGGGTGAAACCGCGCTCACGCTCGGGAGCGTAACCACGCCGGGGGCGCGGCCAGTTCCCGCTCAATCCGCTCAATACAGGAAGCGGGGAGTTCCCATAATGCTCAATGGAGCATTTACAGTGGAATTTCAGTTTCATTTCCTGAATCGATGGAATTGAGAGGGATACAGACTCAAAACCTCGGTTGATGGTGTCCCTGAGGCGTGACACGTGACCGAGAAACAAACCCCATAATGCCCTTTGACCTGTCCGTGTGCCTGGCTTTCTCCCCCTCTTTTTTTTCTCTTGCTCTAATTGCTGAGTGTTGATCCGTGGCTGCTCCAGGTCACATAAGGGTACGCAGTGTGTTGACTCCTCTCTCCTTCTCTCTCCTCCTCTCTCCCTTCTCCTCCTCTACCCTCTCCTCTCCTCTCCCGGCCTGTGCTCCTCTCTCCTGTGCGCTCCTCCCTCCTCCTGCTGCAGGACGGGGCCCTGGAGCGGCTCAGCTCCTCGGAGTTCGTGTGCCTGTCCCAGGCCGTGGAGCAGTTTGTGCGGGACACGGAGGAGCTGTGCCACCGCCGCAGCGTCTCCCTGCAGGGGGCGCTGCAGAGCCAGGCCAACCGCTTCGTCCACCGCTTCCACGAGGAGCGCAAGACCAAGCTCAGGTGTGTGTGTGAGTGTGTGTGTTTGTAACGGTGTGTGTGTGTGTGTGTCTCTAACGGTGTGAGTGTGTGTGTATATGTATGTGTGTAACGGTGTGTGTGTGTGTGTGTGTGTAACGGTGTGTGTGTGTGCGTGTGTGTGTGTGTGTGTAACGGTTTGTGTGTTGGTGTGTGTGTGTGTTGTGTGTGTAACGTGTGTGACTGGTGTGTGTGTGTGTGTGTGTGTGTGTGTGTCGTGTGTGTGTGTGTGTGTGTGTAACGGTTGTGTGTGTGTGTGGTGTGTAACGGTGTGTGTGTGTGTGTAACGGTGTGTGTGTGTGTAACGGTGTGTGTGTGTGTGTGTAACGTTGTGTGTGTGTGTGTGTAACGGTGTGTGTGCTCCTCTCCCAGTCTGCTGCTGGATAATGAGCGCTGGAAGCAGGCTGAGGTTCCGGCGGAGTTCCAGGACCTGGTCAACTCCATCGCCGACGGCAGGATCAGCCTTCCAGACAGGAAGCACACGGGTACGCTTGCCCCTTATATCCCGACACAAGGCCTTTATCCCGACACAAGATATTTATATCCCGACACAAGGCCTTTATCCCGACACAAGGCCTTTATATCCCGACACAAGGCCTTTATCCCGACCCAAGACACCTTTGACGTGTAATACCTGCACCGCAAGGCCTTCTATATACACACAATGTGACTTTATGTGTGAAGACACTGATCGCTTCGTGCGTCGTTAGCGAAGACTGTAGCACCAGCAGAATGTGGGCCATTATACCCAGCAACCCACATCAGCAGATAATAAGCTGTGCACTTGTGGTTAGGTGCTCAGGATTGGCAGCTGTAAATGCCTTGAAGAGACAGAAGTGCAGTTTCACACCTGTGGGATCTAGAACATTCTTCCATGTCCCCGTGGCTGCTGTACGGCAGCTCTGCGGCTCTGTTTGGTGAAAGTCTCCCTCTGCTCTGTGTGTTTCCCCATCGTAGGTACAGAAGACAGGAAGCCGAGTGAGTACTTGACTGTGGATGGGCAGAAGTATGCTGTCGTTGGGTAAGTAAGGCTAAACTACAGTTGGCTTCTTGCCTGACAGAAATCTCCATCTGGAAGTAAAAATACTCAATTTCTTTTCATTTGGTTTTTTTAAATTTAAATGCACCTTCAGTCAATAAAAAAAATCATATTGGTATAAATTGTCACTTTTTTATAGTTTTTTCTGAACCATGGTCTGTGCTGATTGTGTACTCCTGCACGTGAAAATGTACCCTGTGACCTTTGACCCTTTGCGTTGTGCCCAATCAGCACGGTGCTGCTGCTGATCCGGATCTTCCTGGAGTACTGCCAGTGCGTCAACGACATCCCTTCCATCGCCACGGACATGCTGACGCGCCTCTCCGACCTGCTCAAGGTACCTCGCCGGGAACTCTGGGGTCCGGTGAATTGGGCTGTCAGTGTGCTGGAGTGTGCAGCCGCTAACGCCCGGTCTGTGTGACCTAGCAACAGACACATTCACTACCGCTGGCCTCACTGTAAGGTACAGAGGTACAGACAGTCAGATTCTCTTTCTGTGGCGAAGGGGATGATGAGGGTAATTGCTACTATTATACCTCACGTATTTGGCTAGGTCGGTCCTCCTGGAAATAGATATTTCAAACTCATTTACCTTTGCTTCTAGATATGTGAAGAGAAAAGGGAAATTTTTAAATGTCATTTGGGTGCTCTTTTATAGATTTTCTTGTACATATTGTGAAATATATTGTATAGACAGGGAAGTTTTGTTTATGGTGATGTACGTGAATTGATTTGGAGTTTGTGAGCTGTTTGTGTGGCTCTCCTCTCTCTCACTCTCTCCCTCTGTTTTCTCTGTCTCTCTCTTTCTCCCTCCTCTCTCCCGCGGCAGCATTTTAACTCGCGGAGCTGCCAGCTGGTTCTGGGGGCGGGGGCTCTGCAGGTGGTCGGCCTCAAGACCATCACTACGAAGAACCTGGGTATGTCACTCACTTCAGCTTCGGTGCGAACGGCGTCGGCCCCGCGTGCGTTAGGGCCACAAGTGCCTGTGAGCGCGGTGCAGTGTTCCAGCTCCGCAGATCTGACTCCGCCCCCCCCACCCCACCCCCACTGAGTAACCTAACCCCCTCACTCCTGCACTTTGTGTCACTTGATACACGTTATCAGCACCTGAGACTCTGAGTATCATTTCCTCTGCACTGAGGTGACCCTGTCTGTTGGGACAGCAGGTGTTGTTGTTGTTTTTAGGGCATTTCCTTGTCGCTCTTACTGGTGACCTGCCAGTGGACATTATTGTCACTGGGCCTGTTTGCCAGCCTGCCAGACGGGCTGCTCGGGGTTTTTAGCTTTTTCTCTTGTGGCAGTAGGCCAGAATTTTGAGTTTAAAAAGGATCCAGGCCGTAATTCTGTCACTGTGTGCGTTTGTGCAAGAGGAAGTGTGCGTACATGTGTATTGCTACCCAAGCAAGTGTGTGTGTGTGTGTGCACGGTCATAAGCGTGTGTGTGTGTGCGTGTATGCTTGTGTGTGTGTGTGTGTGTGTGTGTGTGTGCGCGCATGTACGTGTGTATGTAAGTGAATTTCTCTGTACTGACTCCTCTCTCTCTCTCTCTCTCTCTCTCTCTCTCTCTCTCTCCCCCTCTCTCTCTCTCCCTCTCTCTCTCTCCCCCTCTCTCTCTCTCCCTCTCTCCCACGTTGCGTCTCGCTTCTCCACTGTGTTCACTCTCTCGTCTCAGCTCCTTTGACCAGCTCTGCTGCCCAAGCGTGCAGCCTCTCAGCATTTGACCACATCCAAGGTGAGCACACTGCAGCATCCTCGGCACTCTGACCACATCACCAAGGTGAGCACACTGCAGCATCCTCAGGCACTTTGACCACATCACCAAGGTGAGCACACTGCAGCATCCTCAGGCACTCTGACCACATCACCAAGGTGAGCACACTGCAGCATCCTCAGGCACTCTGACCACATCACCAAGGTGAGCACACTGCAGCATCCTCAGGCACTCTGACCACATCACCAAGGTGAGCTGCAGTGTGCTCCAGCATTGTCTGCTTACTGAGCGTGCTCAGCATGTTCAACCGGCTGGGGCTCATACCTGGATCCATACCTGAGCTCACAGTGCTGCTCTCTCTCTCTCCCCCCCTTCCCCCCCACTGCTTACTAACAGGACTACAACGACCACATAGCCGAGATCTCCGCTAAGCTGGTGGCCATCATGGACAGTCTGTTTGAGAAAGTGTTGTCTAAGGTAGTGTGCAGTTCCCCTTTTTCTCTATCCGTTTAATTTAGGCTAAGCTGATAGACCAAGCTTTTGTCCATCCCACATTTTTTGATTCTGATATTGTTAGCCTCAGTGGTGGCAGAATGAAGGTTTTCATGAACACCATAATGGGTGGGGCTACAGTGAGATGTCAGTCATTTGTTTTAACCAATCGAATCAGCGAGTCACTGACAACATATGGCGGCTCCGCCCATTTTTGGTTTAATGAGCAGTCCCTGTCCCATCACTGGTGAGCAGCAGTGCTACAGTAGTACTACAGTTTACCGCAAGACCGCAGTGCTGATGTCTGTCCACTTCCTGTTCGACTCTGACAGTACGAAGTGAAGGCCCCGATGCCGTCATCCTGTTTCCGTAACGTGTGCAAACAGATGGCCAAAATGCACGAAGCCATCTACGACCTGCTGCCCGAAGAACAGACACGGGTACGTTTGGGGGGGGGGGTGACGCTCAAAGGGGGACCCCCCCTCACCCCACCACCACCACCATCCTGGGATGAGTTTTGGGGATTGATACCTTCCCTTCTTCTGCTTCCTGTTGTAGATGCTGTTCTTAAGAATCAACGGCAGCTTTAAGCTCCACCTCAAGAGGCAGCTGTCGCGACTCAACGTGGTCAACGACGGAGGCCCTCAACACGGGTTGGTGTTGCTCTTCCTCCTGCTGTGTTTTTTTATTTATTCTTTCAATGGTGAAAAAAGTCACCCCCCTCCCCCCTCCCCCCCCCCCCCCCACCCCCCCCCCGCCTCTCTCCTCAGGCTGGTCATGGTGGATGTGGCGTTTTTCACGGGGCACATCCAGACCCTCCGGTCACTGGAGGCCCTGGACCTCAACATGGCGGAGATCTGGGAGCAGAAGAGGTGATGAAGCGGCCTTTTCCTGCCGGAGGAACCCAAACGGACTGAACCGGACCTCGCCCCCCCCATCGCCCCGCCCCGTCACCCTCCTGCACTCTTTAACCCGGTAACTGTTGCCGGGGCCCCCGTGCGAGGAGAGGAGGGAGGGGAGAGGCACCCAAGCGTTCCCCAAAAGCCCAGGGAGAGGGAGAGAGTTGTTCATGTGTGGAGCTAATCATGGATACGCACACACACACACACAGACATTCACACACACACACACACACACACAACAAACACATCAACCACACACACACACACACGATGCAACCCCCCCCCACACACACAGCACCGCGCACACCACACACACGCGCACACATGAACACACGCACACACACACACGCACCAGGAAAACGGCACGTTGTGCGGTCCTGCTGGAGCAGCTCTCTGGGGTCCAGAGGAACGGGCGCACGCCACCGCCTCTGTTTTTAAACTGCTGTGACTTTCTCATCTCAACGTGCAATTCAGCTGAAGACTTTCAGACGTATACAGTTTATCAGAACGAAAAGGAAAAACTGAATAAATTATGACTCGATCTGAGAGAGCTTTAGATGGTTCGTAACTTTACACTTAAAATAACTACGCGTAAATTATTTTCTTTTTAAAACAAATGTTTGTGGGATTTTACCCTGATATCTTTGTCTTTGCTTCGACAAAGCGAGAGACTACACTTAGGCATTAGAGTATGTGTTATATGTACAGCCAAAGGGTTAAACACTTATATGATACATTCGTTTGAATCCTGGGGTTTGTTTGGAAAATTTTGTGGTAATCTTGGACCTTCATCTTCTGGTTTGGCAGAAGGACATTTATTTTTGCAGCATCTGCTTCATTGGTTTACAGTATAAACTCCAGTCTCAGTGCTATCCTGTTGCCTTTTAAAGAACCCTGGTCTTACCTGTAGATCACGGAGCAACATAACGGGGAAATTTAGTCTAAAACTCCTTCATCAAAATGACATCGAGTATCGTTTGCACTCAACCCTTGTGTTCGAAGTAAGCTACGTTGTGACTGCATTGTCTCCTGGCCTTGATTTTAAATGTTATATCTACCCACGGGACTGTGCTACAGCCTCCTCATGTGGTTACCTTTGAAGTTCTAAACTGGAGAATCAGGTCAGCATTAATTGTTCCACTTCTTAAACGTTTTGTTTGTGGGTCGGTGGAAAAAACGGGGCCCAAACTTCATCTGCAAAAAAAGAAAAAAAAAAACAGTTCTAGAACCCAGCCTGCTGATGGCTTTGTGATGTCACAATACACTGATGTCTGGGCTAGAGAAGTGAAAGGTGAGCTCAGGAGTGGGCCCTGGACCTGGGCGGGCTGTGGAGGAGGATGCTGATTGGCCCTTTTGGGGGGGCGTGGCTATGAGCAAGCACGCAAGGCCATGTTGGGGACGAGTGTTGCCGTGGTCGACGAGCGGCAGCTGCGCTACCAGAATGCCCCTCAGCCCAGCTCCTGAAATGCAGTTTGAGATCAACAGCAGGCTGCCATGGAAACGTAACCATATGTCTGCTGTAACTGTGATCTGAGGTTCGGCCTGGTGGTGAGGGGGGCCCACATTAAATTATATTTGAGCGAAATCTGGAAAAAAAAAGAGAAAATGACACTAGATTTCTAATGAGGAATCCCAAATGAGTCGTATTGTTGGCATGCCTTGTGAGTATTTTTGCTGGTCGGGGAGATTAAATTTATTTCCACCCTTGCCCCCTGAAGACTTCCACCCTTCCCAGTCTTCAGAGCGCTCTCTGCACACTGGGCTATTGTGGGTAAAAGGAGCGTCTAATCATGTACAAACTGTTATTCTTTTGTATTGCGTGAGCATCATCAAGTGACGTTGCTGTTCGGTTCATCGCAAACTCAAAAGTGCCTACTTTTGATAAGTATCAAAGACTGCAGTGACTTCTTCCCACTGTGCATCCTGCGTGGAGTGCCTAACGGCTGGTAGCAGGTGTGAAAAAGGTGTGTGTGTGTGTGCGTGCGCGTGCGTGTGTGTGCATGCATGTGTGCAGAGGTATGTATGTGTGTGTGTGTGTGTGTGCGCGTGTGTCCGTGCGTGTGTGTGCGGAGGTATGTGTGTGTGTGTGTGTGTGTGTGTGTGTGTGCGTGTGTAAAGGCCCCTTGGTGCTGCTCTAGTGGATACAGCTGTAGAAAGGAGAACCTGGGATCTGTCAACGAGCCTGCGAGTTTTAAATGTACCCGAATCCCCCGAATGACTTTCTCAATAAAAATGACCTGGAAGTGACATCACGCCGCGTTTCCTGTGGGTTTCCTTTTAATCCTCACCAGCGCTCCTGTCTGTCTCAGGTCCCGGGGAGGGGACTTCACTGGCCGTATTTTAAACCACCTCTGGCTGCATTAACTCTCCTTCTCTCAGGGGCTTGGAGGGTCAACAGGAGAGCCTCACTAAGGAGATTAAGAAAGGAGGTTTTCTGCACGGTGTTCCCGCCAGGGTTAAACGCCAGAATGGGGGGGGAGGAGGGAAAAAAAGGCAGCCAGGATCTGGGAAGGGGGACAAATTTAAAACTCTCAGAATTAATTATTGCCGCGGCAGTGTTTCGTGTAAACGTGTGGGCTCCAAAATCTCCAGTGCCAAAACAGTCAACACTGAGGGAAGCAGGGCAGCCCTGGCGGCTGGCTTGTTGTTCGGGTGTATAAACAGGTGGAGGTGAATCGTCCACGCTGCTGGAATATTGACTTACCTGCCTGGAGGCACAATGAGAGGAAATAAGTAACGGCGTGTTACCTCCGATGCAGTGTTCCCGCTGACCACCTGAACGGGCCGGCGGTTCTGCCCAAACGGGCCTGTGGTTCCCCCCCAAACGGTCTCATCTCTGTGTCCATAGCAGCACGCGCTACGGTCAGGTTTTTATCCAGGACACAAGCGGGGCGAGCGCACCGAGAACGGAACCCCGTGAAAGCCTTTCCGCTCGAGTCATGTCCCCATGGCAACCCAACAAAAGACAGAACGTGGGGATCCGCTCGGTCAATATTGCACTTTATTGGAGGTCCGCAGACTTAAGCAGGTCACACAGAGGCTCAGGGAGCACCGTTATTGCATCTCGGGGCTGAACGCCCGCCAGCCGTATTTTTTTTTAAGTTGTGAGAATCTCTAAGAGTATTGAGCACGGTGACACACACTCGACAGCAAGGGCAGTATGGGAAATGTAGTTTTTTTTGTTTTTTTTTTGTGTGTGGATGGTGACTGGCCACATGGGTTACGCCTGCGGATGTGACGACGAGACGAACACTAAAAACGGACGTGGAAATAGGACAGACATCTGAACATCAGACTGCTCCCCCCCCCAGTTGTGTAACAGTCCAAGGTGCATAATCACTTAAGCTATCTCAGTCACGTGATCAAGTCACGCCTTTTTTGTTTGTTTGTTTGTTTTGCTTTTAACCGCCAAGGCCTCAGTGGTCGAGGATGCGCAGGTTGCCCGACACAATCTTGTTCTCCAGCATGGCTCCTGCCGGAATGTCGATCCGGTCCCCGTGATTGGCTATTATGATTACGGTCCCCTGGAGTGGAAGAACACAGAGAGAGGAAAGGAGATGAGATGGGGGGAGGGGGGACCCCCTAATAACCCAAGTCCTCATATTTTGACAGGTAAATCTGTCAAAATTGTGAATAGTGTCTGTCATAGGCCATTCTGAAAAGCTGAGATGGATATTGAAAAGAGAGCTTGCTAGTTTTTAATAATTAAGTTAAACATTTTTGCATGAGTGAGGATTACAATTTAAATTCATGGACTACATGGAGCAACATTTTTTAAGGTGGCACTATAATTTGGTTGTTTGAGCACTAAGAATACCGTGTATCTGTTTGGCTATAGTTACCATCAACCCTGGCAAAGTAGTTGCTAATCATTAGCCTTAATTTCCAGGGGTGATGAGGGAGGAAGTTGAGTTACCTTTAGCGAAACCTGCTTCCCAAAGGTGACGTCGCCAGACACGGTCAGGTGATCCAGCTCCAGCATGTCGGGTATGCTCTCGAACCTCGTCAGGTAGTCGTGAACCTGCGAACGTTTGTCAAGGACGTCACAACGTGCAGCGAAAAGGGCACCTCTCCAGTCAGCGCGGTCTTTGCTGCTCCATTATAACACAAACTCTTTCCCCAAAGCAGTTGCCATCGATCACTGTTGACACCTCAAAGCAAATATAAATTAAGTGAACTGACTTGGGCAAGAGCAAGCCAAGGTCATGCACAACTCTTGCAGTATGCTTGTGAGAGTTGGGTTGCTGAAGTGGCAGGACAGGTAGTGACCCCTTTGCCTGGGGGGGAGGGGGGGGGGGCGTTGAGGGAGCGGTGATTGATAAGCCTGGCCGTGTGGTCAGGGGAGAGCAAACGCTGCCAGTAAAGCTTTCCACATGGTCCAGGATTACGAATCAAAAGGCCAAGGAGGGAAGACAAATCCTTTTCCCCTCCGAGAGCTTTTCCCTCCCAAGGAAAATACGCCAAATCCCCATTTTTTTTCCTTTCTTCCCACGGAGTGCAAAAGGGACTGAGCGACTTTGCGTGTTTTGGGGGACGCGGCGTGCGGGACCTGTCTCGCCCCCTCCCAAACCGGGGGAGGGGCGTGATACTGCAGCAGGGGAACGAACGGGCGGGGTCTCCACAGGAGGGGTTTCAAGGGGGTTAAAGGTCGGGCGTCGGTAAGGCTCCGGTGCAGACCTGGGTCAAATACCTATTTGTTTTGGATTCAGATACTTTTAACTGCTCTATTGATCTTGTCTGGTGGTACTGAGCATGCCGATATGACCAGAAGGCAAGGGTTGCACTTTTTGAGAGTATTTCATTGGTTCCCAATGGTATTCCAACACACCAGACAAGATCAGTAAGGCATAGAAAAGTATTCGAATCCAAAACAAATGCGTATTTGACCCAGGTCTGCCCCAGTGCAGTGTATCTGTTAGTATGGTAAGTACCCAGTGCAGTGTATCTGTTAGTATGGTAAGTACCCAGTGCAGTGTATCTGTTAGTATGGTAAGTACCCAGTGCAGTGTATCTGTACGGTAAGGCCCTGGTGGTACGGTAAGGCCCTTTTACATCTGTGCGTACGGTAAGGTGAGGAGGCCTACCTTGGTGAAGGAGCTGCCCAGCTTGACGTGGGGCGTGGTGGGGAACTCCCTCTTCTTGCTCATGGTGAGCGAGCCGGCCTCCAGGCTGTACAGGTTGCTCATGACCAGCAGCAGGTCGGACGTGGTCTTCACCGGCAGGAAGCGGCTGCGCGGGACGTTGATGCCCAGCGCGTTGTCGAAGCTCTTGATGGCCGCGCCCACCGCCGTCTCCAGCTGCAGCACGTTCAGCCCTCCGTCCAGGGTCTAGAGCGGGGCGTGGCGGGGGGCACGGTTACCATAGAAACTCACAGGAAGGATGGGGGGGGGGACACGGTCACCATAGAAACTCACAAGAGGGAGAGGCAGCAGGTTTAAGCCTGCCGTCCAGGGTCTAGAGCGGGGTGTGGCAGGGGCACGGTTACCATAGAAACTCACAGGAAGGGGGGGGGTGCGGTTACCATAGAAACTCACGGAAAGGAAGGGAGGGGATGTGGGGGGTGGGGGGATATTGTCATGATTGGAAAGTATAAAAGAAAAGAACTCACACTGAACTAAAGGCTCACATGTGTTTCTCTGTACCAGCACATTAAAATTCAGGTGCTGCCAAATTGAGATGAAGAATGCTTTTCTTTTCTTTTTTTATTTAGCCTCAGGGTGTATTTGTGATTCCGCAGAAAATGAACGGGGGAGAATAAACCTTCCCGAAACTGCGCCGCAGACAGAACGGATGGCTGATTAGCAAATAACGGGAAGAGTTAGCACACAGACCTTTAGCTCTAAATAAACAAACCCCCCACCCCTCAATAAACAGACCCCCCCTCCCCCCCACCCTCCAGAGGGGGCCAGTAGACAAGTCAAATAAAGAGATTCAGAGAGACATTCTTTATTGATGCGGTGTGCTCCAGTTACCTGAAACGGGGTGCGTTTATGATTTCACGGAATATGAAATTAAACAGGAAACGTAAACTGTGCTGAAACTGCACCGCAAACAGAGCGGATGCCTGATTAGCAGTTAGGTGTAGCGTACCGTGCTGTGCCCCCCCCCACCCCACCCAACCTTGTCTCTGAAACTCAGTGGGGAGGGGAAAAACGGCTCACTGACGCCTACACCCCCCTCCCTCGGCAAAATGACACAGCACAAATTCATACACTGTCCAGTTCTCTGGCCGTCAGCCACCAGGTTCTGAGGGCATTAGAGTAACTCAGCAGTTTAATGTGTAGTAAACCCCCCAACCCCCCCCCCCCCCCCACTGTACTTCGGACTGAGTTTGGACCGAGTTATTGTGAAATACAACTTGTAGCAATCATGGTCACACCGATCGTGGTCATGTTGACCATGGTTGTGGTGAACATGGTTATGGTGAACGTGGTCATGGTGAACATGGTTACAGTGATTGCATTTATGGCTATGGTGGTCCCACAGCCCCGCCCCTCACCTTGGGGTTGACGATGATCTCCATGTCCATGGAGTTCTGCTCCTGCAGCCTCTTGATGGCGGGCAGCGAGATCCACAGGTTGTTGGTGTTGAAGATCTTGAACTTGGTGACGGACTTGAACTCGTCCACGTGGGCCTTGGGCACCTGGGCGATCTCCAGCAGCCTCAGCTTGCCGTCGTACTCCGTCAGCGTGCCGCCCTGCGACCCAATCGCAAACGCCACCATTTATTCCGGCACCTTCCGCCAGCGCCGCACAGCCACGCGTCAAGTATTCACGCAGCTCCGAGCGTCCGGCCGCCGCGCCGATTCTTCCCCCGACAGAGCAACCAGTTACCGCACGGCCGACAGCTTAGACACGTTAGACACGGCGGTGAGGGGGATGACTAAGGCTTTTCCACGGTCGTTCAAAGCCTCACTGGAAGGCAGACGGATGCATTGGTTACACTGCAGGAAACCGGCATCCGTCTGTCTGTCCGTCTGTCTGTCTGTCTGGCTGTCTGGCTTCCGTGATGTCACCGGTGTGTCGAGTTCCGCGGTCGATATTACGTTGACTTAGCATCAGGAAAATAACAGAAATACTCGCTAAATCCTGGCAAAAACCTACACTTCCTGCATCAGTGCCCTCTTCCCTCCGACAGAGGGACAGATGGACGTTTGGCGGGAAAAAGGAAGCAATCGGGGCGCGTACCTTGACATCGGCCCTGGTCTTGTCGGTGACCTCCATGATGAACTCGCAGCGCTTGGCGCTGGGCTGGCTCATCAGGTGGTTGAGGATGTGCAGGTCCACGGTGGCGCCCAGGTTGTCGATGTTGGAGACGAAGATGTACTCCTTGCCGTCGGCGATGAGCTTCTCCAGCAGGCCCGAGTTGTGGAAGCTGGCGTAGATGTCCCCGTGGCCCGGAGGGTACCAGGTCTCCGCGTTCTCGCCCGTCGTGCTCAGGTCCTTCGCCACCGGAAGGAGGGACTCTTTGTTGATCCTCGGATACCTGCGGGGGAAGTGTGAGAGGGGGAAAGAGAGAGTGGGAGAGAGCAAGATAGGGAGAAAACGGGTAAGAGGAGGAGGAAAAGGAGAGTGAGAGCCACAGAAATTGGGGGAGAAAGGGATAGAGCAAGAAAAAGAAAGAGTGAATGAGTGAAAGGCCAAACAAGGGTCAGCCAGAGGCGTTGCATAAGAAGGTGATGTTCCAGGACAGTGATCTTGGCCTCTGGTCCTGGAGAGGCACAGGGTATATCCTGGTTTTTGTTGTCATCGGCAACCAGTTCAGACCGAAGAAGCCAGGTCAGGTGGTTGTTTTAAGTGGAAAAATTGAGTGTTGAGTAGCAGTTAAAACCAGCAGACCCTGCAGTGCTGTAGGACCAGGAAACCTGAAGCAGATCTGCAGATGATAAGAGTACCCAAAGCACAAAGCAATATCACAGCATACTCAGTAGCCCAAAAAATTTTAAAAGCGTCTGATTATTAAAGTGATTAACTGTTACCAGCTGACCCGCAACACATCTGAAGCCAGCTCTTTGGCAGGGGAACCCAGTCACCATGGAGAGAGTCCAAAGGGCAAAGGGAGGGGGTGAATAATGCCGCCAGTCAGACTGCATGGTGTGGGCAGCCAGGAGCTCACAGTAAACAGACATTGTAGGGACAGAGGCTACTTCAGGTGATGCGTTTCGATCTAGGTTTCCAACGCAGACACAGAGGCTCAAGCATTATTCCTCCATACCCCCCCAGAGGCACCAGCATTATTCCTCGAAACCAATCCACCCCCCCCCCCTTTCCCCCAGAGGCCCCAGCATTATTATTCATGGAAACCAAGCCCCCAGAGGCTCTGCCATTATTCCTCGAAACCAAACACCCCCCCCCCCCAAGAGGCATTAACCCTCAAACCCTCGCCCTCCTCCCCCGCCCCCCTCCCATGCCAAAAAAAAAAAAAACACATTAACATGTTGGTATTACTGCCAGGCTGGCCGTGTGTCGCTCTGGATAAGAGCGTCTGCTAAATGCCTATAATGTAATGTAATGTAATGTAATAATGCAGGACTCAGGCTTTCTGTAGAGGCGGTGTATTCCTGGGGTCTCCGTGACCTTTCGCAGTCCGGTCGGTACGTGCCCTATCACTGGACAGGAAGGGCGCTGTTCACTGATACGCCACACACAGCTCCCTCCACACAGCGCGCCGCCGCATCGTATGACAGCGCAGCCGACCGTCCCACGTGAGGAGGGATCAGTCACCCTCTCTCATCAACCCCATTCGTCCCTGCGCAGAAGCCAAATACCCAAGCACTCCTAGTGATTGCCCCGCCCCCCCCCCCCTTCCTGTGGTGAGTACCTGCTCTGGTTGGGGTGAGTACCGTGTGGGCGTGGTCAGTACCTGCTCTGTTTTGGGGTGAGTACCGTGGTCAGTACCTGCTTTGGTTGAAGGTGAGTACTGTGTGGGCATGGTCAGTACCTGCTCTGGTTGAAGGTGAGTGTGGTGTGGGCATGGTCAGTACCTGCTCTGGTTGAAGGTGTGTGTGGTGTGAGAATGGTCAGTACCTGCTCTGGTTGAAGTTGTGTGTGGTGTAGACCTGGTCAGTACCTGCTCTGGTTGAAGGTGTGGATCTTCACCCTGTGGTGGGCGTACTTCTGCAGGATCTTCTTGGTGTCCTCGTCCGTGTTGAAGGAGTTCATGAGGACCAGGGGCACGTCAGCGTTGTAGGTCTTGTTCAGGTGCTGAAGGAGCGGGAAGCAGAGTAGAGAGGGCCTTGAGAAACGCGCACAAGCTAACGCTAACAGCTAACATTGACTTTCACCAGCTAACACTGGATTTCACCAGCTAACACTAGCCTTCATCAGCTAACACTGGATTTCACCAGCTAGCACTGGCTTTAACCAGCTAACACCAGCTTTCATTGGCTAACACTGGTTTTCACCAGCTAACACCAGCCTTCATCAGCTTACACTGGCTTTCACCGGCTAATACTGGCTTTAACCAGCTAACACTAGCCTTCATCAGCTAACACTGGATTTCACCATCTAACACCAGCCTTCATCAGCTAACACTGGATTTCACCAGCTAACACTGGCTTTAACCAGCTATCACTAGCCTTCATCAGCTAACACTGGATTTCACCAGCTAACACTAGCCTTCATCAGCTAACACTGGTTTTCACCAGCTAACACCAGCTTAGACCAGTTAACACCAGCTTCCTTCAGCAGTATACCGGATGGGAGTTTGACGCTCGTGCACCTGTGTGTTTGCCTGTGTGACGTGTGATGGAAGTGAGGGAAAGTACCGTGCTCTTTACTGAACGCTCTGTTTAGAGGGGACGTGAAGCCCTGGGTAATATGACTCCGGTTCATTTGCTTTTCACCTCAGATAAGATGTGGCCCTGCATTCAAATCTGAAATTGACCGCTATTCGCTCTGCCACTGCAGAGCAGCAGTCGGAGTCTCGTGAGAGGCAGTCAGTGAAAAGTGAGAATGGCATCGGCTGCGGAGACTGCAGCTTTAGCAAGGCTGAATCCGATTGGGAGCTCCAAACTGAGGAGAAAATGGGGAGGGGGGGGCTACAAAACATATATATCCACCATTTTCTGTGTTTTAAGGGCACAGAGTTTGTGGGTGTAGAGCACAGCTGTGCAGGTGAGGCACTGAAGTGTGTGTGGCCTCCTTTATTCTGTCACAGAGGGGTGTGTACTCATCCTGCAGTTCAGCTGGCCACAGAGCAACAGAGAACTTTACCTGCCAGGTGTGTACAGAACACACAAGTCCCAGTGCACTGAGACGCTCTCCCTGCATAGACCAGCACCACACCCAAACTAACCACTCAGTGGGCCCAATCATGAAATACTCAATAGTAATGATAATAATAATAATACATTCAGGAAGATGAGTGGAACTGTGTGTCTGGGCCTCAGCCAATAAAAAAAATGAGTAAAATTGAGACAGATGCGTCGTGGTTTTATGGCTTTATATCTAAATGGGGCATGAGTGTGGTTTTCCGTAGCCATGGAGACCTGAGGCAGTGGGAGCTTTCTCTCTCGCCCTCACTCTTGTGCGCGCTCTCTCTCTCTCTCTCTGTCTCTCTCGCTCGCTCTCTCTCTCTCTCTTGCGCTCTCTCTCCCTCTCTCTCTCTCTCTCTCTCCCTCTCTCCCTCCGTATGTTTATTTCAACACTGCGCTCGGGCTTCCTGTAGAGGCTGTTTAGCGCGTTTGGATTACAGCGCTGTTCTGTCTGAGTAAAATAAGAGACTGGCACGAAATGGCGCCTGAGTGAGTGTGTCTGCGCTGCGATCTCCCGAGCTTCCACCAGCCTGAGCGTGCGTGCTTCTGTCTGCGTGTGTCTGTTTGTCTGTCTGTGCATCTTTCTGTCTATACGTGTGTGTCTGTCTATGTCTGTCCATGTGTGTCTCTCTGTCTGGTGTGTCTGTCTTTGTGTGTACATGTCTGTCTGTGCATCTGTCTGTCTATGTGTTTGTCTGTCTGTCTGTGTGTCTGAACCTGGGCTCTCGGGGCCTGGTGGAGCCGCCTGCCGGGCCGTGCCGGGCCGAGCCGAGCCGAGCTGTACCTCGATCTGCTGCACGGTCAGGTCCAGGAAGGTGTTCTCGTTGCGCACGCTGATCAGGCTCTTGGGGCCCTTGCAGCCCATGCTGGTGCCCAGGCCGCCGTTCAGCTTCACCACCACCAGCTTGTTCAGGCTCTGCGTCACGCTGTCCGGCAGCCCCTTGTCCCGGATCTTCTCATAGGGCTGGATCTGGGAGGGGGGGGGGGGTTAGGGTGAGCGTGAGCCAGGTGCAGCTACAGACAACATCATCCACCATGTGACTGGGGTCTGATGGGATTTGGAGTCTAAATGCTGGGTTTCGAGAGCGATTTGGAATGTGGGACATGTGTGATCCCCCTTGGCTAACGCCTTCCCAGCAGCCTCTGGGAGAAAACGCTGCACTGTTCCAGGGCCGGAGTTGTGCACCCTTGGCGTAGGAGCGACGGATGGGATTTCAGGGGAGGGATAAAGCGATCGGATGGATGGTCCATTTCCTGTAGCAGTGGGACAGGTCTCAGCTGGGCCGCGTAGCTGACGGTCCGGGGGTACGGAGTACCTCCTCCGACTCACACGGGGGGGGGGGGGGGTGCGCTAAGAAGAGAGGGGACACGGGACCGCGAAAACTCCCGATCCGCGGGGAACGACAGCCAGGAGGACGCACCACCCAG
The DNA here is from genome assembly GCF_018555375.3 of Anguilla rostrata. Taxonomy (NCBI): domain Eukaryota; kingdom Metazoa; phylum Chordata; class Actinopteri; order Anguilliformes; family Anguillidae; genus Anguilla; species Anguilla rostrata. Next base: position 4,843,635 of record NC_057934.1, on the reverse strand, counting down.
AGAAAAACCCCACTAATCCGACCATAAGGTGAGGTCACCCAACCCCCCCCCCCTTTTATTTGCTTAAGACGCATCCTCGTTTTGGGATTGGCTTACAAAGCAAACACTCTGCTTGAAAGCGCTTTCTCTTCAGTGGAACAGTGCAGTAAGGATGGCACATATGGGGGTGGTGGAGGGGCAGGGTGGGGGACGTGTGTAGAGGGAGGGGGATGGAGAGTGATTTGGAATGTGGGACATGTGTGATCCCCCTTGGCTAACGCCTTCCCAGCAGCCTCTGGGAGAACGCGCTGCACACTTCCAGATGTCGGATCTCCGCGGGACGAAGCGGCCGCGCCCACCGCTCGTTCGGCGTTTCCGCCGCTGGCTCTGACGCACGTTTAATCCCGCCCTCCAGCCCCTCGAGCCGGCTTAACACACACAAATCCCCTTCCTCTCCTCCGTTCAGCTCAAAAATAAGATAAGGCCCGGACACCGAATGAAAAGGGTCCTGAGGGGGTCAGTGGTGTCTGCAGGAGGAGGACAGAACAGAGCCTACATACTAAAATGTCAGTGGAAAGGCTCTGTCTGTCTTTCTCTCTCACTCACTCACTCATTCGCTCTCTCTCTTACTCCCTCCCTCTTAGAAAATGACTGATGACTGTATAAGCATCACTCTTTTTTTTAAACTGTGATTATGGGGACAATTTTCTCCAAGGAGACCCGGCCTTTTTAATGAGAGTATCCTTTTCAGAGTGTGGGCGCAGTTTAGGAGAAAGGGGGCCCCCCGAGATTTGACAGGACCCCCAAAATCTCCAGCAGGTTCGACCTTCAAACGCCCTCACACAACCACAACCAAAATTGCTCCAAGCACTCCCACATATAATACCACGTAGAACAGCCTGTAAAAAAGTTAAAAAGAAACCTAAAGGCATTTAAATTGGGCTCCAAGCTGACATTTATATCCTTTGCGGTTTTTTATTTATTTATTTTTTTTAAGGAGCTTAACGTGGACATTTTGGCCCTTTCCACAAAAGCAAAATAGTTGACCGGCAACAGGGAGTCTCACTGTAAGCCTTATGGAGGACATTTGGGATCTGGTGGGATTTGGGGGTAGGTGATATATGGGGAGGGGGGAGGGGGGGGGGGGGGGGGGGAGCTCCTGTCCTGGCCTCCCGCCCAGGTGGTGCAACGGGACAATGACTCTGCACCGCAGTGCCAGTGGCACAGCTGTCCAAACGGAAAAGTACTGAGCGCAGTGACCAGGTCTCTCCGGGGGGGGGGGGGGGCGGTGGCCGTCTGTGTCTTTCCCGCCTGACAGAACACTGTGGGCTCCCTGTCTGCAGACCACAGGGCTAATCTGATGCTAATATGCTAATAAAGCCCGTTTTGACTTTGGGGGAGTTGTTTTGAGGCGGAGTACGAACTGTTTGGAGGGGGGGCGGGGGGGGGGTTTTGTGGTTCAAATGGTACACAACGATTCTCAGTTCAAGCCTGAGCCTTAAAGATCTTGGGTCCAAGGCCTGACGGTCCACTTGTTTACCTTCTTCTAAGCGCTTACTAGTTAAACTGAAGTCAGGCTACTGTAGAGTTCCATGTGTAAATTAGCTGCACCCTTTTGGATGTTATGGCTACCAATCCCTAGTCTTGTTTGGATAAAGAGAGGGAGCAGGAAGCTTCCTGATTTGCATAAACGTGTGTTTCCAGCACTGACCTCCCACACAGCACCGGGAAACACTGCCCCGAAAACCACAGACGGAGCGGCTCCGATAGAGAAGCTTGTCCTGGCTTGCCTGTGCCCACACACTAACACTACCACTAACGCTAATTCTGACATTAACACTGACGCTACCGCTAACACTAATACTGGCATTAGCACTGATGCTACCGCTAACACTAATGCAAGCACTAATACTGACATTAGCAATACTGCTAACACTAACGGCAACACCAAATACAGGTACAGACTCGGTTCTCCTGCAGTCTTCTTCATGTTCATGTTTCATATTATTTGGAGGGGTTCCTTTTTCTTTTCTTTTTTTTTTTTTTTACTTTTTTGATGTTAGGGTACAAGTTTTAAAAAGGTTACAGATTGACTCTAGATAGTGTGAGTGAATGGTGTGTGTGTACTCCAATGGATTGCTTATTCCTGCCTCTTGCCCAGAGCATGCTGGGATAGCCTCCAGCCACCCCCCACCCACCCCCTGACTGGAAACCCTGAGCAGAAATTAGTGGGTTAGATAATGGATGAATGGATGAATGGATGAATGGATGAATGGATGGATGGCTGGAGAGAGGTTACAAATGTCTCTGTTAAAAATTATGGGAAATTAATCCAGTCTCTTTGGGAGTAAGGATGCCACATTTTTAATTAAAAAATATATTAACATAAAAACCAGGGGACTGTGGCATAAAACAAATGACTTGGCTGTAATTCAGACACCAGAGCTCAAAAAGACAGGGCTTGGGGGGGGAGGGGGGGTATCGCCTCCTGTTTGGGAGGAGAGGGGGGAAAAAAAAGATTAAATTTTAAGCAAGGAACTGCCGATACCCTCATCAGCGTGATGGAGTCTGCTGGTCCCTTGACGTGAGGAGAAAACAAATTTTGTTATGCCAGTGAATCTGAGGTGCTCTTGTGAAGGTCACATGCAGGAGAAGGTTGTTACATTGCTCGAGGGGGTTGCTACATTGCTGGGAGGGTGTTGGTATATTGGGGGGGGGGGGGGTGTTGCATTCTGTGGCGGTCAGTCTGTGCTGGACGGCCATACCCATGCCAGGATGGTCACACCCCCTCCAGAAATGATGCTCTGCCCTTATCCTGACTTTACTCAGGATATTTGTGCAAAATCAATGAGAATTCAGCTCCTTTAGCATTAGTAGGTTTTTAATTTGGTAAGCTGAAAACACCCGCAAGAAAAAAAACAAAGAAATCAAAACGGGTTTCATCAAAGAGGGAATTAAACTGTGCTACGGGGAGTGTGTGTGTTTGTGTGTGTGTGTGTGTGTGTGTGCATGCATGCGCGTAGGATTGCAGATGAAAGGACGACTAATGACCGAGGACAGAAAGGACGAATATAAGGTTACTGTAAATATAGATATCCCCAGCTGCGCCCCCCCACCCGCTCCCCACCTCCACCCCGTCCCACTGCACTGAGAAGTAAACCTGGAGGCTGTTTGGGGGGGGGGGGCAGGGGGGCGGTACCTCTGCATACAGCACCACTCCGTGTACCACTCACAGAACAGCTCAAATCTGAGGGTCACACCCTCCGCCCCTTGCCCAGAGCCAGTGATATCCCTTTATTTTTTATACATTTAAAAAAATGAAGAGCAGGCACAAAGTCAGTTGCTTCTCTCCTTTTCTATGACCGTGTGCTCTCTCAGTCCGTCGACCGCACAGGACCCTTCTGCACAGTCTGACCGCAGCCATGGCAGAGTCGCTGCGTCTGAGAAGCACGACCCGGCCCTTAATGCTGGATGAGCACCGGCCGTGGGGCTTGGGTGTAGCAGCATGCAGCGCTGGGGCGGGGCGGGGCGGGGCGGGGCGGGGGGGGGTGGGGGGGTGAAGAGAGTGACAAAGGTGAAGGAGTGGAACGGACAGAGGGAGCTTTGTGTGAGGCAGCTGCCAGAGGCACAGGATGTTGGGAGGGTATCGGCCGGACCCCCACCCAACCCCCCCCACCGAACCGAACCCAGCACAGCGTTTTCACTGAAGCCAAGTCACAGTGTCTGAACACAACCCCGCTTCAGTGGCCCAGACCCAGCTGTGCCAACCTTGAGTAAAAATACTCAGCTGTGTTAACCTTCAGTAAAAATACACAGCTGTGTTAACCTTGAGTAAAAATACACAGCCGTGTTAGCCTTGAGTAAAAACACTCAGGTGAGTTAGCCTTGAATAAAATTTACTCATCATTTTTAGGTATAAAAAATATTTCAGATTTTTAGTTGGGCCATATTGCAATTATTTTTAAAAATCATTAAACCGATTACTGAAAGTAGTGCCAGCCAGTGGTAGCACAGTATGGAATTATGGCAGCTATGCCTGAACCCCCAAAGGCTGCAGGTTCAATTCCCAAATGGGACAAGGTGCTGAACCTGAAATGCAGTATTCCGGTAAAGACACAGCAGCATAAATAAATAATGCCTGTGTACCTGCGTTCACGTTGCCTGGGAGAGAAGGACCTTAAACGAAAAAAAAACGAAGCTGCGTTTACCCCATTATAGCCAGCAGGAGGCAGGCTAGGGTTAAACGTCTTCGTAACGTCGCGCGCCTCATAAATCTAATGAAAGATCGGGCCTAATACGTTAGTCAAATAAAATCTCTGTATGAAAAAGAGAAAGTAGGTCCACTGACTGTTCCTTCACTTTCACAAGTTCCCGGCATGAATAAAACATTTTCCATTTCCCGCTGGCTTTCCAGTTTCATATATTTTCCATTTCCGTCGGCTTTCCAGTTTCATAATTAGCAGCCGTGCGGAATCGCTACGGATTGAAAAGAGGAAGTGCGCGTTTGACGCCGGCTGCCCTCGCCTTTTCGGCAGGGGGGAGATTAATTTGGGAAGACTGTGCTTTAATTCATGCCCTCTGAAAGCACCCCTTTCACCACCCGCTACCCATCAGCGCTATAAACGCCTCACCCCAGACACATCAAGCACATCTCTGGCGCACCAACACGCTGTACCGATGCAACCCGCACGCCAAAGAGAACTATAAAAGCTCCCCCCGATTTATTTCAAAACATGAAAACGCAGTCAGTTTTACATGTATTTCACATATATATATATTTAAATGTTTAAATATAGTTTATATGTATTTCCGTTTAACTCGTGTTATCATAAGCTCCTGACATCACCGGAGATGACACGGATGACTTGGAGGCACTGGGCGTTTGATATGATGCAACACGAGACGATTCAGTGTCAGAAACAGCATCGCAGAAATCCAAATCCAGGGAAGTTTGAGCTGTAGCAGGCCTTTAGCAGAAACATACGACTGTTTTTTTCGTCAGGTAGTCTGTCGGCATGGATGTGCCTCAACCGAATCAGAATCGAGCTTGTTGTTTTTAACGACGCTCTGAATTCCGTTAATTTTCTGCGCACCACCGGTAAGACGTGGCACAGGTTCTGGGTATGGCCAACTCTCCAGCCGTACACGGGGGAAAAAATGAGAGGAGAAAATAAACACATTCTGCGCTGCGCCCACGCCGCCCACCCAGTCTACCCACCTGCGTTCACACACATTGGCTCTAATGAGACTCGGGAATATGAGGACCAGCAAACGTTCACCATATTCTACAAGTGGGTCTGCTGTGACCTTCAGCTTACGTGTGTATAATCGCCGCCGGTATGCACGTCCACGGTATGTTCTCTTGGAAGCCGAGGGAGGCTAATATAGTGTGCCAGAGCGCTCTGCTGTTTGCTCAGACTCCATTTTGAGAGCCTGCTCCTAACTTTACCGAACACAAATGTCAATAATTTCCTATCTGATTTGGAACACACCGCAGATGGCAAGAGGAATTAAATATTGAAACAGTGTGGCTGAAGTCCATAGGCCTTGAAGAGGGTTCCAGAATGTTGCGTTGTTTGCACAGACAGGGATTTTTCCACTGTAGGGATTTTTCAAAAAGACCTGAGTAGTTTTTTTTTTTTTAGAGACACTATGAAAAATGTATATGCATCCTTTTTACAAATTTATAAACAGGAAAGTGATAATTTCCTCTTAAGTGTATGGCTGGTTCTTAGTAAACACAAGAACCGGAGGGCTGCATCCTGTCTGTAATGGTTACTCACTTCTGATTAGCTGAGCATTAAAGGCACCACTTCCTTAAATTAGAATCATCGATTTGAATCGCCTGGATGCTACATGATTATTTTGGACTCCAAAAGACCAATTCCAAATCCTTCTGTAGCGGGCAGTATAAGAAGTTTGAGGTTTTCAGACTGCACATGGCCTTTTAAAAAAGAAAAAAAACAGAACGCAAAGCTATAAAAAGCGAGGACAGCGCAGCGTACCGGTTTAAAACTGGACTGGAAGTCGTGTGACTCTGGACGTGACTCTCAACGCGAGCGTCCCGTTCGCCACAACATCGAGCGCGGGATATAGCGTTACACGTCTGCTCACCACCCCCTTCCAAAAATATCCGTCTGATGTCCTGGGTCTGAAATGCAGAAGCCGCAGCATCAAAACGAGAGGGGGGGATGGGGGGTCGAAATGACCTTTGGGCGACTTCGTTAGCCTGCGGCTAAAGCGCGAAAGGCAGGCGAGGTCTGTTCCCCCCAGGCTCCTCGGGTCAGGCTAATAATACCCTAACCTTCTCTGCGCACGGGCGTGGGGGGGTGGGGGGGGGGTGCGTGGGGGGCGGGCAGGGGGGGTTTATGGCAGTGAAATGTCACACAGGCGCTAGCTGCCTTCTCCTGCATCACCTTCTGGGGTTCGGTTGCAAATCACTGGGTTCTGCTGGAGTGGTTTTCATTCCACACCACACGACTCACACCAGGACACACACACACACACACACACACCTTCATTCATCTCACACACACAGCGAACAGAATGTTCCCATACACACTCCTATCTTGGGGTGTGCCTTTTCACAGAAACACTGACGCACAAACCTGTATGAGCACACACAGTCTCTTTCACTTTTCTCCTGTTCCATCTCTCTCTTCTCTCTTACTCGCCCTTCCACAGGAACACATTTCCACAGAAACACTGACAACCTAATAATGACACTCTGTCACTCTTTCACTTCTCCTCTGTTCCATCTCTCACTCCTACAATTCTCTCACCTCACTCACTTCCCCTTTCTGTCTCCCTCACTCATAATTCCTCCCAACTCTCTCTCTCCTCCCAACTCTCTCTCTTTCACTATCTCTGTTCCCTCATCCCCCTCTCTTTCTCTCATTCATTCACCTTTCCTCTCTCACTCATTCTTACACTCTTTCTCCCTTCCTGCCGGCCTCTCGCTCCCTCCCTCCCTCCCTCCCTCATGAAAGGGAGCTTTCGCAACCAGAGGCCCAGGAGGTGTTCTGGCTAAAGGCCCTGCAGAGGAAATCCGACACTGCCCTCTCTGTCCAGTCTCTGACTGAGGAGGGGGGGAGGGGCACAGAACAGCTCCCGTCACACGACGGCTGGGTACACCCAGCCGTTCCGTGCCGAAGCCGCTAATTTCGGCGCGAGCGTTTCGCCCCGCGACCCCCCCCCCCCAGACACGCCTCCACTTAAAGATCACCCGCCCGAAAATACACAGCCAGCCGGCCGGCCGCCTGCCTGCCATTTACAAACTCTCTCTGCCGGAGACTGAAGAATGCGCGGGGCGGGGGGGGGGGCTGAGAGCGGGGGGGGGGCTAGGGGGGAAATGGCTTCCTGTTGCCCAGGCAGCGGAGTGGCATTAGTCTGCGGAGGCTTTTCAAGGACATCTGCGGCCTGACACCGGCCAGGAAAGCAGCTCAGGCTGCCGAGGCGAAGGCGATGGAGACGCATCATTCCTGCTTCTTCTTTTTTTCCCCTCCTCCTCCCTTTTCCTTCCCTTTTTTTTGTTTTTTCTCTCTTCGCTAAAAAACTGTACAGTAATCGTCACAAAGCCGGCTTATACTGTACTAGTATACTGTAGTATTTTTGAACTGAAGATGGTTGGGTTTTGAAATGAGGTGTCTGTACGAGTGACTTGGCTCAGTAGAATAGTGAATTTCCGTCCATGTTCTGCATGTTGAACATACTGTATGTATGTGCCAAGGCACTGCTTATTATTCCAGTAATTTTTACTTTTGCTTTCAAATTCTGAACTGACAGCACACTTGGTGTTCCCTTGACAAAGAATTTCAAAATAGATTTTTTAAAAATCCTTTTTTTTTTTTTTAAACAGACATACAATGTACAGCAACTGTGGACGTGTGAAGCCATTCTCTTTGGGTTTTGGGAGCCCGGCAGAGTGCTAGAAGCTTCCATCCCGACGGCTCCCGTGTAACCGCACACCCTGGGTCTGGTGCCCCGCCAAAACGAGGCGGAATGGATCCCACGTGCGCCGCACTCACCGAGTCGTCCGGAGGCCTGTGGATCTTGGCCCAGTCCACCGAGGGGCCCTTCGCTTGCAGAAATCTGTGGAACAGGTTCTTGAATCCCTCGAAGTCCTTCCGCGAAATCTAAAAAACAAAACAGAGAAACGGGTTGACATTGCAGGCGTTTAGCAGACGCTCTTATCCAGAGCAGACTTAACGCAACATTTTTACGTAGCATTTACGCTGTATCCATTTATACAGCTGGATATATGCTGAAGCAGTGCAGGTGAAGTACAAGGGTTACAACGGCAGTGTCCAACCCAGGAACAGAACCCGTGACCTTCAGGTTACAAGCCCAGTTCCTTACCCATTACACTACACTGCTGCCCCGCAAACAATGGCCGTCCGCCAAAAACAGCCTCAGTGGAACTGTGTCCGCCATCGTTGGGCCCAACAAACCCATATGAATGAATACTTCACTATTGGCTAGGTGTGGCTCCTGGACCACATGCCAGACTGTGAGTAAGGGTATTGCGTAATGGGAACGGCAGGAACTCATAACATTTTGTTCTTACACTGCTGTGGGCCTGACGCACACAGCGCAGATGGCTTACTCAATCCTTCAGTTTTTCCATCGAAAGTCCCCCCCGGGATTCAGAGAGGCGCAGTAGAGAAGCTCCACTGAACCCCACGGTGGGTGGAGTTACCATACCATCGTCATAGGAACCAGAAGACTCTTCTCTCAGTAGCAAAAGCTCAATGATCGGTTTAGGCCAATCACTGACTGCTGAAAATGGAGAGCTCCGCCCATTTTGAGGCTGGTGAAGCCTCACTCCCACATTCAGTAAATCAAGGCTGCCCAGCCCTGTTCCTGGAGATCTACCGCCCTGTAGGTTTTCACTCTAACCCTGACAAAAGCAGAGCAGCTCGTTCAACAGCTAGAGATCTCGCTGAGCTGCTAATGAGTTAGAATCAGGCGTGCCTAATTAGGGTTGAAATGGAAACCTAGAGGACGGTAGATCTCCAGGAACAGGACTGGGAAGCCCTGCGCACTGAATCAAACTCCACTACCTTCCAGGGTCCCGTTAAACGTTCCGGTACCCAAAGCACAGCGATTTACCCTCCCTACCCACTACTTACGGTTATTGGCTAGTTACTCACAACCACAGCATCGCGTCTCACTCTGGCACAAAGTCACATTCACAGAGCAACAAACAATTATTTACGAAAGAACAACGCTCTCACCGAGGATGGTAAATGCCCTAATGTTTTCATCTCTTGGCCTTAATTAAAATAAATAAATAAAATAAAATAAATAAACACCACAGCATGCAGCAGATCTTCTATGGAAAGGTCCGATCCTGACGTTCCATTTGTGGGAGCGTTCTGGTACCCTTTTAATGCGTTCCCTAATTAAGATGCAGACGCAGTTTGACTCCTCTCCGGTAATGACTTTGATGTCGTCGCTGGGTTTTCGGAGGTCGCAAGCGCCCCCCCCCTCCCCTCCCCCCACCCATTCCCCCCCCCCTCCCGTGTCAAGACTGCGGGTGGCCCCCGTCGCCGATGCGCTTGATCTCGCCGCCCGTCGCCATGGTTTCCGCAGCCTTCCGAAACATTACGGCGCATTTTAATTGCGCTTTCTCTCTCTCTGCGCTTTCAAAAGTTTTAAAAACGCGAGGAATTCTAGACGTGCCCATGAGAGGGGACCTGCACCCCCCCCTCCGAGGCCATCAACACTAACGCAGCTGCGTTTGATTTATTATCCGCAAGCCTCCCAGAATGCTTAGGTGCGGTGGGTTTACAAAGCAGAGCTCTAAAAAAAACAAGACTAGCAACTTCTGTCGGCCAGGCAGTGCATTTCACAGTTTCACAATTGCTAAAAAAATGTTAAAAAAAAGATAGTAATAATAAAAACGGATGAGACAAAATAAATAAATTGTGTAAATGAAATATTGACTGGTTGATACAGGCTAGGTAAAAAGGCAATTATTTTCATTATTAAGTACAGATATTGCGCTAAATTCCTTGTACTGCTTGCCAGTATAATAGCATTACAATACAGATATACCTGCATGTGCTAGCTAATGTGTCAAACAGTCACTGAATTGCAACCTTACCGGGTGCTGGATGGTGGTTTCGAATTTTAACCATGTCTTTGAGGTGGGGGGGGTGTAAGGTGGTGGTTTTGGGGGGCTGAGAGAGGGGGGCGTTTGGGAGCTGAAAGTGACCGTTTGCGCTCTGCTCTGCTCCAGCAGCCGAGAGACGGGGCGAAGCCGCTTTGGCACGCTGACATCACGCCGGCGCCAGAGCCCCCAACGACACCGCACTACCCAACGGACGCTACCCGCTACCCAACGGACACTACCCAACGGACGCTACCCGCTACCCAACGGACGCTACCCAACGGACACTACCCAACGGACACAACCCAACGGACACTACCCAATGGACACTACCCAACAAACGCAACCCAACGGACACTACCCAACAAACGCTACCAAACAAATGCAACCCAACGGAAGCTACCCAACGGAAGCTACCCAACAAATGCAACCCAACGGACACTACCCAACAAACGCAACCCAACGGACAACAACCCAACGGATGCTACCCAACAAACGCTACCCAACGGACACTACCCAACAAACGCAACCCAACGGACGCTACCCAATGGACACTACCCAACAAACGCAACCCAACGGACACAACCACAGACTGCAGGTAATGGGGAATTTTTCCATATCTGGGACAGTGGAGGGAGGGACAGATAGTGGAGTGGCAGAAAGAAACAAGGTGTGTGTGTGTACGTGTGTGTATGTACTTATTTGTGCCTGTGTGTGTGTGTGTGTGTGTGTGTGTGTGTGTGTGTGTGTGAGGAAGTCTCTGCATGTGTCCCATCTCTGCAGTAACAGGATGTGGTCCATGCTGAGCCTCCTCAGCTCCCGCTCGGTCCCTAGTGTGGGCCTGTGGTGACTAGTGCGCAGAGCATTTCTGTGTGTGTGTGTGTGTGCGTGTGTGTGTGCGTGCGTGCGTGCGTGCGTGCGTGTGTGTGACACACATCACACGGTGCGACTCCCTTGGGTGCGTTTCTCCACACGAATTTCCGGCAAAAACAAAACTTAATTAAGAACAGAAAGAGGGGGGCGGGGAGCGTTCTCAGTGCTGCGTCTGGCACCAGGTCCCAAACTGAGGGTGGGCTTTTTCGGAGACTGTGAAAACCTGCGCGATGGCTTTTCCCTAAAACCTCTGCACCAATCGTACTCAGACTGGAATGTCTAATATACCTGCTGCTGTTGTCCTGTACATTGTTTCCCACATGTATAGTTCCATTTTTGAACACACACATTGCCTTCCGTTCCACAAAGGGGTGGGTCACAGCGAAAGCATCCATTAAGTATTTTAGGTCACTAAGTAACACTAAGACAAACGTGTCTTTATGAGTGAGTCACGTCCTTATAAGTGAATTATGGGCTTAAATAAACAAATGCGAAAATGTTTTTGGCAACACTCAAAATTGCAATGCAGTGTTTATGATGTCATCTGGGTGGCTCCTTCGGATGATTAGACTTGTCATGCCCCCCCAGCCCCCCCACTTTAAAACCGGACCCACCTCAGCCTCGGCACCCGTCCCCGTGGCGACCAGTTTCTCGAGCTCTTCGTGCATGGACTTCTCCAGCTGCTGCCGCATCACTTCCTGGAACTGCGCCATCCCGCTGTTGGGTGCACTCTTGTGTAAACCTATAAAGGGAGGGGGGGGGGGAGGATCAAACAATCAAACATTTTACTCATTTCACTTCCAGACTTCCAGGTCAAGCAGCAAACACACATTGGTTCAGGCGCACTATCCCATAATGCACTGCACGGCACCAATCCATGCCGCTGTTCTGCTAGATAGCATGCAGAGTAGAATACTCAATGTGTACAAATAGAGGAAAATATGGACCCAATTGGACTTTTACATGCTCTTGGACTTTTACATGCCCTAACGTTGGACCTTCAATGCAAAAAAAAAGAAAAAGAAAAGAAAAAAAAAGGGCAATGCTATAATGAGGTACTTTAGTGCCATCTTTTGCATTTGCTATCCCTCTGACCCAAATCTGAGGTAGAACAGGGTATTGTGAGGTCATAAAGGCACCTCCTTGTATGACCTCACGATTGTATGACACACTTTTCTTCCGTTTGGCTTTATTTCGTGTTTAAGGGCTCACAGATGGAGTCGACGGTGTCACATTACTGGCTCAGCTTCGCTGAGAAATGAGCTACCATTGAGAAGAAGACAAAAAAAAAGGCTTAACATTTGCCTACCTAACATTTGTCTCTCATTCACTGCTGGACCTCCCACCTGGCAGATCACAAGCAGTGCCAAGCTGAAGCCCGAGTTCCACCTTGCTATCAAGTCTAATTTTAATCCCGAGTTTCACCTTGCTATCAAGTCTAATTTTAAGCCCGAGTTCCACCTTGCTATCAAGTCTAATTTTAAGCCCGAGTTTCACCTTGCTATCAAGTCTAATTTTAAACAGGGGAGGAAGAGAGAGAAAGAAAGGAGGAGAAAGCGAGAGGGGGAAAGAGAAAGGGGGAGAGAGAGGGGAGAGAGAATGAGGTAAATCGAAAGAGAAAGAGAAAGAGGGAGGGATGGAGGGAGGAAGAGAGAGACCCAACATATACTCGGTGTACAAGAGAAGTGGCCCGTGAGAAATGGGGATTCACACCGCATATTTAAACAGAGAGAGGGGCTCCGTCTGCGCTCAGATCTGGAATACTGGGGTGGAATTCCAATGCCCCAGATCGCGGCAACCTTCGCGCCTCAACTCAGCTCGCACCCGAGCCTCGCTGCCGGGGATGAATTTTTCGCAGCTCCGTCATTTTCGGGAGCCGTTATCGCAGGCTACATACAGTACGCAACACCACAGCAAAGAGCTAGATTAAAAAAAAGAGTGAGAGAGAGAAACGGGCGCCTTTAGCCGGCTGTGAGGAGATAGCTACATAGTAGCAACCTTCGCGCACTTTAACAGGGTGATACTGCGAAGCGATGACGGAGGGGATTATGACGGGAACGCGGAGCTGAGAATCAAACTATGAGACATCATCATATCACGCACCCGGAGACGGAGAGAGTAGGCACAGTGGTTAACCAGAGAACAACACTGACATGCATATTTCCATCTCTGCATGGGGGTGAGGTTCGGAATTCGGGATGTTTGACAGTTCGCACCGGCTGGCCAAAAATTTGGGTTGAAACTGGCGCATCGCTGATTTTGTGCGTAGAATTTTCAGTTGCATTGCCAACAAAACGGAAAAAAACTGATAGGACTGTAGTCAGTTCTAGAAACATTGCGCGTGTGTGTTTTACTAAACATAAATGATCTGACATTTATAGTATAGTATAGTATAGTATAGTATGTGATAATTACGTGTGTTACAGTAGGAGTACTATAGGAACATTGACTATTTAAATGTTGACAAATAATTATTGATCCGGCTATTGATCCGTAATTGGGGCAAAATCTAATGCACACTCCAATAGCTTTCTATTCATCATCCAATTAATAGAAATCTATCTCTATCTCATCAAATTCATAAACCGTAACAAGGCACGTATGTACGGATGTATTCGGCTGCAGGGCAAGCGACGCTACATTGGCATGAAAAGCACACTAAATGAAACAATATAACTAATATAACAGCCGACACATTTTTGTAGTCTGTATTCTTTTTTTTATACCAGACATATCAAAAAAATAAGGTAATACTGTTAACGCCAGAACTGCCCTAAACCCTGTGCAATCCAACAGCTTTTTATTTCAACACGTCCGGAGACGTAGTCACATTACGAGTGGTTAACATGCTATCCACTGCATGGCATTTATACGGCTGTGTGACTTCCGTTCGTTAACTTATTTTTGTCAGACGCATTACCAATTGTAGAGAAGGGTGAAAATGTTTACGAGCAATCGATTTCAACAGTTCCTTAAATACCTTAAATGTCTCGACTTACATGCAGTCAATCATGTCACGCTAGAGTCATAGATCGTGGTGCCGAAATCAGACATACCGTGAATTGCTAGATCAGGTCTTCTCTTATATTTTAAGTAACTACGCAGGCTATAATAAATCAGTTTGTGCGCTAAGAAACTTACCTTCAACGTACAACGACATCTTAGCTGTTCGTTGTATCTTTAATGCACTCTTTGTAAATGTTAATGTATGTTATAATAAAACGGACACTCTTCCTGTAGTCCCACCGATGTAGGTATCTTCGGCCGCCTCTGCTTCCGATGTAAATGTACAAAAACGGGACAAAACAGCTACGATTCTGATCATACGGCTAATTCGTCAATACGCCTCGCCCTACAACATTTAACAGCTTTGGGCAAATGACAGCGTCTTCACCTTACAATACACAAAGCGACAGGATCTGAATCATTCGGCGGGTTCAACCACTCTGCCATTTAATTTCCACAAAACCATAAACCCCTTTAAATGAAGCACATCTCTTCTCTCCTCCCACTTCAGTCCACCAGGGGTGAGAAACGTCCCAACTGACAACTGAAAGCTTCCCGCACGATAGTGATGAACTGGACTGGAGTTATACGCCCCCGTAGCATGAATATTTCCCGAGTATTACATGTCATCTCGGTCCAGTTAGGGGATAAATAAATAGACCACGCCGCATTGTCTTGGTTGGCTGAAACTCCGGGCGAATAGCCTTCCCGCAAAGTCAATTTGGCTCGCCCCCGCTTTACCGTAGCGTGGTTTTCTTCAGCTAACTTCGTGGTTTATGGCACGTCCGACCCACCCATTATTCTCTAGGGGGCAGTTCTAAACACGCACACGACCCAGTTTAAATGTAATGATTAACCGTTTTAGATTAAAGCTGTTTGTGTAGCCTAGTGCTCCATGTGTGGCAAAAAGTGTCGCAGCCGACGCAATGCACGCTGCGCATCATGCAGGTACGCGCGAGCGAAATATTGAGCAGCAGAAGCAGCTAGCTATGCGCCCGTCAGTGGTAGGGGGGTTCCATATTCTTTTTGGTTTTTACTAGCTACGCTGCTAACACCGCAAAGCATATCATCCATATGCACTTTGAAGGTCCAGGGAATGCAGATGCTATATTTAACACCACATGCCTTTTTTTTCACTCGTTATTCAAGCACATTTTAATGTTCTTAAACAGCCATTACCCACCTTTTAAATACTTATTATGTTTTCCTCAACAGGGCTCCAGTGGGGATGGTGCTTAGCTACTGTAGCTGGTTAAATGCGACCACCCTTAGCCTGTGATTTGGCTGAGGAATAGCAAGTTCAGCGAGAGCACATCGATCACCCTTCAAACTGGGCTGCACGTAAAATATATTATCCTATAAAACCGATTTCTTGTAGGGCGCAGTCTCCAGGCACGTCAGAAGCCAGCTCGTTAGCGGAAGTGACGCTCGACAGGAGAGCTCCTATTGGCGATTTTCACTAACCAATCATATCAGAATTCAGCTAGCCCAATCAGAACGCTTTAAATTGTGACGAGATGCGACCAAAAAACACTTTCTCAACGAATGAGTTGTGACGATTTGGAACTCGCCCCTCATAAATGTAAAAAACGAGCACATTCTCAGAGTGTCACGGACCAAGTAAAATATTTGGCTTGTGCAGCTGTATATGGTGGTGAAACTGTGAAAGTGCACGTTCACTGATTTTATTGATATCTCCGGTAAAAAAAATTTTTTTCCAGCTCTATAACTATCACATACGTGCGCAGTCGGATGAGGCTCGGTCCATTTTTGCACCAAAATGAAGATTAGAATCAGTACAAATTCAGTCACAGCCATTGTAGAGATCCAGATTAGTATATTTGTTGTATATTTAGTTATGTCAATAGTCCAGTCTAGGACCCCATTGAAAATGAGCCATCTATTGCTGGCTTAATGGGTAATCCTTGCACTCAGTACTTTACAAATTGTTTCTCATTTTAACATCTCACTTTTTACAGTAATCCTCCTTGTATTTGTTCTATTTTGTAATTTTTATATGATGAGTGCAAATTAAATCAAATCAAAATTCACATTGTTCATTGTTTTCTCCGAATAGCTCCGAATAGATTCGTTTTCTTACTCAGCATGGAAACCATATTCTATATTATATATATATATATATATAAACTGCCACGGCCAGAGAGCATTCATTTGAACATCTATCCATGTTCATGAGAGGAAATCCTTATCAGGTCCCTCACTCTGCTCTTTGTTCTGTGTGTCACAATGCTTAAAAAACATGATTGACTCAGTCGTGGTAAGTAGTTTATAGCCATTAAATAATATGCATTTATTCATGGAACAGCATAAATGCAAACTTTAAGACACTGTAGCAGAAGTACTCCCCTGGTTTTAATCCCTGCTGCTAATTCCTGTTCATACAAAAGTATAGTCCCTGTATGATACTGTAATTTTGATAGTTAACTTTGTAAATTTGGTTTTCTGTCAGGTCCCCATTGTAAGAGATTTCAGTCTTAATGGGGTTATTGATTTATTTATTTAGTAAGATGAAAGTACATTAATCTATAAAACAATTAATGCCTTCAGAAGCTGGTCCAATACATAATTTATTTATCAATTTTTATAAATTTTTAGTTGTAAATAATTATCTGCATTGCATTGGCCAATATATGACTGAAAGTATATATAACCTATATATTAAGCCAATGAACCCACATTGATTAACAGGTTAATCTATGAGTTAGTTCCCAATAATAAACAACACAAACTCCTGTTCCTCCTCATGTGAACAACTTCAGCCATTGCAGGTTTTTGCATAATCATGTCAGTTAAGTGTGTGGTAGTGGACCAAAAAAGTAAATGCTGCCCCCTTGTGTTCAGCAGTTGACTTACCTGAATCCAATGGAAGCGTTGTTTGCCAGTCTTTGCAAGTCTTTGAGGTAAGTAAGGTAATATTTAATATTTAACTTTTCATAGTCCACTCAACAGAGTGGGGCCTTATTTATTTGCACTATTTTAACATGAAGACAGCGATAAGAAAACTAATCAAAGCCAAGGCCATTTACGCAAAGCCACAGATACACTTTGCAGGTCAAAGGTAAAAAAACAGCAGACTAGGTTATTGAATTGTGAAAACAGACATTCCTTTAAAACAAGCAGAGTGTGTGTATGTCTGTGCATGGGGGGAGGGTGACAACATAGAAACTTTTTTTCGGGTCATATTCCATTTTTAACTGAGACGGGGGGGGGGGGGGTGACAATATAGAAACGTTTTAGGGTCACATTCCATTTTCAACAGAGACTTCGCTGACTCTTTCTACAAAACTTTAATCCCTTCTAAATTCAAAAAAAAAAAAAAAAAAAAGCCACATTTCACAGAATTAGTCGACATCGTTTTCTTTGTTTTATTGTGGATCTCAACATGTAACCATTACAACGGTTGGATGACTAAGTGCATCGTTAGCCTACCTACCACACAGCATTCCCCGGTGTCTTCCGACACAGGCTAGCGGGAGCTGCGGTTTTATTTATTTTCTAGTCGTTACTTTTAAAAGCTTGACAAAATGGAACACACGCACACACACACACACGGTGCTGGTGGGGTGGTGGTGGTGGTGGTGGAGGGGGGTGTGTTTTTATAGACGGGAGGAGGGAGGGTTTCGGGGGACTGAATCCCGCCGCGTTGGGGGCGGGGTCGCCAGTCACACCCCCAGGAAGGTGAGGGCGGTGTCCCGCTCCTCCACCAGCTCCGCCGCGGTGGCGTCCATCTTGCCGCGGGAGAACTCGTTGATCGGGAGCCCGTCCACGATCTTCCAGGACTTGTTCTGAGCGGGAAGAAGGAGCCATTTTAGGCTTGTATGACCCTACATGCCCCCCCCCCATTCCCCATGGAATGAAATCAGGCCAAAAATGAGAGGTTGTTTACATTGTTTCAGTTCCTCCAGATAGGAGCCTCGGTTAAATTCACACAATGTAACTAAGTTTAACAACACAGTTAAATTATAATGTGAAAAATAACGAAACCACCTTTAATAAACCGACCCTTTAAAACCGAACAGACGACCAGCTGTAACTTTACCACATCCAGGGTCAGATCAACACCGAACCCTGGTAAATTAAATGGTAAAAATTTAACGGTAAATTAACCGGTGTTTTACGGTGCTATCTTTGCCGACGGCCGGCACTGATTCGTCCCCGAGCGTGTGCTGCCGTCGCGCGCTTCCTACCTTAATCACCACGGGGAACGAGTAGATGAGGTCATCGGGCACGCCGTAGGAGTTCCCGCTGGAGTACACGCCCATGGAGATGAACTCGCCCTGCGAGGGAGAGAGGAAAGGGTTAAGTCAGGGCGCAGTGCGCACCCACCCCCCTGCCCGCAGGATCAGTCCAGTGAAGAGCTATGGACACGTGGAGGGATAAGAGGCAGCTCCCTAGTCTGGACCATATCACATGCACCTCTAGAAGGGGCCCCAGTTATCTGGGTCATAATGGCCTAAAGAATCCACCCTTCTCACCCTGCTCACTCTGCTCACACTGCACATCCAGCTCACCCTTCTCACTCTGCTCACCCCAGCACACCCTTATCACCCTGCTCACTCTTCTCACCTTGCACACTCTGCTCACCCAGCTCACCCTGCTCACTCTTCTCACCCTTCTCACTCTGCTCACCCCACCCAGCTCACTCTGCTCACCCTTCTCACCCTGCACACTCTGCTCACCCCACCCAGCTCACTCTGCTCACCCCAGCACACCCCACCCTGCTCACCTCGGAGGTGCCGTTCCAGATGTCCTTCATGTGGTCACAGATGGCCTTGGCGGCAGACATGGCGCTGGACAGCTTCCTGGCTTTGATGACCGCCGCACCGCGCTGCTGCACTGTCTGAGCGAGGAGAGAGAGGGAGGCAGAGCCAATGAGATGCAGGCTCACTCATACAGGTGTGCTCACTCAGGTAGACTCACCCAGGTACACACATACAGGTGTGCTCTCCTAGATAAGCTCACACAGGTACACACAGATAAACAAATACAGGTAAGCTCTCCCAGGTGAGCTCACCCAGGCGTGCTCAACCAGATCTCACAGAAGATCCAACACAGAGTCAGAGAGGTACTTCCTGTTTGTGTGTAAAAGTCAGGGGAGGTGAAAAGCCAGTCTTGCAATAAGCGCAGCTCACAAAGATAAGAGCCAGTCAATCGTTAACTCCAAACAAGGGGGGATGAGTATTTCACCCCCTCCCCACCTGCACATTATCTCTGCTGCGTCCCTGTGCAGTGGTTTGCAAGGCCCGGGTCAAAGTTAATTTTAAAAATCTGATTCGCCTTATAGACAATAACACAAAATGGCTGCTAGTTTGGCAGAGCCCACACCGCAGCCCGTATCCTTATCCCACGCAAGGCGGGCACAAAGCGGGCACAAAGCGGGTACCACTTACAGAAATGAAGCTTCCTTTGAGCCAGCCGTCGTCCTTCACGGCGTCGTAGGCGGCCACTTCCTTCCCGTGCTGGGACACCTTGGCGTGGTGCACGTCGGGGTACTGCGTGGAGGAGTGGTTCCCCCAGATGATCACGTTCTTGACGTTGTTGGAGGCGACGCCGCAGCGCATGGCCACCTGGGGTCAGGAAGACGACAGCAGCAGCAGCAGAGGTCATGCTAGGCTACTCTAAGCAGTGACCTTTGACCTATGACCTTGAGCTTTTCCCTGTTTTTTTCAACCCCGAGTTAGAAAATGCACAATCGTATTCAAGAACTATGTTCATCTCTGAATCCTCTGCTATCAACTGAGGAGGGCCCAGATGAGCACGCACACTAGTTCAAATCGTAGCCAATCAGAGACAAGGGTCAGAGGAAGACACTTCACATAATGCTTGAGCGAGAGCACTGATTCTCTATATGATTCTCGACAGCCTGCTAGCAGAATGGTATAGCACCAATTTAGAAAAGACTGGTTGGCCACTAGAGGGCGACGATACTCTTGCTAGCTAATCGAGATGAACACATTTCATATTTTTGACTATTTCCCGTGGATTTCTCCACAGTGACCGTCAGTCTGATGGGACTCGGGGTTGGAGGCGGGGACCACGCACCTGTGAGCAGGCCCTGTTGTGGTCCAGACGGGTCAGGCAGGAGAAGTTCTCCTTGGGAATGGAGGGGGCGGACTTGGAGGCGATCAAGCAGTTGGTGTTAGCTGGGTTTCCCACAACCAGGACCTGGAAGAGCCAGAGTTATGTGAGGTAAAGTCCTGACAAAACCCAAATTCCAGACCACACAACTGTCCCGACAAAACAAGTGTAGTCCATAACACCCATTTTTATGAAAGCTGTGTGCTCACAGCCAAAGTGGAGAAAACATGCTAAAAAGCGAAGAAACCGCTTCCCAAATGTTCAGAACAGCAACAAAAAAAATAAATCTTAAAACATTTTTTAAGGAAGAACAGATATAGAACTAAGCGAGAATTCTCGGATAAAAACAGAAATGAAAAGAATCACCAGGGCTGCTATATAATTAATTCTTGAATAACTGCCAAAGTGACTCTACTGTGAAGCTCCTCTGTTCTCAGTGATCTCCTCTTGCGTCTATGATAGAGAAATGAGCCGTTCTGCCATTGAATATGCTGACATATTCAGCACGTATCTAATGAGCGGATTCCTTTCATTCATCCCGGCCCTATGACATCATTAGCAGGGACTATGGGAATATGGATGTACAGACCCATAATAGACGTATAGGCAGTGAGTCGCCATCGCATTAAGCAAAAAATTAAACGCGTTTGTGAAAGCAGAGGAATAATTACTAACAAACAAGACCAGCAGGGGGCTAGCTAGTCAGGCCTGGACAGATTTGTTAACAGCTAATAGTGCTGCAACCTCAGAACTGAGTGGTAAAGCATGCTTGTTAACGCAGTCGAAGCTTTTGAGGCTCTCTTGTTAACTGGACATCTATATATAATATATGATCATAAAAAACATATTAGAATTTCGCTGGCTCTACGTTAAAATGGCAGGATAAAAGGACAGAGAACACAGTTAAACAAGGGTTTCTTTCAACAGAGCCCAGAAGGAACAATCTGTACGGAACACATCTGCTTTAGGGATCTGTGGTTACAAAAAAAAAAAAAAAAGTGGAAGTTGCCAAATTTCTGCAACCAGAATTGCAGGGCCTCAGTTCAACTTGCGTAAGTTAAAACACATGCGCAGAAAAATGTTTCTGCTTCCCAAGTTTAATCCACCGAGACCGATGATCCTCACTCGCTCACACACTCCAGAAATTAGAATGTTTGGCAAAACCTACGCTGGCTAAACCTACATTGCAACATAATCAGTTTGGACCCAGAATGTGGTCAAAAGGCTTTGTGAACTCTCACCTACAAGCGTGCATCGCGCAAATAGCAGCCATTCTTCTATGCTTTGGCTCTGACTTTTCTCACCGCACTTTCTCACCGCACTTTTCTCACACAACTGACCAATGGGGTTGGCTGGTACAAGATCAGGCACGGTCATCCTGGCCAACTGAGACCCTTCTTTCACTGGGTAACACTAGATCCAACACTAGATCCTGCAGGGCTGCTGGCCGCCATCACCATGGTCCAGATTCAAAGCCAGACTGCACTAAGAACAGTGTTTTACCAGGACTAACCACCCAGCAGCCCATATCAGGCCTATTAATAATATATTTTTTATGAGCTGTTTCAATCAAGCATTCTACATGCCGATAGAGCTCAGCAGGAAATGATTTTTTTGTTAAATTTTCCTAGCTTATTTGACAGGGAAAACGCACATTAATCACATTTCGGTAAATGTGCCAGTTAGCCGGGAAGGCAAATTTTCATCTGTAGTCCCTGGGCTACATGTTCTTGGCTGTGGGAGGAAACCGGAGCACCCCAAGGGAAACCCACACAAATTTGAAAGCAGAGAGGATCCAGGCCACCCGGGACTCGAACCCAGTACCTGCTACTTTTGACGCGACAGTGCTAAGCACAGCATCACTGTGCCGCCCATGCCCTCTTCTCAGAAGAAGAAGAACCAAAAAAAAGAACAAAAAAAAAGAAGACGGAGTATTTGATGCACACCCTAATGCTTAAAGCCTTTCACTTCAATGAGAAAAAAATAAATTAAAAATTAAAAGGTGCACCACAAAGACAAAATAAGATGTTTGTTAAGTTAGAGACAGGGTCATTGTGATCACATCCTGCTTGCACTGAGCCTCCTGTAGGGCTATCCCAGGGAACTCTCTCTCAGGCTCCTCAGAAACTCAGCGCAAGTCACCTTGACGGTCTTCTTGGCGTACTTGTCCAGGGCCTCGCCCTGGGTCTTGAAGATGGCCACGTTGGCCTTGAGCAGGTCCTTCCTCTCCATGCCCTCCTTCCTGGGCATGGAGCCCACCAGGATGGCGGCGTCCAGGTCCTTGAATCCCACCTCCACCTTGTCCGTTGGAATGACCTCTTCAGGATGAGCAGAGGGAGATGCATTTTTTTTAAAAGCCCTTTCCGATTCAATGAAGTTACGTTAAGGAACATGACGTTATGGAATATTGTGTCAACAACAAAATCTCAGTTAACCAGTTAACTCAGGTGCAAGGCACCAAGAGATTCCATGAATAGCAGTGCTTGAAAAAAATTTAAAATAAATAATTTAAAAAAAAAAGAAGTCATTCATTTTTCACTCCCTGATTCAAAAGTAGAATTCTGAATAAATGTTCATGGTTCCACAAAAGTGCTCAGTGTTTTATTTTTAGACACAGGTAGTGGATTGAAAATCGAAAAAATCTTTTTTTTTCTCCGGTGATATAGCTAGCCAGAACTCTTATTAATGCCAACAAAACAGAACTGCCATTAGTAAACACACGTTTTAGAAAACTGAATCTTTCTATAAGTTCCAGGTTGCTGGAAGTAATTCACCGCCCTCCCCTTATCTGAGAGACTGTACTTAATTCATTTCCTTTTCTGATTTTTTTTGTCACACTGATTCCACCACTGGCTATTCGGATGAATTGGTTTTAGCTGGCTGAGTGCAAGGTTACTTGCTTGGGGTGCACACTTTTTAAAAAAACAATAAAAAAAACTGAGAAGCAAAGTGAGACACGCTCAGATGACGTACAAATAACCTCTAAGCTAAATGCGTCATTCTCTTATTATTTCTGAGGCAAATAATGTTGTGGTGAAGGTCAACAGGGACCTCTATTTCTCCAAAATAAAAGCCCTCTTAAGCAACACTCCTGATTTACGCTTCACTCCCTCTGTCCACGCTACAGCGCTACCACACTTTTCAAGGTCATGCTGCTGATAAAGAAGGCTTTCGCTATGTTCGCAAAGATGGAGGTGTTAAGTGTTTTCTGTAAGTTATATCGGAGTTACTATAGCTGCTCAACCCACTGCCAAAGATGAACTGAATGTTCATTATTGTATGAAATGAGACAAATTTCTAACCTCACTGGTGTCCCTATTTAAGATTTGTGCCCCTCTGCCTTGCAGTTTTAACCTTGAAAAGCACATTGATAAATAGCTAAATATAATCAGTAAGTACAGGCATAGGTCAGCCTGAAGATGCTTGACTTTGAACAGCTACAGAGTTCAAGTCAAGGTCTAAAAAGGTCAGTCAATGTTAACCATAAAAAGTCACATATATTTTAGAAACTCACAAATAACACTGCATTTTTTTCCTCTGAAATACTGCTTAGATGACTGATTTGCAGATAATATTCATACTGGTCATCAAAGGTGATAGACCCCTTTATCAGGGTGAACTTCAGTCAAGGTTCAGCAATTCAAGAGGCACCGTTCCTTTCCGACACACTGCTTTGTTCAGACCAGTGCAGCCACGATTGGCGGAGCTTTGGTTTAGTCGTCCAATCAGAGAGCTCCACTTAGACACACCTCTCAGCCCAGCACTGGCGCAAGATAGGGAGTGATTTGGAATTATTCAGTGTGGCCAGAGAAGCAAACGCAGCGCTATTGTTACAAATATATACCAGGCCGGAAAACCACAGGCCTCAAACATTACACCCGTAATACGGACAGAGACACATCGAAAAGAAACGGCGGTTAAAAATGTATGTAAAAAAGAATACGGTATTGAAAGATAATTGAAAAAACAACAACAATGATGCTAAGTCACGCTAGCTTGAACCAGGCCACGTTAAATTCATTTTACAGCTGTTTCCGGTTCAGTGAGCAAAGTTTGCGCCATCTGAGTTCCTGTCGGGCCGAGATGCACTTACCCCTCAGAAGTGGGAGAGCACAGTCCTGCAGCTCCATGACAACACCATCCAGGACCGGCAGCATGGGCGGTATGTCAAGCAGAACTAGGATGATAGGCTACGTGGGGCATAAAAACGCGTAGTGTGAAAAGTCTCACAAATAGCACATAATTAAGGTGGTGCTTTACACCAAGCCGTGTGGGTCTACAAATCATCCACGTTTAAATTAAACACATGCTCGTGCGTGCGTGGATGTGTGTGTCAATGATGCAATATGACAATACTAGACAGTTGCTTGTTTGTCCAGCACAGGGCTGCTTTCGTCAACGTCACATTACTTCTTACGTAAACATAAACTGCGCGAATGCACTGATATCAAAAGCTTAACAGCGATGGCCTTAAATTGCAGTGGGAACTGACGGCGAAAAGGGTGAACTTGGAAAACGTCCAAACGCATGTTGCATCTGCGGCAGCCGAGGAAATGACATAACAAGGACAGACACATTTTTTTTACCTGATCTTTGCCGAAGACATCCCCCTTAGCAATGCTGTACAGAAGAGAATAGGCAATCTGTCCGGCGGCCCCGGTCACGAGAACTTTAATTGGGTCAGACTGAAAAATAGACGGAACTTACATCAGCACTAACACAAAGAATAGCTTTCCTTCTATATTTTACAAAAGAACGACATCAGAAATACAGATAGACAGATCTTGCTAAATATAAAATTGGACAACAATAAAGTAACTAGCTGTACCGAGCTACGTGGCTTGCCAAAGCATACATATTAGCGATGTTCAAACACGGAGCTGGTGGAATTGGAGCTGCACCATGGATTGTAATTATTGATCTCTTGCTGGCTGGGCCTATGTGACCATTAATTCTCAGCATGACACAAATTATCTTGCCGCCGACACTAGCCGTACTGTAATCGCACGAAAATCCTGTTATCATTAAGCACAGTAATTCATATTTTTATTGAATGATGACCAAATGAATAGAGCGCTTTTATCACGCAGAGGTTATTCAGACCACCGTATATATTATGCATAGCGTTATGTAATTAGCAAGCAAACGTTCGCCAGAGTAACTAGCAAATTATTATCTACCAGTTCGATCATTTACACTAGTCTACCGTTCAGTTAGTTAGCTTGCAAGACCTATCTGATGCTGGTTATCTAGTTCGCTAGAATGGAACGTTGAGCTACGCATAATTTTAAAAAAATTCGAAATGGTGCGATGTACCATATAAACGCAAAAAAATGAAGGAAAGAACAAATGAATGTATAACGTAATCGCTCACCATCTTGTATTATTCTCGATCTGGTACAACGGCTCTCCCACTTCGCATTCAAGTTAACTGGAGGGTCACCTTTATTCTTGTACAGATATGGTCATAGGGGCGAAGGCAAAGAAGTCCAGTACTAGGCTGGGAAATGTAGTTAAATTTTAAGGCGGTTTCAACTAGGAACAACAGTATCTGATGTACAGAAACACAATACCCACGATGCACTGCTACATTGTGAACCCACTCGCCTCTCTGTAGACCCACCCACTTCCTATTTTGGTAAATATTAAAAAAAGCTACGAATATATTTTTTCCATACCGCCACTCGGCGCTTAGACCTCTGATTGGCTGACATGCCTGCACAGACTATTTTAATCAATCAGCGTTAAATGCGTTGAGTTTTTATGAAAAAATTAAGATTTTAATGGCGGCGCTTATGCAAACTCTTTCATAGAAATGTATCAAATCTGTAATGTATTTTACACGTAATGCAACCGCACATTACTGTGATTCCAGTTAATTCGCACAGCTGCAATAGTTTATGAAAAAACAAACAGTGTTAAATGGGCGTGTCACCTGAAAGTTAACGTTAGTAGAATCCTATAATAAACGAACAATGGATTGTTGCAGTAACTAACGTTCGGAAACAGCCCAACCCGGAAGGGATTGAAATAAGGTTATTTTTGTAAATGTGGCATAGTTGTCTTCCATAGCTACTGAATGAGTCGGACACGGTTGGGTACGTCCGAATCCTGCTTACTGTACAATAAGTACTTTTATGTTGAATTTATTATTAGCGTACTTGTTTAATGTTAAATAATTGAAATTATTTGATGACGAGATTATGGTGCTGAGATGGCTTTTAAAGTTGACACGTATTTCACGACGGATAAGAGTTTTAAATTGTTTTGCTTAGAGCCCTTAGACAATATTTGCCCTCTATCCTCTGTAGGGCTCAATGTACAACCGAAAAGGAATTCTATCAAATACTAAACCAATTGTTTGTTAACAGAACAGGAGCACATCTTTTGGTTTGAATGTAATTACCTGATATTACATTACATTACATTTTACATTACATTTTATGCAAAGTCACATACAAGAAGTACAATAAGCGAAAGTCAATTACAAAACACAGGTCCGATAAGGCACAATGCTCATTATGTAACGGTTATTCATAGCCATCGACAACAGTAATTCCAGTGCACACAGTAAGCACAGACGGGGAGTTCGTTCCACCACTGGGGAGCGAGGGTGGAGAAGCTCCGCGGTAGGGACGAGCGAGAACCGTTCACCCGGATGGCGGGCGGGGGGGTGGGGGGGTGGAGGGGGGGGGTGCGAGTCGCCCTGCTGCTGCAGAGAGTCGCCTGGACATCCGATTAATGTCAGTGGCACACCCGGACTCTCACATTCTCGCAGGTGTGAGTATGTGCACAGGTATATGCACACCTGAGCGAAGGGAAGTAAAGTCGATTTGTCTCGTCCATCGGTGGACACTTTTGCGCTCGTTGTGCAGTCGGGGTTTTGTATAAAGAGTACACGCCACAGACACCCGCTGCAGCTGTGCCACCATGCCTTAGCCCAGGGGATTAGCCAGGAATTCTGGGCCCCCCTGATAGAATAATACAATGGGGCCCCTTAGGGGGCGCAAAGCATATTGCTAAATAATTTTTACCCTCCCCCCCCCCTTAAGCTTTGGGCCCCTACAGTTATTATCACCTTTCTCCCTACTTGCGACAGTGCTGCCTTAGCCTTCTGCTAGCTGGTCAGGGCTAAATGGGACTGGGCTTGGGTGGTATTAGAGACCTCCTTTGAAAAACCAGGTTACTGCAGCAGTATGTGCTGGTGGACGTTATTCTCTGTTTGGGCCAAGTTCAGAACAAACGCCTCGTGGCTATGCTGGGGATGCTAGGAGGCAGGAGGGGCTGTGATTTTCACGGGGAGGCTGTCCATTTGAAGTCCTGACACAATGTTGTCTTTAAAAATATATATATATAAATTTCTTTTTTTTTTTTGGCAGTTTATGGCTCCACAGCTGTGACTTTTCTGTCCTGTTTCCCAGTCTGCTGGACTCAGTCTGTCCAGCAGACTGAAACTCAGCCTCACGTGTCAAGTTGACAAATAAGTCCCTCTCTGTCTCAGGGCCTGAGCCGGTGTGTGGGGTGTGCTCCGGCCTAGGCAGAGCTCAGGATCAACACCGAAAAGTGCTTTGGGGTCCCCAGAGGGAGGATGAAAAGTGCTACACAAAATGGTGCTCCTTTTAGATCCAGGGGCGATCCCCTTCCTTTAAATTCTCGTATATACCTGTGCACCTGCTCAGTTGCTTACATGCCTGTATCCCACCTGTGTGGTGTGCTTGGTTCTCATTCCATTTACACTGCATTCATTCAGCAAACGCTCTTAATCCAGAGAGGCTCAGAATGAAATACAGCATAGGTGCATTCACCTGAATTAATATGAAGAAATATTGCCAGACTTGGCTAAAAATATATTCCCAGACCGGCAAGGCGAGCGACTTTGGCATATAAGTGTTAGTCACCGTGTTCATGGTGATGGCATTTCAGAGTGTGCATGCCTGTAAGTGCATCTGAACATCTGATACCGCATCTGTCTGGAAGCCTATGAGTCTGAATGGACACACACACATACACACACACACACAAACACAAACACACACGCATACCTACACTCACATACACATGAAAGCACGCACGCACACCACACACACACGCACACACACACACCTACACACACGCGCACACGCACACACCCATACCTACACTCATATACACACACATGAAAGCACGCACGCACACACACACACACACACACAGTAAAATGTTCTGTGTTAAATAAACTCCGATGGAGTGCATTCCATTCTCACCGAGTCCATGGGATCCATACTGGACTCATATAAGCTCAGCTAGAGTTGAACTGACATTTTAGCAGTTTACTGTGCATATCCTGGGAGGTCACTCCCTGGTGCTGGAAGCTCCCATGGGTTTTTTTGCACCCTGTTTCCTGCATGCACATGCAGAGTTATAATTAGCACTAGGCACGGCTGTGTGCAGTGCACTCCCACTCTTATCAAGATCACAATTTGTTAATAATTTAAGCATTTCAGCGCAAGCATATTTGTCACATTGGTCGAATACAGTTACTTGGTATTGCTTCATGTTTTTTCCCCCCCATGTAAAATGTACTTATTATTGAATGTGTCAAGAACAAGTTATTTAACTTGGGGGTGGGGGCGCAGGATGGTAGCACAGATGACTGAACCACACAGGGAGGGGTACATTTGCATCTACCACAGCATTGGATTGTACGGAAACGCACTCTAGTTTATCCCAGTTCACACTTGGGTGTCTCCAGTAATGGTACCTGGGGGCCAGATTTAAGGTATTTAAGGTTCAAAGGCACTGGAATATCTGTGACTGGAGCTCTCCATGGTGCTGCTCTGCATTGCCCACCCCCCCCTGCTTTTCTTAAACCTGGTGTGCCAGCAAGGGACAGATAGAGAGAAATAACTGAAGCTTCACGCGGCTTTTTCTCCAGGGCAACTACTTCAGCATACATATCATCGTTAATGATTAATGCCGGTGGCAATACCCTTAGAAATATGCACAGGAAGATAAACGGACAATCGGCGAAATGCCATTTTTATTTTATTTTCTTATTTTTAAAATAACATTGGCTGCGGGATTATGCCAATTTTGCGCTACACACTACGGTTTTTAGAAGTCTGTTTTCTTGGGGGTGGGGGAAGTGTGGGTGTGGGAGTGGGAGCAACATATTTAGTGTTCCAGTGCGGATCTATGTGTCCTCGCAAGACCCCTGTAGATGTTGATATTATCAAGGAGACGCGTCTTACCTGCGACGACACCGCCCTCACCACCAGATACATCGCTGTCAGTAGCGTCAACATCTCGAGTCCTCTTCCCTTGTCCCTCGCGTATGTCCGTCCGTCTTCCCCAATCACCGGCCAGCTGGATCAAAGTCAAAGGAGAGCGCGAGAGCTGCGACCGGTGCGATTGTGAACAGGTTTGCACCAGAAAGCGATGCCAGCACCGCTCTTCAGTGACGGACGCTCACTCACTCACTCACACTATATCGCCCACGCTCAAACAGCAGACTAAGTCCATTAATGAGCTTTAGGGGACCGAAATAGAGGTGCTGCCTGTAATCTTTTGCCCCTTTTCTGACAGTGATCTATGCTGAAACAGTATTGCAGTTGCGCCTTTGAGGGTGACGTCACTGATATTTAGCTTCGCAGCGAGAGACTGCAGTCAGGTTAAAAGATACGGGCGTTTCATTAGCCAGTCCCCCGTGACTCTGATGCGCGCGGACCACGTTCGAAAGAAAGTCGTTATAATGAGTATAATGTACCTGTCAACTTTTGAACTCTGACATGGGTGAGCGTGGAGATGGAAAACAACAGACATACAGCCCTGAAACTACATAGGCTACATATTACATTATGTTGTTTACTCTGATGTTTGGGTTCAGTTCTTTTAAAACTGACCGATAAATGATCAAGTGAATAATGACGACGTGCTACTGAAAATGGTCAGCCAGTTATTAATAGAATGTAAGTTACTCGTAACCTCTCCCCATTATCGTGAAATATTTTTGTATAGTATCAATATTTTTTGCTGCACGCATTAGCAAGAATATAACATTATTTAATGTAACGCAATGTTCTTGCTGTAATGAAATTTATGAAATTACATAAAGTAAAATGTAGTATATAAAGATAATGCTGGCATATCAAACACAAGCCATTTATCTACTTTCGCTACTTGAAACTCCATCACTGGTGATTCTACAATCATATCTATGGAAAATGTGTGATATGAACATCAAAATAGTTTCTCACTTAAAAAATAAATCAATAATAATTAATTAGACATTGTATTAAGTATACCATAACTTGGTGAAAGAATATAAACTACAATGTTTCTTTAATACCGTTAGCCCTCTTAAACATCCTGCATGCCAAAAGTTACAGTGCTAGTGGTGGGGGGGGGGGGGTTGTGTGCATTACCATAATCTGTTTCTTTTGCTGAGGTAAATTACACTCCGTGAAGGTGAAGGAGTTTGAATTGAGTTTTCTCGCCAATGATATTACGATGTTCCCTCAAACTGGAACTGTTTGTTTTGCCACCAGCTCCCAGTGTTGTGTGGTGCCCACAGACGTGTGGAACACTTATTTTCTGATGTGTGGCACGCAGCATTTTTGAACGTGCGTTTGTAACGAGTTTAAGATTTAGAGCTGGGGACTTGAACTCCAGGCCTCTCAATCCATTTATTAAATATGCTAACAACAAAAATGTGAACCTTTTAATGGTGTGGTTTTGCATTGTCCATGTGGTGTTGGTGACCAGGCATTGATTCGTGTTGATACACACTTGGATTATGTCTTCATTTGTGCACGAGGTATATTAATTGTGAAAACATGTAGGGCATGCTATTTTTGACCTACAGGTAGATATGCTAGGAAATTATGGCCAGTAATACAATGCTTGTAATTACTGTCCAAACATCACCAGATATAAAAGATTTGTATTTGCATGAAATATATACATAACATACAAATTTATGCATATTGAAATTGGCCAACTTCACTCCATGGGTAAGATTCTTATTCTGTATTGCCACTTTTTATAACATCTTTTTGACTCCATCTGGCTGTTTTCTCTCCATGCCGCTGATGTGTTCACACCTAGCGCTCTTCAAGCTATTCTCAGATACAGAGGTGATTGCCAAGGACAGGGGTGTGAAAATGTGCACTTCCACGTATGGCCAGCAGGTGCCGCCACTTGAGCGTTGTAAACATCGGTTCATTCATAGAGGGTGCTGTGCTGACGTGAGGTGAGCAACGGTTGGCTTGTGGGAGGGTTCCGTTAATAGGCACCAGTAGAGGACGCCAGTAGAGCCTCATTTATCCCAAGCTGTGCCTCAGACACTTAACATCGGACACTTATTTGTAGAAGTCCATCAATCCATTATCTATACCTGCAGGGTCGCAGGAGGGTGCTGGAGCCTATCCCAGTGTGCATTGGGCGAGAGGCTATTTGCATAAGTGCCATATCAAAAATAAATCAAAAAGTCCATCTGTATGCAACATGCAACGCTGCAAGCAGGTGAAATGTAATATGGGACGCATAACTAATGAGTAGTGAGTGGCTCCTTGTCTGACCCCCCAGAATGATACAGACTGTGATGGCAGCAGTAATGGTTGCTTTATTGTACAGATGGTTTTCACATAACAAATATGTCTTATCTGGTCTCGTCAGGGACATATGCAAGCGGTTTAATACACGGTGTAAATAAACAATGTTGTCAGCAGCCCCCGCCAGCTTGTCCGTACCTGCTGCTGATCTGCAGTATTGTGCGGTGAAGCAGCCATGATGGTTAACCCCAGACAAGCTCTTACTTGTCACATTTTTTTCCCCCCCTGAAAACAAACAGATCCGAGGATCTCTAAGCCACCGGTGGGTTTTAAGGAAGGGCTAGAGTGTGTGTGCATCTGATTGTTTTGTAGTTTTAGCGTCTCCTTTTAAAACAGTGGCTTGGCCGTTCGTCTGACGCATCTCCATTGGCTCAGAGCCGTAATGGAGGTATGGCGGTGGCCAGTTTCCAAAATTCCATGTTGCGCGCACTCCTTAACACGTCGCTGATGGATCCCCTCCGTCCTCCTGTCAATCACTGAGACAGAAAACAAAGAGGGCAAGAAAACCAGGCCCGCGTTCGCACTTCAGGGAACAAAAGAGCTGGTGATAAATCATTTCCTGTTGCCTCTACTCCAGGTAATTACACGTCTTTAGTGAAAGACCCTTTCAGCAGGTTGGGCAAGAGCAAGAGGAGGAAATTACAAGTGTGGCAGAACTGAGAACTACGACGCGTGTTTTAGCCTGGGTTGCACCCACCTCAACCATTTCACTGGGCCTCACCACTACCCCGGTACCCTGGAACAAGGTGTTTAATCTGGATTTCTTCAGTAATTATGCTTTTATGTAAAAGTAGTATGCAAACTGCTGGATTCTGCAGTCCGAACTAGATAATGGTTAATGCCAAGCTGAACGCACGTTGGATGTTTGCCATTCAACGCTTGACTTAAGCTATCGTGGGAGTGTATTTGCTATGTTTCTGATCTTCACCCTCATCCCAGCCCCATTCAAAAGAAGGGATTATGAATATTTTCTACGAGGAATAAGGACAACAAGGATGATGATATTATCTGGTGCCAGCTTACCTGGTGCTCTTTTTTTTGTCTGTGTACCGTGAAAACAGGCATTGTGGGTGTTTTTCTCTCACGTAGTGTGATCTAACTAGCGATGCCTGTAGCCGCAGAACGAACATCTTGATAAGCATGTGACCGAGAGAGACAGGACAACGATTCGCCAGCTTGAGGTGAAACAGAATAATCGACAGGGATCTCTGACGCTACTCAAAAAATAAATAAATAAATAAAAATGGTGGGGTGTTGCAAACCACAAACCCACACGGATAGCCAGAGACTCTACTGAAGGGGCACTCGAACCCCCCGAAAAAATCATCACTGTCATCTGTGATCAGTATCTCCGCGGGAGCGTGTCATCACCTGTGCGCGCAGACATTCCGCGAGGGATTCGCGGTAAAAAAAAGCAGGAATCAAAATATGGCGGTGGGCTTATGGGGTGAGCGTGGGCCATTGCTGATAACTGACAGGACCCTGACCTCCTCCACCCTTGGTTTGGCAGGTACAGCAGCCGGTCCTCCCTGCTGTAATTGCTTGTTATTGCTGTAGGGGGTTGTGCCAGAGGGGCGTGGTCGTCTTCAAAGCCAATCGGAACCTCTGAACCTCCACAGAGCTTTTTGGAAATGCACAAGACATAATGGCGGCCTAGGATCTGTTCACGTTCAGCAAGGAGTTGCCAGTCCACTGTGTTTATAAGCAACGCCGTTTTTGGTCATCTATCATTAACTATTAGTGATGTGTCATAGCAGGTGTTTTTTTTACCCATAGTGACTTCCAAAATCCAGAGATCCATTTATCCAATTTCATTATGGAGATGCGTTTGGAGCACATTGCTGTCACTTGACCCAAGAGAAGTTCTTTTTATTTCTTTTGATCTATTTTGGATATTTAATTGCCTTGAGCCACTTCTAAGAGTTTGAATGTGCAAGGCCTGTTTGACTCTATAATTCTGATGTGCAGTGCTTTGATCTGCTTGTATCTGAGGAGTCCACTGGCAAGTGCTCCCAAGATAAAGTGCATTCTAGTGTCAGCTTCTCAACATGCCTACTGTTGGCATGACTTAAAAAAGAGATGTCCACATTTTCCATCAGAAAATTGAATTAAGCATGCATATTTCCTTTTAACCAGTAGAGGGTGCTGGCAAGACACACACGGACATCTTGACATTCTAGCAAAGCTTGTTTGTTTCCTTCTGCTCTCCCAAACCAGTATAGCCTTCTATAAAACAGTACAACACAGATCATGTGTTGAACACTTGAAGGAGTGCCAAGCAAGCTACGCCTTTCAGTCAAATGTTAAATGTCTCTCCCCATTAAAATCCTTCAAACTGCTTCTGTCCCAACACATGGTGCTGCAATGTGAAAGTAAAAAAAAAAAAAGAGGGGGCCTAGACTCCAGCTCCCAAGTCAAGGCCGGTCAGCTTTGGGGCTTTGGGGCTTTGGGACCGTTTGGGCGGTGTAGAATGTGTTTTTCTCTTTCTCGGAGAAGACCATGCGGGAGGGATTATGATGCTATTTCGGGTCACGCGCTGTGGTGCAGATGTTCAGGGCGATAGCATCGTCTCGCCAACGGGCTCGGTCTCGACCGATGAGGCGGGTAGCGGGGCGGAGGGGGGGGGTTTCGGGTGTTGTCATCTCAGGCGATTAGCCCCCCCCATTTGCCCGATTGCACATGCAGCGGGAGTTTGTATGAGGTGACATGCGTTGGCGGTGGCGGGGTCACGTGATCGCAGCTCCAACATGTCTGGGAGGCAGCTGAGGAGAAAGGGCTCCTCGTCCCGCTTTCTTCACGCAAACAGGAAGTGTAGGGCGGCGTTCTGGGCACCTCAGCATGTGACCCAGAGACCGCCTGTGATTGGCCACAGAGACTCGTGGTGTGATTGGCTATACGTTCAGTCAGCCTGTAAAACAGTCAGGGGTCCTTCGCTGCTAAGCACGGATGCTGAAAAACAGTAAACCGATTTGATTTGAAACAGCAGCATTTAGTTGAATGTGAACACATTAATGCAAATCGATGACTGTGAAAAACATATCATTCCAAGAACAGTTAGAACACTCCTTCAGAAATAAATATTTTAGAGCCAGATCAGAACACTGCTACCTGGACCCCTGTATGTGGTCCCTTTCTGTCAACCAAAATGGAAAAACGCACACGGTCCCTTTCTGTCAGCCAGAATGGAAAAAGGCACACGGCCCCTTTCTGTCAGCCAGAATGGAAAAACGCACACGGCCCCTTTCTGTCAGCCAATGAAACGCACACGCCTTCGTCCCAAATGGAAAGCAACGCTTCGTCAACATGAACACACGGTCCCTTTCTGTCAGCCAGAATGGAAAAACGCACACGGTCCCTTTCTGTCAGCCAGAATGGGAAAAGGCACACGGCCCCTTTCTGTCAACCAGAATAGGAAAACGCACACGGCCCCTTTCTTTCAACCAGAATGGAAAAAGGCACACGGCCCCTTTCTGTCAGCCAGAATAGGAAAAGGCACACGGCCCCTTTCTGTCAGCCAGAATGGAAAAAGGCACACGGTCCCTTTCCTTCAGCCCGAATGGAAAAAGGCACACGGCCCCTTTCTTTCAACCAGAATAGGAAAAGGCACACGGTCCCTTTCTTTCAATCAGAACGGTCTTGCCTGGAATCCCGTCGCCTGACTGGCAGCAGTTCTGAGCGGTGAAACCGTGCACCGAGTCAATTTAATACTTTAACTGCCGGTGAATATTCAAAACGCAGACTCTCGCCCCTGCGGGCGGTTGCCGGGGAAACAGGATACAGGATCTGACAAGATGGGGCTTGAGCTCTGAACCCTCCTTAGCAGTGTCGCCACGGACGTGAGGAGGAAAAAAAAAACCTGATTTTGGAGTTTCGCCTTCTTCTTAAACAATGATTCGTAATTTGTAAAAAAAAAAAATGTACAACCCATGTTTTTTTTTGTTGTTGTTGAAAAAGAAGCATGCATTGAGGTGAGGGTGGTGAGGGTGGCGGGGGTTACCTGAGTGAGGTTAAAACCGCTCTGATTGTTGAGGGGAAGTGACTGTGGCGTTTTCACGCGTGGTTGAGCGCTCAGGTGAGCTGTCAGGTGGGGAGGAGAGCCAGGTGTGTGGTGGAAAAAAAAAAAACCCCACCTTTCACACACTTTCTCGCGGAAAATTTCCCGGACTTCACGTGCGTTCTGGGATATTTGGGGATATGAGCACAATCACAGTGGAGCCCCCAGTGGAGGAAACTGTCCCCCAGTGACAGATTTGCTTTTTGGAACCGATTCTCCTTGCGCTCTAATTTCTCATCAGAC
Organism: Anguilla rostrata; assembly: GCF_018555375.3. Taxonomy (NCBI): domain Eukaryota; kingdom Metazoa; phylum Chordata; class Actinopteri; order Anguilliformes; family Anguillidae; genus Anguilla; species Anguilla rostrata. The sequence goes on along the minus strand of NC_057934.1, from coordinate 4,807,676 downwards.
GTCATCACACCTGTTCAAGGTGTCTGGGACCAGACATCAGAATGACTCCATTTGATATAAAAGTAAAAAAAAAAAACAAAACAAAAAAAACAAGATGGGAAGCTTGTTGGCATCACCGCTGGAAAGCTATCCGAGTCTTACATTTTACAAATGTATCTCGTCAATATATATACAGTATGTTTTTGTATTTGAAATTCTGGTCCGGACAGTTGATGCTAGAGTCCTCTGCATTCAATAGAATGAAGCAGATATTTCCACTCCTGTATGCTGATTGGTCGACCAGTCTTCCTAGCTGAGCTAATGTTCAATAATACAGCACAGCTAACGAGAATATTAATGCATCAGTTTATTATCATTGCAACTTCCCGTAATGTAAATGTCCTTGATATTGAAAAATTGTCAGCCAACTGTAATAAAAACTGTAATTAAAAAAAGCAGTCAACTATAATATAATTTTTAAAATGTAACGTCTCAATTTTTAATATTGAGACATTAATTTAAAAATTATCGTCTCAAGAGACTCAATGAGCACATACTCAAAGTGGGCTATCCAGCTGAAAGGAGAGAGTGCTGCCCCCTGCAGCCTGCACCAGTCACTGCACCCTGGCTGTTTGCTTTTCTGCTTCATGGCTCCTCAGCAAACACGTTCTTAAAAGAAAACAGTCTCTCGAGCTCTTCCTCATCTTGACTCCCCCCTCCATTACGTCCTAAAGAGGTTTACAGACGCCCTTATGGGCATTTAATCTTCCCCACGTCAGGTTGTTCAGGTTTATTAGGATCTGTGTTTGCTGTTCTACAGATGACTCTGTTAATGGAAGTCAGGCCGCTGTCTCCGTGGTGGAAAATTCAATTAAACATCCCCGCTGATGGGTTTCCAGAGCAGCGGCCCAAACAGCAGCGCTGTGTAAAACGCTGGAACAGGGATCGCCGATTCATAGTACTCATACCTCAAGTCTGCTATATAACGTTAATAAAACTGTTACAACATGGTTATAACCATCAAGCTCATTGGGAAAGTCAATTTAAAAATAGAAAAGGTACAATTACCTTTTTTTACCTATTTATTTGCAATTATTTGAAAGTGGAATTTGTAATTCAGATGAGCCCAGTCTCGCTGGATTTTACGCAAGGGCTCCAGTGTGTGTGTGTGTGTGTGTGTGACCTCTGGAGTCTGCCAGTCTTGAGTGAGACTGAGGAGAGTGTGTGACATCGAGCAGATACGGAGATCGCACCGTGTCAGGGTGGGGGGGTGGGGGGTGGCGTGGCAGATTTTCAGCGAGGGCCGAAGGGAGAATTCCCAAGCAGATCTTGACCCCCCCCCCCCCCCCCAGCCCCCCCCCCTCGGCTCTCCCACCTTGACAGGCTCTCTTTGTAACTCTGAAGGCGTCTTTGGCCCGCAGTGAAGCTGCTGCTTCCAGTATGGAGGTGCTGATCCAGCGTCAAAGATATGCAATGATCGTGTTAGAACACAGTAGTAAATGCTGTGTGATTCAAAATAGCAGGGTTGCACTGGTCTTCGTGATATATTTATGCAAACGAGTCTGATGACTATTGTCATGAGCATTCATAATATTATATAACAAATAACGTGAGGTATGTAAGGTATGCCAGGCTCGTTGTTGCAATTGGCCTGCCTGGTAAAATGGAGGTTAAATAAAAATATGGATTGAAATGCTAAGTAGTATGACTGGAAAGACTGGCAGGTTGTAAATGACAATGCCTCATGCCACTAATTGTCTGTGAGAATAACTTTCAACAATTTCAAGATAAATGTCATTTCAAACTGCTTAATTTTAATGTCTTCATTTCAGTTAAGTTTTGCTTCTTTTTCCAAAGAAGTTAAAAAATATACTTTCATGCTCAGTCCAATACTGTGTTTTATTATAATGAACAAATTCTTAATAAAAACTGAGACTGCCTTCAAAGAAAGTTGAGCCTGTACCCCAAAACCCCTAAAAATGTGCTTCTCCTTCACACTACTTGACCCTTTCTCCTCTATTCCTTAATGTCATTTTGCCGCTCTTTTGAAGTTCCCTCCTCCTGCAGTTTGGCATGCCTTAAACCCTCTCCTCTTTGTATCACATTTACAGCTTATCCGCAGGGCTAGTCTTTATTATTATTATATTTTGCTCTTCTTCATTTGAACTCTTCAACTCTTCAACTCCTCATGCTCTCCCCCATTCCTGTCATACCCCCCCTCCCCCCCACCTCACTCTCGCCCGTCCTCCTGGGACGGTAATCAGGGGGGGAATCCTTCCTCTCTGACCTTTTCTAGGCTGTTCTTTACCTGACACCTCCACCTGTGACAGGTAGGGCTGCCCCCACAATCACAGTCCTCACCGCCACACAGCATCCAGCTTAACTTGCTGTCCCACTGATGTGTTGAAATGCACACATACAGACTCAAGCACAGATACATGCAGACGCACACTCATGTGCAAACATGCACTCACACACACACATGCGCATGCACACACATACACACACACACAGACATGCAGGTGTGCACATACTCAAATACAGTGTAGACTTAAACCCTCACACTTACACCTACATAGAAATTCAGGCATACACAAACGTGCACACGTACACACACACACACACACACGCACTCTCTCTCTCTCACACACACACACACACACACCTATGCCATCACCTCTGCAGAATTCCTTTCCTCGTCTATCGCCCACGCGCTGAATGGCACCCCCCCCGCCCCTCCCCCCCTCCCCCAGGCGATCAGAGGACCCGCCACGCCCCGGCCTGGGCGGCTCTGATTGTTCGGGTCGGGGAGGATGCCACCACCCAGCAGCCTGGCGCCGTCCTGTCCTCCTCCTCCACCTCCTCCTCCTCCTCCTTTTCAATGGGAACGCCACACCAAACCGTCCCGCCACCACCACCGCGACTCCTGAGAAGTGCATTGTTCCTCTTCTGTACCCCGTTCGGCCAGATCTCCTTTCTTCTCTTTTCTCCCCCCCCAACCCCACCCCCCACCCCCTCCTTGCTTTTTACTCAATGGGTTAGAGTTTTGTTCTGCCCAGAGATATTGGTGACAGTGTGCTGCTTGAGAGAGAGAGAGAGACAGACAGAGAGCCTGAAGAAGAGAGAGAGAAATTTGATACTAAAAGTATAATTAGCGTGATGCTAATTGGGGTCAAAGGTGACTGAGCCTGTTTTTACCAGTCCATAAATCCACTGCATATTAAACCTGCACGACATGTTTTTCCTAATGAATAATAATTAGGAAACACATGATCAAGTGCACAAGATGCCTTTTGTCTCTTTTCAAAATAAAGTAATTGTTCAAGCAATTAGGCCCTAACCCTAAACCCTAATCATAATTTGAACCCTAAAACCTAATTATAGCCCTAGCACTCATATTGAATATCTGGTAATTCTATTTAAATGGATGAAAAGCAATATAAATATCCTGAATTCATTTAAAGAAAAGCAAAGTAATTCATAAATATGTGAATTTTATACGGGAGAAAGAAAATAGTTTCAGTGGAATGCAGACATAAAATATGAGATGCAAACATCAGTGCAAACCAGATGAATCGTGGGAAATGAAGTTCCTCAAAGATAAACGTAGGATGTGATACACAGTGATGCGGTTGATTGGCAATGGCCTCGTGTGGAATACATCACACCTCTGCAACCTGACCTCTGGGAATCTGTCCAGCGTTGCAGCCGGTGGATCCCGGGTGTGGCGTTATCGGGTGCAATGGGGACCGCTCCAACACGGTCAGCCAGGGGAGTCTCGAGATCTGACCATCCGGGTTCCTTCTGAGGCCAGGTGTGGGCGTGGCCACAGCGGAGTGATTCCTGATTGGAGCACAGCCAGGGTGGGCGTGGTCTTTCTCTCTCTCTCTCTCTCCTTTTCCAGTACCTTGCTGCTGTTTTGCCTTTCAATTCGCTGACCCTGTTGCAACAAGACTATGCCCCTCGAGACAGAGATATGAGCTGGCCAACAGTGTGCCCCCCCCCCCCTTCTCCCCCACTGCCCCCCCCCTTCTCCCCTGCCCCCCCTCCTTTAATTCACCCAAATTGAGATATGTCAATGCTGCTTGTTATCCTGAGCCAGCTGAAAACCACAGGACTGCATTGGCAAGCTGTACAGGACTATTACTCTCGTTAAGAGCACTAAAGTTCAATATTTCTCTTATTATCAGTAACTTCCTATTCCCACCAAGACTTCATTAAAAAAAAAAAAAAAAAATTTTTGGGGGTGCGGCAAGATCATTTTGCGGCCTAAAAAATCTGACGGTTATTAAACTGCTGGTGGAGTGACGGTGGTGGTTTTGGCACATCATTAATTTTTAATTTCCCCCCATCTGACTGAGTGACAGGTAACAACAAAAATAAAAAGGAAGAATAACTGCGTGCATTCTGATGAAGGTGAGTTCTGCAGAGAGAGCGTGCAAGAGAGAGTGTGCAAGAGAGAGCGTGCAAGAGGGAGTGTGCAAGAGAGAGTGTGTAAGAGAGAGTGTGCAAGAGAGAGCGTGCAAGAGAGAGCGTGTAAGAGAGAGCGTGCAAGAGAGAGCGTGCAAGAGGGAGTGTGCAAGAGAGAGCGTGCAAGAGGGAGTGTGCAAGAGAGAGTGTGCAAGAGAGAGCGTGCAAGAGGGAGTGTGCAAGAGAGAGCGTGCCGGTCTATAGAAAGGGAACGGGAGTCGCGTCACTCACAGATCGCAAGCGACTCCGGGTCAGGCCTGGGACGATCCCGACCCACGGTCAGCACTGCCGGGCTGGAATCGGCACCGATCCGGCCCGGAGTCGCTTGCTATACCGGGTTGGTTCCTCAGCACCTGAAGGGAGAAGTAAAACTGAGATGTTTTGGGTGCCTGGATTCCATGCTCTCGGCCCGTGGTCTGCAATAGGAGATTCTAGGGTGCAGGGTCTCTTGATGTGGGGAGTTAACCTGGGCGAAGCTTAATTTGTCTGCCGTTGTCTTCGCTTGAAGTCCTCAATGTGTCAGAGCAGCAACAAAACAAGATCATTATGTTTAAATGCTAGTGCTGGACCAGACATGTCAAATGTCATAACCCCTTGAGGTGTCAGATCACAAATATGTGACTGGAATGTTCTTGACTGAACACTCTAACGCTGATGTAACAATCACTACTGGTAACTGAAGGCAAAGAAGTCCTAGAGCACTGACTTAAAAAAAAAAAAACAAGTTCCAAAAAACCTACTCTTCAAAAGGATAAATATTAATGTGTGTGTGTCTGTGTGTGTGTGTATGAGTGTGTGCTCCTAGAGTTTACAATTAAAATTAAATTCACACATTATAGTTACATTTCAAGCATTTTAGACGCTTAAATCTGTCTCAACAGTAGAAACCGTGATGTAAATATCTTTGAAAAGCGACTACTTAAAAAAAAGAACATTATGCAGGAGGCGCTAAACTACAGGAGACGTTAGGGTGTTCTTTGATCACTCGTCTACGGTCACAACAGTGTGAAGCATTCACACGTGCGGTTTTTCGAGCGATGTATCAAGTTGCTTCGTGAAGCCACTTCCCCACAATGGATCCGTGCCCTGTCACAGGTCAATTGAGTGTGTGACAGCGTGGCACAATCGTGCTGCCGAACAGGCTCTTCTGAAATCGGGATCTCTGAAGGCGAGGTTAAAAAGAGAAGGTCAAAAATGGGGAACAAGAGAAGGTTCCGGGTTCTTCAGCTCAAATTAAATGTTGCCCCTTTTATTTTATTTTTTTTGCTTTGAAGTGAAATATGTAATTGCGGGGGAGGGGGTTGTGGTGGGGGTGGGGGCTACCTAGTGTTATCGGACAGGTAGTGACAAAAATTCACCTGTGGGACAGTCAGGGCCCTCCTGGTGGGGACATGGGGGGGGTGCAGTCCCCCCAGGACAGGGATCAGGGATTAGAATTCGCCAGAGCTTTTTTTCTGTAGCTGGCCTGTAGCTAAAACACCAGGCCTTGAAGTGAGATGGAAAGGGAAGGGGGGGTGGGGGCGGGGGAATGGAACATGGCGAAGCTCTGACAGTTTGAAATCGCTGAATAAACAAGGAGGTTTGTAAGGGTGACGGGGCTGAATGACTGGTACTCTGAATGAACTCCTCTCTGGTTTCGCCCCCCCGCCCCCCTCCCCACATGGACCCCTCCCCTCTCTCCTACCCCCCAGGACAAAAGCCGAAACGAACGTGAGTCAGTATTTATTTATTTATTCTGTTTCACTTAATTGCAGGTGATGGTGCCTGAACCTCAGCCCCATGCAGAAGCAGGTTCAGTTAGATCTGCTTTTCTGGCTCATTTGCAAACTGGAAAACTCTGTTGCCTTGTATCACATGTCTATGCAGCTGGGGGGGGGGGGGGGGGGGTTGTGTGTTGCGTGCGTCACCTTTATTTTACACATGCAAATGCATGCGCATCCAAACCTCCTGTTTACCTGTACCTGTGCAGGTGTGCATTGTGCAGTGTTAGCCCACAGCCCCCACGCAGGCACCGATGCACTGTTTGTGAAGGCAAACACACACCTGTACACACAAACATTCACTGTGCAGATTCACGTGCACACACAGCTACACACACACACACACACACACACACAATGCAAACTATTTCTCTGCTGCCACCCACACACTCTGAGGCAGAGACACCTTCACACGAAACAGAAAAAAGACATGCCAAACGCAGATGAAAGCTTGTCAGAACTGTCAAACAGCCACTTATGTTCTCAACCCCCCCCCCCCCCTTCCTTCTAAGGGCTCATTAGATTGTGATTTAAAAACCTGACAGCGAGGGTAACATGGACAGGAAGAGCACTACTTGAACTTGCCTCTTCTCCGGTCTTAAGAATACTAAAACACATTACACATATACAGGAAACCATAGGGGGCAGGTCAGTACTTTTTAAGGGTGCTGTTTGTTACATTATGCCCTGGCCGTCACCCCTCAACTGTAACCTAATATGGGGGTGTTAGGTTTCCTGTGTTCCGACCCACAATGCACCTTGTGCGTGCAGCGAGGTCTCTCATGGTCCACCAGCGTCAGAACATTGTTCGCGAAACAAATTGCAGGCTATATAGTTTGCTTATGGTGTCGCTAGCTATACACTGATGAATAGACGGAGGAAAAAAAAAACATTACGCAAAAACAACAGTATTTTGTGTCATAACACGATAGCTAACATTAGCTAGCGTTCAAATCCAATAATTCCCAGGCAGGCATATCCAGACCAAGTGGCACGATTATTGTATGGAATTTCAGAAGTAACTTGAACTGACTTGGGAATAGTTGTGTTTGAGTGTTTTCTCTCTCCCTCTCTCTCTCTCTTAATTTTTAAAAAACTCTTCTCCGGGTCCAAGTTTACGTTAGAAAACTTTACAGGCCCTGGCGCGTTCACGGTTAACATTTTTTTCAGTTTGTAATCCCCTCAGCCGTTCGTGCCGCGTCTCAGTTTGGCAACGCTCCCTCCTGCATTGTCTCAGAAGCCTTGCCAGTGCTCACCGTCGCCAGGCGACAGCATGATTGACAGCCGCATTGTTGCCAGCTCTGATGGCACACGTCATTATTTTTCCCGCTCCCTCTCTCTCTCTCTCTCTGTCTCTTTTTCTTTTTCTCTTCAGAAACTTTTCAGATTCCACCCTTTACTCTTTTTTTTGGGTGATGTGAAATTGAATGAACGTGCGCTCGGGTATACACGTTGCTGTGTGTTGTGCTGTGAAGGGGTTCTGAAAATATAATGTGGTCATCCCCCCCCATAGAATTGATGCCATTTTATCCAGAGATACTGTACTTCTAGGGCACTAATACATTACTTGAAATGAACGCCACACACAACACATTCATAAGCATGACATAGCACCTGACAAGACGAGACATATGACCATATGACCAGCACTTAAGCATTGGCCAAAATGCTTCTCATTACCACTTAATGTTTGCTTCGATCTAGTGTTTCATAATTTCACAGCAGTATATTTCCTTTATGAAAACCTCATGTCTGTTTTTGGCACCAATAAGTGAATTTCTCCTTAAATCACCTTTCCCATCCTAATTAATTGCTACAGTAAGCAATGAAAAGCCTGTCAAATTATCTCCATTTTGAAACGAGATGGTGGGAAAGGGAATCCAGCTTCGATGGAGAGGAATTAAAAACATCGCTGGTAATGGAGTGCGCCACAAAAATGGAAATTAAATATCTCCGCTTCTGCAAAATATGCGTTTTATTGGAAGTCAGCTTTTTTATTTTCTAAAAAAGGCTGACTTCCTTAAAAAGCTGGTTAATAGATGACAAAAAAAATCCTCTTATGTCAGTTAAGTTATTAAGCAGCAGTGCTGGGGACAGCACAACACTCTTCAGCTTTTATTTTGTTGCCCGAGTTTTGGGGACAGGAAGCATAGCTCTCCCCCTCTCTCCAGCAAGCTCAGGTGCGGAGATAAGACGTGGTTCTCTCAGCGCTAACCTGTGACAGAGGTGGAAATGAAGATGATGGACCCCCTTAATGCACACTGAGAAACTCTGCAATACAACTGACTGTCAGCAGTTTGGACCGAGAGTTGTTAATAGAATATGGAATGTGGTTATGCATGTAAGTGTGTGTGTGTGTGTGTGCATGTGCATACACTTGTGTGTGCTAGTGGTTATGCATGTAAGTGTGTGTGTGTGTATGCTAGTGGTTATTCATGTGTGTGCGCATTTGTGTGTGCGCTAGTGGTTATGCCTGTAAGTGTGTGTGTGTGCCTGTGTGTGTGTACATGTTTATGCATACTTGTGTGTTTGCATGTATTTGCATGACTGCATGTATGCGTTTATTTTGCTACAGCATGTGTCCATTTGTGTTTAAATGTGTGTGTGTGTGTGTGTGTGTGTCAGTGTGTGCAATATGCAGACCTAGAAATAAATTACCATGCGAACGGAATGAAGATTTATTGGTGCTGTCATGGATATGGGAGAACCTTGGCACGTTGAGGAATCACCTGAGGAGTGAAGAGTGCTGGCATCGGAGTGAGCGAACCCAAAATGGAGGAGCCTCAAAACCTTCAGCCCCCTCTCTCTGACCTCTGACCTGGCACGGTCCTCCCTTGTTCTCGGGCAAACGGTCTTGGCGTGAGTTCAGGTTCGGGGGGAGGGGGGCAGGACTATCGCAGGTGACGGCTGACGGGTGGGCGTGGGCGGACAAACATGCCAACGTGTGGCAGAGCCACGCCCAGCATTTGTGGAGCGATGCAAATTGCCCTCGTGTTTCGTTACCTGGAGTATAATAGGCTCCACTCTGTAATTACACAGAAGGTAAATCACATAATATCGCAAGGCAAAAGGTCAACGTTGCAAAAAATAACATTGTTTTTGACTGAATTTTCTGAGCAGAGATAGGCCCTTAGGATGCCTGCCTGCGCCTTGTCTGTGCTGCACGGGTCTCTTGTCTGTTTCACTGCATTCATGCAAATTTAAATGTTTTTTTATATTTTAATCATCGCTGTTTTGACTGTTGATTTAGCGGCTGATTTTGCGGTATTCAATCATTTCTCTCTCTCTCTCTCTCTCTCTCTCACTCTCTCTCTCTCTCTCTCTCTCCCTCTCTCTTTATCCCCCCCTCTCAGTTTAGTTCAAGGATGCCTCATGGCCTGGACGACCAGAGCAGTACAGGTAAATCTTTTACAAAATAGAGACAATATTACATTTGAAACTATGCCATATTTTGACATACAAATATAACAATAATAATCATAATAAATATTAGAATAATGTATTATTTAAGTGCATGTAACTAAGAGAGATGAGTGACAACTATATTAACAATTGGTACAATAACAATATGGCATTTCGTTATTGGGAGCATTATGGAAAACTCATGTTATAGGTGCCTCTGGAAACTGCCCTGCTCCTGTTACCTGGTTGAGACTCATTCAGGTGCAGCACTTTTTAACGACTCCTGTGTTGTATAAGGCACTGTGTCTGAGGTTCCTGTACAGTACGGTCATCAGAGACCCCTTGGCTCTCTGTTCAGAACACCCTGCTCAAATTCATAATTCATAATTCAGGCGTCCCCCTCGTCCCAAAATTGCCACCCAGTCATTCACACGGTCCAATTAGCGGAAATCAATCCTCCTCTCAGTGTCCGGTGTGTTTCGCCCCGGGGGGGGGTGGGGGGGGGGGTTTGGGCGGGCTTGTGTACGCCAGAGCGGCAGCTAAGGCCAGGTTGCTCTTGATTTTTTAAAAAAAAGATCAAGTTGAACATAAAGAATACATCCAGATTAATTGGCCGTTTGAGTTGTGCTTTGCCGCAGTGCTGACGTTTAAGAACACAGTTGATAGCGAGAAAATGTTGTATTTGTGGGGCTCGTCTTACAGTAATTATCCAGCCCATTGTGTAACACTAGCCATAACATTTATTCCTCATTGTAAGGGCTCAGATTACGAAACAACCAACATATGTTTTTCTCAAGAGGGAGGACATCTTTGTGTGACGCTATTTAGCAACGTGAGCTGTGCACAGTAAAAAATTGTTTGGTGTTAAATGAACTCCGGTAACGCAGATTTCACTCTGCACGTGTTTCCTCTCGGACTCAAGAGTCTATGCAGAACGTTTGACCGCGAGGTGAACTTAACTGCAGTAAAAACAGAAGCACTTCTGTCACGGCAGGGTCATCCATGTTGGTACAGCACGTGTCCACGCGTGTCTATGTGCGTATCCACACAGCATGTGTCAATATGTGTAATGGCAGGCCTGCAGTAAACAAACACCATGCACTGGTGATTTCTCTAAACACAGAACGATTCATCTGAAGGTGATATCATGGCATGAAATATCATGGGCCTTCTTGAGGACTCATCTGATGATGTCACCATAAACCCTGTGGTGTGAAACGAAGAAGATCGTCAGGGAAAGTATGTTTCCAAAAGTCCTAAAGAGACCTTTACTTCTCTCACAAGGCCTCTAGGCCAGAGTGCCTGCTGGTTTTCCACATGCTTCAGCACTGAAGAGATTCACTTTAGTCACTGATTGTCTGAAAACCACACATCTGCCAACACGTCTGGTTTCTTCCAAGGCATAAACCTGTCTTGCTTATTGAAAGGAAACCACAAAAACGTGCAAACACTGCGGTTCACCAGGACAAGGCTCTACGGAGACAAAGAGCGTCAAAGAACTTTCCTTTGCCCTGGAAGTCCTGAAACTTCAGTCACAGTTCTGAAAATAACCACAATAAACAAGAACATGCTATCTGCGCCTCCTACAAACTCCTCACCTCCACATTTATATTTTTGTGTCCATACGCCACGTACAGTAGCGCCTTCTGATGATTTAGGTGTTTCCTTAGGCTAAGTACCCATGCTAAGAGTCCCATGTGTGTATCACCATCAAAGGACTTATTTTTTAGGGCACCGAGCACAGCAACTGTATGGCCAAAGATAATAAAATGATGCTGTCCGCGTGTTTTAATTATTTATTTTTGCTACGCTACTCCATGCGTCTCCACTGATGATTACCCTGTCAAAAATCTCAGCCATTTGTGAGTTTGGAGGGGGTGGGGGAATGGGGGGCGAGGGATGAGCTACAGAGACTCATCTTGTGGGTGTAGGGGACCAGCCCCCACCCCGCCCCCCTCCTTAGTAATACCCCTCTCACCCCCCACACCCCCCCAGGCTCTTATCTCTGCCCCTGCGCAGGCAGATGGGGGCTGTTCCTGGGCAGATAGCGGCTGTTTGTCCTGCAGTGTTAGCGTCGCTGATCCGTTCACTTCAAACAGCCGCGACCGCTCGCTCGCTCGCTCGTTCGTCCGTTCGCCGTCTTTATTCTCCTCACCTGATACTGATACCGACGCGTTCCGGTGCCGCGCTGAAGAAAAAGGGAAATGCGCGCGTGTGTCACGTCCCGCTAAATTGCTTCTCCATTGAGAGATTTCCTCTTGATGCCGACAATGGCCGTGCGCTGGATCATGTTAAATTCTACTTGCTAAATTGTATTTTGAACAGTAGAAGTTAAATGGCTTAAATTACTACTATTTAAATAGTATTTTCAACCCTCTGCTCTTTAATGATTTGTACAGCAATGGCCAGATTATAAGAATGAACTTTACAACATAGTGCTCTTTATTTAAAAAGAAATATGCCGCTTTCACAATTTTTTTTTTTTTACACAAATGATAACTAGTACAGCTGTAAACCTGCGAAGTCCTCTTCTGTTCCTGTATTACGCCAAATGCCCCTGGAAAATAAGGTAACACATTATTGTTACTCCCTGAACATGTTCAGGGGGGTCATGGGGTCCTCCTGGCCACTAGGTGGTGTGGTCACAGGAGTTAGTTGGACATTATGAGGTCATAGGTATTTAAATGACCGCAACAGCACAGAAGGCTCTAGAATGCACCAGTTTAATGTAAACTACCCCAGGTAAGGAAAGTACTGAGTAGGGCAATAGGGTATGAGCTACAATGACCTACTGTGACATCACACGTTATGGACCAATGTTTTGTCTGCAAGAATTCAGGCCTGAGAAGTCTTATATTTTGAGTTTGTTTTTTGAGGCTTTAGGAGAAGAAGGAAGAGTCTGCTTTCTTTAGAGATAAATGGAAGTAAAGCTGAATAGTTTCTGTCCTACACTTTTAGCAAGGGATTACAGCACTTAAAGCCTTTTTGTACAAAAGGGATTTTTTTTTTCCATTTGTGTCAATTACAGACTCCAGATTTTTTTATAACTCCACAATTAATAATCCAAATACATCAGTGCCCAAAAACACAGCATTGTATCCAGCTTGTAAACTGCGTGATTATGCTCTCCAGCTCCAGGTCTTATGATATTACAATAAGCAAGAGTGACAGATTATTAGTGCAATTTATGCACCATTGTTTTATTATTCATTTATTTTAGCCTTGCCGATTACTCTGATCCTCCGTGAGTGTTATTATTTTTCGGGCTTTGAGTGGCGCTGGTGCTGTGGGTAATTTGTTAGATGAATACCAGTAAAAAGAAAGAGAGAGAGAGAGAGTGAGAGACAGAGAGGCTTTGATTTTGACGCCCATTTATTAGGACATCATTGTCAATTCATTACACTGGAATAAAGCTTTTTAAAAACAACGATTCCTTAAGGAATAAGGGATGAAAAATTATAGTGTTACAGAGGCAGTTTTTTTTTTAGTTTAATAAATTTCATAAATTAATTAATTTAATTTGTTTTGGCACGCTCCAGTGGCAGCAGGAGGACGGCCTGGTTCATAAGGTGTGTAGTTTGCATTACAGGTGCAGGTAACTGGATTCGCCGCCCAGCAGGTGAGGGCCTCTCTGGCCACCCGTGCTTTTGCAAATCAGCGGTACAGCGCTTCGCTGGCGACAGGGCCGTTCGACAGACAGTTTCCGTCTTTTTTTTTTTCACGGCTGACGTCCTCTTCTGGACTGCCTTGCCTCCGTTGTCCGCTAGCGGGCCGACGTAGCGCCGGCTAGCTGCAGTGCCGATTTGTTGGCTGCCGACGCTGGGCCGCTGGTAGGCCGCTAGCCTGGGCGGCTCCTGCCGTGTCCGTTCCTCCTGCTTAATTTTTAAGCGGCCTCATTCGAGAGGGTGTTTCCCTCCTCGCTCGCCAACTCTCCTCGGGAGTGTGCCTGGTGTCCCTCTCCAATCTTCAGAGGGGAGTGAAGCTCTTTCTCTTTCTTCCTCTCTCTCTCTGTCTGTCTCTCGCTGTCTCTCTCTCTCTCTCTGAAATCCTTTTAATTCAGAGGATTATGAAAGTATCACTTGATAACTCTGAGATGGAACCAGAGAAAAAGAGGGAGTGTGAGAGTGAGAGAGAGGGAGGGAGAGGAAGAGAAAGAGGGAGGAAGAGGGAGAGAGAAAGGGAGGGAGAGAGTGACTGAGAGAGGTGACTCAGTACTATGTCATTCATAGTGCTTGAGTCAATCATCACCTGTTTTTTTCTTTTAAGTCTGATGAGGGAGTAATTAAACTGAGACTATAAATATATGCGCACATGCATGTGCATTTGTGCATTTGTGCATGTGTGTATGTGTGTACATGTGTGTGCATTTGTGCATGCATGTGTGTGTCTATGTCTGTGTGTGCGTGTGTGTGTGTATGTGTGTATGAGTAAGACACAGTAATGTGTGATAGTGCACTGGCATGCTTTGTCCACCAGAGGGAGAGCCTGGCTTGTGCCAGTCGTCCCACACGGGGCGCCCCACTCCCAGGCAGGTGCCTCCCAGGTGCAGAAGGAATCCGCTCCCCCCCTCCCCAACCGCCCCCCCCCCCCACCCCCCCTCGTACATATCACTGCTCCTTTATCTGATTCCCCCCCCCCCCTTAATCCTGGAAGTGTCCTGAACTGCCGACGGTCCCTCCTGCAAGCACTGCTTCCTGCGAGGGGGGGGGAGGCAGGGGCGGGTACGGCAGACAGGGCCTGTGTGGCACCTTTGTGCTGGGTGTGGTTGTAATATCGTGTCCAGGAAGAGGTGCTGACAGACAGGATTTGGTTCCTGGGCATTCCTGTGGCCGAGACTCGCGTGAGAGAGAGAGAGCGGTGAGAAAGCGGATGCGTACATGCGTATATGTATGTGTGTGTGTGTGTGTGTGTGTGTGTGTGTGCATTTGCAAGTACACACACATGCATGTGTGCATGTATACACACAAACATACATCATGCACATGCAGACACAAAACAGACTTGTTCAGACACACATGCAAGTACGCACATGCACACGTACAGAGAAACACAAGCATGTATGTTCACACACGCAAACATACAAACTTGTGAATAGTCCCACACACTCACACACATACACACACACACACACACACACACACATGCTTGCACACACAGATGCTCAAACATAGACGTGTAGATATTTCATTAGCAAAGAAATATGAAGATCCTTCTGTAATGTGAAAAAAGAGGAAGACCCTGTCCTAAACTCCCCCGCCTTTGCAATGGGGGGCCGATAATGGGACACAGAGGAGGGTGCTGATGCTCCACCTCTCCTCATTTCTAGAGTAACACCTGCACCTCACTGCTCAATTAGGGCCCAATGTGAGCATGGCCTCCTTCCAGAAATAACTCTCAGGCACCCAACCTCCAGCATGACAGCCAGGGGGGGGTGGGGGGGCTTCAAACACCCTTATCAGGAGACAAACACGCTGGCCTGTCACCCCCCCCCCCCCCCACCCGACCCCCCATTTCCCACTGCTTCATTTACATGCATTTTCCCTTTCTAAGCAGGGAAATTTCTTAACGGTTTAAAAAAAAAAAAAAAAAAAAAAGGCGATTGAATTTGATTACTGCATCTTAAGAGAGCAGACATCTTCTTTTGCATATTAATGCTTTGTGTACGTGTACAGTTGGATCTCTGTAGAGAGTTTGATTCACAATTAATTTTCTGTTAGGCGGGGGAAAAAAATCTGAGCCTGACTGAAAAAGTTTTCAGAGACTCACGGAATAGGTTGCCATGACTCAAGTCTGGTCGCTGCGCTTCGGATTAGCTCACTGAACTGAACGGCTTCATCGCCCTGTTTCAGGAACTTGTTTTGCATTGAAGAGACTCGTGTTCTTGTTTAAACAGTACAGAAGGTCAGAGTGGAATAGAAGTGGGTCAGGTGGGGGTATGAAAAAAGAATACATGCAGAAACAGATTTGGCAAGAGACCGTATGATATCTGAAAATCTGTTCATACGTGATCACTTTTGTTTTTGGGCTGGCATCATACATACGTGCGTGTGTGTGTGTGTGTACACTTTCAAGAGTATTTTCCCTATAATCTAAAGTATGGTTTTATTAAATACTTGTATAATTGTATGATTATTATATGATGGTGATGAAGGTCTATGACCGAAACCTTTGTCTTTCACTTTGAGCTTTTTTTGAGCACTTTTATGATAAATTCATATTTTTATTAAAAACCTCTCCTTTGAATTTTATACATTTCTTTTGGTAACAGTGTGCAGGTTTCCTCACATTTTTCTATATAATTGTACCATTGTATAATTGTATATAATTACTATGGTTACTATTAATGCTTTGTGTAACTATATAGCGGTTGGCGAGAAAGGTGAATCCCAATATAAAATACAGTGGCTGAAATGCCCGCCCATTGTTGCTGTTTTCAGCGGCTTATTACGATGAAAGCTGACATTACGGGGTCCACTGATGTAACCTGCTGGCAATGCGTTGACTGCCTGCCAAATCCTCTCTCCCCAGATTAGTATGGGAAAGGGCCAATCGGTGCCGCTCACACTGTAAGCTTTTATATTTTTCCCCCAAAATTATGGTTTCAGGGTCAGAGAGAGAAAATATTTCCCACCTCCAACTTCCTGCTTACAGGATGAGGCATCCCATTGTGCGTATCTATGGAATATTTCATTTTGATTGGCTGTGAGAGACAGCCCCCTTCTACAATATCCAATTCCGTATTATCATATAGTCAGGTACAGAATTATTTGTATTTTTTTTTTACAAAAACGATTTTTTAAGCTATTTTAAATAATTACCACATGTAATTAGCTATATTATATGCTCAACAAAATGGGAAATGATTTAATACCAATACAGGTTTTAAGAGAAAATTTGGTTTTTAAATGTAAAAATGACGCACAGATATTTAAAAGAGACCTGATTGAAGATGAGTATTCTTTTTATGGAAACATTCAAATCTGAGCCAGTTCAGTTTCAGGCTTATTCCGAGCCATGTAACCTGATGTTAGGAAATAAGAGGAATCTGTGTGTCCCAGAAGAAACAAGTTCACAGCTGTCATCTTCTCAGATTCCCTCAACATCCCCCGAACCCCCCCACCCCCCCTCACATAACCCCTTCCTATAAGTGACAGAAGGGTATTTTCGCCGGTCACATGACCCTCCCCTGGACCCCCGCCCCCGCCCTGTCCTTGCCCCAGGACACCCCGGAATTGGTGTAAGAGGAGGCAGATAGGTCGCCGCATAAAATTCCCTTTCAGAAGTCCTGATTGATAACAAACAAGTGCATTCTCCTGCCTCTCCCCACCGCCACCCGTGCCCCCGGCCCCCCTCCTTCCTCCCGCTCGTCTCTGTCATCGGCCTCAATATTTGAGCAGATCAGTGTATGGGAGCTGCAGGTAAGCCCCCGTTACCTTTGCCCCTCCATCTGCACAGATGTAGCTTTGTGTGCCCAACCTCCCCCCCCGCCCCCTTAATCTCACACACCCCCCCTCCATCTGAAACCAAAGACCCTCCTCCCCTCCAAGGAAACAGCTGACCCCACCCCCCCCCCCCCCACATACACACACACAAATACAAACATACACACATACACACACGCACAAACACGCACACACATACACACGCGTATCTCTAACAACCTTTATTGATTTGAACCTGGTGTCTTAAAATGACAGTGAATGATGGTTCTAAACTACACCCTCCAACTGCCAACCGCTCACACATGCTTGCGTGACATTATAATATAATCATATTTTATACCCTACATTTTAACAGTACATTGCTGCCTATTTCATTTCATTAAGCAATTGCATGAGGAAAAATTGTTTTAAAATCTAATTGGAGACACAGCTCTGCACATAACCAAACTGGCAGCAGACCACACATGTGGCAGATAAAGGAAACACTAATTATGGGTCCATGGGGTGTGTGTGTGCATGTTCTCTCAATATTTAAGTCTCTGTACAAGTGCAGAATTAGTGTTTCCTGAAATATGTAGCATAGTAAATCAAATGGCGACAGATAATCAGAACAACCGTTTGCTTTCAGTGTTATTTTAATTGCTGTTCAGATCTCTAAATCTGGGGTACGACGTTCTCTCGGGCAAAAGTAAATGCAAATTGCCGTATGTTAATTTTCTCAAAATATTTAATTAGTTTCATAAACAGATTATTTTTTTTTTTTAAGAGGGCTTAAATGCTTTATCGCTTTGTACGGCACTCGTTTACAGTTCAGTCAGATGAAGGGAAATTTCCCGTCTCTGGTCTTGAAAGACACCAACCCCTCAGGCAGCTTTCTCTCCCAAAGAAGTAAGCCTTGTGAAATCCATACAAGCACGAGCGTCAGTTCAGAACTTCACTTTAGCAGGCTGCTGGCAGCCCTTCCTAGAGGCAGTGAGGCAAGGAAAGGATTATGGGAAATGTAGTGCAATTACCAAAACAAAATTCTCTGTTGCAGGGTTATGGCAGGAATGGGTGACGTTTCTGCCACATAAACGCCCTTCTAGTTACCACAGGGTTACCAAGCTACCTAGTTCCCCTACAGCAAGCCTGCGTTGGCCTGTAGAGTCACAAATAGTCGCAAATAATCACTTGCTCAAGAGTAGTCAGCTGCATGCCTACGGTGGAGTAACAATATCACTAAATATATATTTAAATGAAAAGGAAAATACACGGGTATTTCGTGATGCAAAAACTCAGATTCTGCATATAATACATCAAATAACGATCTGTGAGCCCAATCTAAGGTAGAGCGAGGCTGCTTGCGGGTTCCACAGAAGTATATGCCATACAAAAAAAAAATCAGGCAACTTACATTACATATATGATACTGCACACAGGCAAATACATGTTTTCAAATACATGCATGTGAAATATTGGCCTGCCCTGCCCCTGCCCACAGTGGTAGATCCACAGAGCAGCTGCAGGCGGACGCTGGCTTTCAGTGAACTGGGATGCTAGCCTCGCAATTGCAGGGATCTCTTTCACATTTAGGCGTTCCATTGAAGAGGTTTGGGGCGGGGAGAGGGGAGGGGGTCAAGCCTGCCTTCCGCTCGCAGAAATAGCGGAGCGCCCTTTTTCCACATTATTCCCAAAAAAAAAAACTCGTCGACGTGTAAATTTAACGGCGGCTTCGTTTTATTTTATTTTCTTTTTACAACAAAAAAAAGGAAGAAAAAAAAAAGCATTAACCCCGGTTTTAACGGATCGCGCCGAGCGGTGTGAGATCACAATTTGGATGAGCCCGATTATTCCCCCAAAATACAATACGTAAATGCACCGGGCCCTTAAAACCCATCGCACTCCGGCATTATCGCATTACCGTCCGCCTTTGTTGCCGGGCAAACGGGAATATGAAAGCAATCTGTCCTGCAGTGCGGCTGGCTCCAGAAGTCAGACTCAGATAAGAGAACCCTCTGGCCCCGGTTAGTGTCTGGTCCAACGGGCTAAGCTTTTTGAGTCTAATCCCCCCAGAAAGTGGTTTGATTATTGCTGACCAGCAAACGCAAGCAGCAAGATGGCAAGTTTTTTTTTTTTTTTTTTTTTTTTGAAGAGATGGGGGGTTGAAAAAAAAATAGACGTGTGTTTTTATCTCGGTTTTTTATTGGTTTATTTTGAAATCCTACCGCCGTTAATTACTTGAGTCGTTCTGAGGATGGAATTTTGACGGCCATCTTTACCCTTTTTAATGGCAGCAAAACTGTATTTTATTTATTTATTTATTGAAACCATTGGTTTTTATCTTCCAAACACAGCCATCTTGCTCCTGTAATGAACCTTATAGTAGCTAGATAGAGCCATTGAAAGGAGAGAGAGAGCAAGAGACTGAATGAGAGAAAGAGAGCAGGAGGGAGAGAGAGAATGTGAGCGAGAGAGAGAGAGTATTGTGTTGTGTCTTCAGTGCTCTAGAGGATACTGCCTTTTTGTAAAATCCATTGACATTTGGATAGTATGTCATTCCTTTAAAAAAAATTTTTTTTTTAACTGAACTATTTGTGTACCCTGTGCAGTGTACCCCATGTATTCACCTGGGAGTCTGTTTGGTATCTCAACCGTTGCCAGGGAGATGCAGGATATGCCTCTTTAACTTCACACACACACACACATGCACACACACATGCATACACACACGCACATATACCCACAGCCACTCACCACAGATATCAGGATCTCCATTGTAATGCCTGGTCTGTTTGTAATCTTTGGATGGTAGAACACAAGGAAAACCATGCCAGTGATTAATTTGGACATAAATGGTGCATAAATATAATAATCACTACTGGTAACTGAAAGCAATGGAGTTCTAGAACATTGTTTTGGAAAAAAAACATTCCAAAAAACCCACTCTTCAAAGGGTTAAATAATGGAATGGGTTCCACTGATGCTGAGGTGCTGTTTTTTCACTACTCTCATTCCCCCCCCCTTTTTTACCTCCTCTTTCTCTTCTTTCCTTCCACCATCCTTCGAAATTGTTCCACTCTCTCCACACATCAGATTGTGCTCCAATCAATCGTCCACAGGGATGAAAGAATTGGGCATTTTCAATGATGAGGATTTTTGGTGGAAATATTGAAGGTTCAGAAATACAAAGGTCCTGCAGGTTTGTGGGGTTACATCAGCCAGTATCCCATACCCCTTAAATAGTAATCAGTCAGTGATGATATTGGGGTCACTCTGTGAAAGACCAGGCAGAGAGTGGTTGTGGTCACAAAGACCCCCTTTAAAATTTTCTCAGCTGGGAACGACTTTGGCAAACATTCTGGAAAGAGATTTTTAGGGGTACAGATAATTCTGGAAAGAGGTTTTTAGGGGTACTGAACATTCAGTAAAGAGATTTTTAGGGGTACAGAACATTTTGGAAACAGGTTTTTAGGGGTACAGAACATTTCGGAAACAGGTTTTTAGGGGTACAGAATGTTCTGGAAAGAGATTTTTAGGGGTACAGAACATTTTGGAAACAGGTTTTTAGGGGTACAGAATGTTCAGTAAAGAGATTTTTAGGGGTACAGAACATTTTGGAAACAGGTTTTTAGGGGTACAGAACGCCGGATTCAGGTACAGAACCGCTTGGACAGGCCTGCCGAGAGCCGAGCATGATGCCGATCGTCGCTTTTCTTCGCGGACGAAATCGAGTGAAATCGAGCGATGTCAGACGCAGACGATCGCAAATCACCGAGCGGGCTCAAGTGAGGCGGCTCCGCGCCTCTTTAAATTTAAATTTTATTTAAGTAAGTTTGACGCAAAATGTTTTCGTGAGGCAGGGGGAAAAGCTGAAAAAAAGGGGGGGGGGGGGGGCTACCAATTACACACCCCTGTCAGAAAAACAAAATTCAAAATGAACGAACAAACAAATAAATAAACGAACGATGCCATATATTCCGCAAGCTCTGGGAACAGTGAGGACTTATCTCAGCGCTTCACCTATCTATTTTTTTTTACGCTTGGAGAATATTAAAGTCCCTTCCCTTCCTTGCATCTTTTTCTAATTAAAGTGTTTGTTGTCATTTTCAGATCCGAGGTGTGAAATTAAGCTAGCAGTTTATGTAAGACCCACAGAGGAAATCAAACACTCTCCTCATCAGAAAGACAGGGGCTTCAATCACTCCGAGCTCATATATATGTTCCTTTTGTTGAGTTCGCTATCTGCATGCTAAGCCAATTTTCTACTTAGTCTGCTGCATTTAAAAGTGTTATTTAGTTCCCTATGTGGTCTTAATTCTTACCCCCCGACTGATAAGCGCTGTCATGGCACCCAGGGAAAAATATATGCTCAATTATGCAGGAATTTAACGTTTCAAATTATTACCGCTCCCGGAATTTAATAATCCGCATAAAAATGAAGAGACTGGAAAAAAAGTGATTTTTAGGTCTGCTGTTTTTTTTTTTTTTTTTTTTGTTTTTTTTCAATTTCTATATTGCTTATTTTTTTTCTGGCTGGAAATGTGTTTCTTTCAGTAATTTAATTGCTTTTTTTATTATTAGAGATGTATTAATCAAAATATAAATCACGGTGGTGGATGCACTGTTCTGGATCTTCACAATTTGCTCAAAAAGAAAACGTTTCAAAAAAGTTTTTTTATTATCAAAACCTAGGATCCCTATCAAATTGATATAAATTGATATAATCCATAATCTATATTATAGAGAAAGCACAACATTTTGCAGGATGCTAAGAAACGCATGAAAGAATATAGCTTTGTACTTCATGGGCCAGATTCCAAAATGTCAAACCGTTACCATGGTTATTAAGGAGTCTGTTGAGGTCAGAGATGTTGTCTTAGTGGTTTATTGTTATTGATGCTCATTTAGATTTATATATTTGAAGTAAGGTAATGCAACAGCTCTGTGAAATATGCGAGTGGAACCAGCATTCTGGACTTTGTCAGTCTGAACACACCTGCTCTCTGTTTACATTTTTTCTATCTATTCATTTTCTCTCCCATGTCATCCTCTTCCTCTTCATCACTCTCTCTGTCCTCTCTGTCGCTCATTGCGTTCTACCTTCACTTTTCTTTTTTCACTCCATCTTTCTCTCCTTCCCTCTGTATTCCTCCACTTCTCTCTCCCTCTCTCTCTGTCTCTCTCTCTCTCCCTCTTTCTCTGCTCTGTGAGCTGGAACATTGGCTCAAAGAGGGGTACTGCTGAGAACAAGGGCCCGTGGCTCAGCTGGGTGACCTGGGGTTTATCTTTTCCAAGTACAAAAAAAAAAAGTAAAGTAAAGAAAAGACAAAAGGCCAGAAAGAAAAGAATAGTTTTGAGTGGTTAGTGAAGCCGATAGCTAAGGGAAACCCATTTTCCATAGTTACCGCCTTTCCCTTTTCTTTGTTGACCAAGCAATCAGTGCTCTTACATTTGGCTCCTGTGATGAGCCGATCCAAACTCGGGAGAAATTTTGAAAAATGTTGGCCAGGCTGAAATATTTTCTTCATCCGTGCGTGCATCACAGGCTTTACCTTAGATTCAATAAAAGAATATTTCACCCAGAATGCATTTGCAGTCTGCAGCTGCAGCTCATGACTTGATTGGGCCAATTTACCCTTTGAAGAGTAGGTCTTTAGGAATGTTTTTTTTTTCTTCTTCTTCTTCAAAATTTATCACCACCGTTCCAGAACTCCAGTAGCAATTGTTACATCAGCATTAGAATGTTCAGTTAAGAACATTCTTGTGATCTCACACATTACAGGGTTATATGACGTGAGAAAGCAGGTTGCAATGAAATCACCTCCCCCAAAATAAAAAAACTGCCCCATGATCAAAGTGCGCCCAGTCACAGAGCCCCATCATACAGGGTCAGTGCCAGGGTAAGGGTTACGGTTCAGGGTTCAATTAACCAGAACATGAGAGGGAGGCCCAGGCTGGCTGCAAGTGGAGCCCAAGGTCGGAGGCCTGTTTCTGGGGCAGGTGGATCTCAGCTTGGCTGTGCCAGACCACAAGGAAGTGGACAAACTGGCAGAGGTCTGGATCTCCACACTGTGCCCTTCAGCATGTGGATATTCGTTGTAAAATGATCAGAAACTTCCTCTCGAGAATCTAAAATATTTATTGAAAATGTGTATAAAAATGTCTCAGCCATTTGAAAATATACACAAAAACTGAAAGTATATGAAAACCCACAGACAGGAACTATCCCTTTAATATAGGCATTCCAAATTTCGAGAAAAAAAAGAAAAGATTAGAATAGAAAAATATGTTCAATAACAATTTAAATTTACCGCATCAACTAATTTGGATTAGTAGTAAGCATGTTTGTGCATTCTTAATTTGGATTTCTCATGTTAATACCCACAAAGTTCAACAGCACACAGAGGAACACTACAGATTTTCTCTTTTATCAGTTAGTATCACTTGGTAGTTGAGTTCCACTTTGGTCAGAAGAAACGGTGACTCTTGGAGAGGTCACTCAATATTTCCCTCCAGGGCAAGGGGCCCCCAAGTGCATTCTGGGACATATTTTTCCCAATAAATCATTTAGAGTGTCTGTGTGTCCTCAGGGGCTTAGATAAAGTTTGCCAATCAAACCTGGCCCAGCCTGGCTGCCTGCATTTAATTGTGACTTTGGAGGAGGATGTGACCCAGCACTGATCAACTGTAGCCTGAAACAGACAGAGAGAGAGAGACTGAAAGAGAGAAAGAAATGAGAGAAATTAAATACTGTCCTGCCAACTGATTCCACGCCAGCGTTTCTGGTGAAGAAAGCAGACACGCGTTTTTTCAGCGGGCAAATCGAAGACGAGCACCTTTCTGTTTCTTGTTCACCTGCTTCTCGCTTGTCCTGCGCTCTCTCCTGTCTCACGACTGACTTCATTAGACCCCGGCGCTCGGTAGAGACCGCTAGGAAGCTTGCAGCCAAAGAAAGCCTTGGCTGGCCTCCAGAATTTCTGCTTTCTCTTTTCGTATTTTTTTTTTTAAATCTCTCTTTGTCCCCCTCTCCTTTTTCTTTTTTTTGCGTGCCTCAGAGAGTTATCTCATCTGGGCACCCCTTGGCACGAGTGCTGGCAAGGAGGGGGGGTTGGGGTGGGAGGGGGGGTAGGGGGAGAAAGGGGGACCCACGCTCTCAGAATCCCCTTCAGAGTGAAGCGGACAAAAAACAGCCACATCTCACTCTTCTGGCTCCGCCTCCAGTTTGATTTTGTTTTTTTGTTTTTTTTTAAACAACACACTGTGAGTTATGTACGCCAGAAAGGGACAATGAGAAAGGGATGAATGTTTCACCAGCTACAAAACGCTGGTCCGATAAGGTGCAATACTCATTATGTGACAGTTATCCATGGCCATGAACACATTAAGTCCAGTTCACTCAGTAAGCATAGCCTAGGTCAGAGAGTGATGTAAAGTCAAGCTAGGAGGCATAACCCACCGCATTGAATTTGTGGGTACGGTGACTACACTGTTCCTAAGTAGGCCGAAATACATGCAGAGCCCTCTCATGTCAGTCAGAACTACCAGAGGTATAAAGTTCACCGCCTCAAAATTTCACAACTTAAATGCAGGAAGCGGGAAAGTTCTGCTGTCTTACAGTGCGTTAAAAAATGCAAAAAGTCTTGGTGGATTTATTCTTAACCCTTTAAGGTGTGAGGTCACAAATATGTGATTTCAATGTTCTTAACTGAACATTCTAATGCTGATGTATGTAACAATCCCTACTGGTAATAGAAGGCAATGGAGTTCTAGAACGCTGACCTGGAATTTAAAAGAAAAATAATTTTTTTTTAAAAACCTACTTTTCAAAGTGTTAAATAACTTCTCTAGCATCTCTGACGAGAAAACTTCTTTTGTTATGTGCATTCCAGAACAGTCAGTTCCTGTTCCTACGCCGGAATGCACAAGGTCAAGACGTAGCCCGACCAATATTTCTTTTTTACCAGGGGTGATTCAATACCGAAGGATTAGACGGGTGCTGAATAATTAACTGCCGGGGTTTTTGTGTGTGTACTGGCAGCGGAGGTGTCGGCTGCCTTAGGTAATTACAGCTCATTGTGATCAAGGGCCGCTCAGCTCCCGCGTCTCTCCAGAGAGCCATGGAAACACACCGCTCCGTGAAAAGTGCCCCATCCACCTGTAGCGTTAGCTCCGCCGCAAACGACGCCATTTACGGTGTGCGACTTCATGCATTTTCAATGCGTTTACCGCTGAGATAACAAACAAAAAAAAAAAACAACAACAACAACGAAACAAAGCAACAAATCAAGCGGAAAGTACAGTAGTTTGGAGACATTTAATACGCGCGGCCAGAAGTCGGGACTGTCGCGGGGAGGGGGGAAAAAAGCTAATCAAAAAAGGAGAAATATCTCAAAAGCAGTTTAAGTCTCACAATATATGAACTGCACAAAGTATTGTGTGTGTGGGAGTTCTAGGAGGCAGTTCTACTCAGAGTCTAACTGGTAAATCCTAGAACAGGTTCACCGGGTTTAAAATGGGCAGTCGAGTGGAAAGACGCAGGGTGCTGCTCCTGAGGCAGTATATATTCATGCGTTTGTGCAGCGCGAGCCAAGGGTTTTAAGCAGTGATTGGTGACAGGTTGCCTTTTGGTTTCACCAATGAAAAATACAATACCTCTGAAGATGTATGGTTTAATGACTTAACTTTTAAAATAATCAAAAACATCCAGCTGTACAGTATGAATATCAGCGTGTGAAATACAGAGCATTCAATCTTCCTTCGATAAAACTATGTAAACACACAATGTCATACAGAGGACACAATTATGTGATTGTTGCGTGATTCTGTGGTGCTCTGTGAAGAGTGCAAACTGACGTCATTCTGAGAGTGAAGATGTTGCCCCACTGTGTGATGTACCATAGACGTGTGAGGGAGGCCATAGATGCACTTAGAGCACTATGGGTAACATGGAAAACCTGACCCAGCATGAAAGAAAGAATTTAGTCAGTTTAGTCCTCCACCAGGGCTAATCAAGCTCGGAGAAATCCCTCCCCCACTTCTCTCCACAACAGTGCACTATAATCCGCAGATATCTGATTCTCTCTTTGATGAAAATCAATTAAGAACATGTCCTTTTTTCATTTATAACACCCACAAACTAAAGAGGACTGATGTTATTGAATCTTGGGCTGATTTTTTTCTCTCTTTCCTATTGTCTTGTCGTTCCCCCCTCGCTTTATTCCTCCCTCCCTCCCTCTCTCTCTTTCTCTCTCTCTCTCTCTCCCTCCCTCCCTCTCTCTCTCTCTCTCTCTCCCTCGAAGCGCTTCTCAGTGTGTGCTGGAGACTTCTTGTGGCGCTGTGCTCTCTTTGTGTGGCGAAACTGGTCGTGTGGCACAATTCCCTCTGTCCTGTCCGTTCCAAACTGGCGCACTTCCTCTCTGGAGAACGTGGTATCGAGGTCCTTATATACAGGACCAAATCACACGTCTCCTATTATTGATATGGATCTGCCTGATAGTAACTGCAAGGCTCTGAAGAGGCTGACAGCTAATGGCTAATGGCTAACAGCAGCTTCACTAACGAGACATTTTGAGAAAGTCAAATTTAAACTATGACGTCTGTCAGTCACCTGCCTGAGGTGACATTAGGGCCAGGCTGTGGCTGATCCCACTCAGGATTCAAAACAAGTTTGTATACGTTGTGATGCATTTTGGGAAATGTAGTGCGTGTATAGTTTTTTTTTTTAAAGACAGTCTTTCAACATGTCCATATGCAGCCAGTAGGCAATTAAACACTGGTGAGGTTCCACAGAACAGAGAGCGGTATAGAAAATTTTATTTCTGCCTGTGCCTCTCGACCAATGGCAATTTTCTTTATCTCCAATCAACTTGGCTAGGTTTGGCCCTTGGGGCAGTCTGTACCCCGTCAAGGTCCCTGCCAAGTGGTGTGGCCAAGGTACCACAGCCTCATCCAAAAAACAATATCTTAGGTGAGGACCAATAAGTACGTCAGAGTTCAATATATGACAGAATCCCCCATCAGTTGTGATGCTTTTCACTGTTTGTCTGTATATCTGGGTAAGAACATTACTGAAAGTACTGAACCCAAAGCATTGAGCTTACACCAGATTCATCAGAGACTTATTGTCTTTTGAACCCGTGTGAAATTGCAGTTTATTTATGTATAGGCATTTTACCGAATGCTTGGACCAGAAAAAAAAGTTGCATTTACTTTTCATAGTTTTTGTATAAGTATTCAAAGAAAAAAAAGTACTTTAAAGGAACACTTCTTTCATATTTTATTTTTTCAAAATAGTTATTTTGTAGTGGTGCTAATCGATCTATAACGTGCACATGGTTTTAAAACTAATTACACTGTTTACACTGGTTTAAGTGTCCCTTCAAAAACACACAATGCGTTTGTGTGTGGAAGCAATTCTCAAAAATACACAAACTGCACCGTCCGCCTAAAAGTTGTCAGAACAAAGCTTCCCGTTTAAACCCTCAAACACTTATTAAAGCTTCATATCTCTTTATTAATCATGTTTGTTCTCTCTTCTCGTTTTATTTGTCACTTTCACGAGAGGACAAACATTCAGGTGTGCTTACAAGTTCGGCTCCCGTTCGCCTGCGCGACGAAAACAAAAACATTTTTAAACGGCTTCTTATCGCCCACCCGCTTTCTTCTCCGCCTGTGCGTGAAATGAGAATTGGCATTTCTTCGTTTGTGTTTGTCGAGTGGCTTGTTTCATGTCAGTTTCACAGAGGCAACGTTGTGCGGCTTGTTTTGAGCTGATATCTAGTCTCCCAGCTGTAAATCAGCGCGTTGGGGAGGGGGGTTGCCACTCTCCTCCAAGTTATTAAAGTCTGTTTTACATTCCTCTCGTATACGGCGCGAGAGAGTGCCATGCTTTACAACCGCTCTTCAACGGCTCTTGAAAATTGCGGCCCTTGCCTAATTGGCATATGTTCATCCAAACGGACCAAACGTTGGTAACAGTCTTTTGCAACATGTGGGTTGACATTCAGTTCCAGGCAAGATATTAGTGTGGTAAGATGACTTTCACAAGATATTTATAAATGCCTGGGCATATTTACTGTAAGTTTTCATAACAGCTAATAAGGCCTTTTGATTTTTTTTGCAAATGTCTGCAAGACAAGCAAAGCAAATTCATATCTTCAATTAAGCTCACCACTTTGTTTTAACAGCCATGTAATGTTGTCCCGAAAAATACTTCATCTTGAATCTTTTCTTCTTTTTTTGAGGACAGAATTAGGATTTAGAAATGTTTTGTACTTATTTATATGACTTTGTTCTGGGTGAGCAAACAAACAGAAAATACAAAATCAGAGCCTCATGCAGTGTAATAATACCACCCATTATATGTCTGTTTCTGAAATATTCCCTTCATAGTGACTTTTTCTTTTGGGATGTTATTTTCTTACTGTGGCGGGTTCCCAAACTGTATGGGCACAGGGTACAGCCTCGTCCCTTTTTAGGGGAAATCACAGTGACTGGATAAGAGCTGTCTTTCATTACCTCATAACCTCCCCCAACAAAATCCTCCCTTCTCCACCATTCTTCATCTCGGAGGAGCCAAAATGGCAGCGTGTGTTGGAGCCGTCTCTGGGGTAGCTCCCCTGCCCGCCCTGCCCTGCCTGTGGCTCTCTGTGTTTTTCCTCTTCACACCATGCGTTCTTTCTTTCTTTCTTTCTTTCTTTTCTCCCGGTTCCGGTTCATTCCCCTTCGAGCACCGCCTCCACCGCCGCCGCGCAGCTGAATTGGGCGGGCGGAGTTGAAGCGGTGGACCCTGAAAGGGCGTGGGGGGGTGGGGGGGGGACAGAGGAGGGAAGGAGGGAGGGAGAGAGAGAGAGCGAGAGAGAGCAACAAAAAAAGGACTCCAACTCTGCCACTTAAGAGACATGAGAGAGGGGAAAATGTGAGGGAGCATGGGGGTGGTTGGGGGGGTGGGGGGGGGCAGAAAAAAGTGACAAATTATTAACGCCCCCGCGGCCACTTTTAGGACAACAAAGGGAGCAGCGAGCGGCAGCTGAAGAAGATGGCGTTTCACCTCGAGGGCCGCGGCCCTCTCATTTAATTAGCTACAGAAGTCAAATTAACCTGCCCGTAGAGAGAGAGAAAGAGGGGGGTCCCAAGGACTGGCCCCTGCATGGGGTACTCCCGCGTTCCCTCAGATGTCACCCCCTCCATGTCACGCCGAGGCGGGGGGGGGGGGGTCAGAACTAAAAGAGTACCCCCCCCCCCCAGCATGAAACACCCCACCAATGCTCCACCTCTCCCCCACCCCACCCTTTCCCATAATTCCATTGTTTTTTCGAGGAAACAATAATGACTCAGAGAATTAGCTTTTCTTAAAAGGGGACGGCGGTGGAGGGGAAAAGAAGGGGAGGAGGGAGGGAGGGAGGGAGGGAGGGAACGGGTTAAAGGGGCCGCCCCCGCAGGAGCGGTTTGCATAACGAGGACATTCGACAGCTCTAATTACTCTTTGATAATGAGCAAGGGGCCGTGTAACAAATTAAGGCCCTTCATCTCCGGCGAGCGCCGACCTGCCCGACGCGACGGGTAATTAAATAAGAATCTCTAATTGCTGAATCACAGCCCTCACGACCACAGCCTTTCTCTCCCTTAATGGGAACGTTTTTGTTCTTAATGGGAGCGCTCGAACATTTCCCATCGCCTCGGTCGAGTTGCGATGAAACAGCCGACATCTGCGTCAGGCCGACCGTGACATCACAGATTAGACCGGTCAGCCGTTAATTTCCACCGCCGTCCTGAGAGCGGCAACGCGTACAATCAGAGGAGCGCTGGGCGTGTGTTTGCGATGAGTAATTAATACTATTATAATAATAATATCAAAAGGTTAAACCTTGCGTATGCCTGCTGATAAAACTGATGACTGATCCACGACAAGGGGCTGATCTGTTTCAGCATTTTGTGCCAACTGCTGCTCCTAATTATTTAATTAGCTCAATCGTACCTAGATCTGACATTTCACATAAGCACCTGCACCTGACTGCAAGTGTATATAGATTGTGCTGTGCTTAGGTACAGGAGTGAACCCATGGTAGTTTATGTATCTGTTAAAAAAACTAAATCTAAGGTAATTGGTTGGAACAAAAACCAACATGTATACTGAGCCTTCCAGGACTGGAGTTGCACAGCTCAGAGAGAACATGAAATCGCAGATTGCAAGAGTGGAGTTTGCCTTTCTGTGCATGCATTTATGTGTCTATATGTGTGTGTGTGTGTGTGTGTGAGAGAGAGAGAGAAAGAGAGAGAGAGAGAGAGAGAGAGAGAAAGCGCATGAAATGGACCCTAAAGCTGTGCTCGACAGGTTACGCCGTTTTAAAATTCGTTGTACGATATCCAGATCTCGTCTCATCTCATTCTTTGTTATTTGTTTTTAATCACCTCCCGTCAAAAGAACGTTAAAATGATTTTTTGATTTTTTTTTTATTTTTAAAAAAAAAAGCAGATTTATCCACAGATTTGGCCCTTGATTCTGAGCTCTTAAATCTCTTAAATAAATAAGATTAGTGCGTGTCCTGTGTCCTGTTTGAATGAGTGCGAATGAGAGGCGTTATATCTGATGGTTTATGTGCAGTGTTATTGTTATCCCTCCTTAGTCGTCCTGATCTCACTCTTTCTCTCTTCCTCTCTTCCACCTCTCGTTCACCTCCCGGTTCGGGCTGTACTCTCGGCTGGTGAATGAACTGAACTCTGGTTCTCTTCCCTTTCTGATCTCCATTTTCAATAATAATAATAATAATTAAAAAAAAAAAAAAAAGAAATCTGCCATTTTGAAACTACCCAATAATATCTTCTCCACTTTCAGACACTTTTCGTCACAAATCAGTCTCTTCCAGTGAAAATCTCCAGTCCTTCAGCTCGTAATTAACTGCCATTCAACAGCCAAACATTTTTTTATACTGTATGTCAGATCCCATCAATTTTTCATAATTATCAGTAAAAACCAAAAAGACTGTACACAGGGTTTCGAATAACAGGGGCGTCAGGGGGACGAGGGAAGACCCCCCCCAAAAGAGACCTGAGCCCCCTGTTCCACGATTGCAACAAGCAGAAACTGCTGCTTCACCTGAGATGCGGGGGGTTGGAGATTTGGGGGGGGGGGGGTTGGGGGTGAGAAACGATTGCAGGCTGTGGACAAGGCGCGTCAGGCTTGCGTTGAGCTGATCAGTATTGGCTCCCCTGTTCGGAGGTGTCCTGTTTACACTTGACAGGCCCTCAAGCTGTGGAGCTGCCTCGCCTTAAATTGGGCCGTCAAACATTGACATTATAAATACGGCACTCAATAAACACGCCCACGCACACGCATGCACAGACACACGCACACGCATGCACAGACAGGGAAATACGTGGAAATGACGCCTCGCACCCCCCTACCCCCCACCCCCACGCCACCCCACCCCACCCCAATCACAAAAACCTGATGTACCACAAGTCACACATGGTACGTACATATAGGCCGGTGGTACCCAATCCTGTTCCTGGAGATCTACCGTCCTGTAGGTTTTCATTTCAACCCTAATTTGGCACACCCTACTCTACCAACTGGCAGCTCAATGCAGATCCTCGGCTGTTGAATGGGGCTATTAGGGTTGGAGTCAGGGTTGGTGACCACGCACACACATACACACACACATTACAGACACTGTTTACACATATATTTTACACACAAATTCCAGCAGATATGCAGAGAATTTTGAAATCTGCCCACAATCATACTCTGGTATGTGGGTTAGGAATTCATCATTAAAAAAAAAAAATTTAATTAATTGCTTCTAAATTAATTTAACTAGGAGGTCCCACTGAGATTAAAATCCTTCTTCAAAAGAGACCCGACACCATCATTTTTGTTAAACAAAGCCCATTATTCAAAGTGAATGATTTGAACTTAACAAGTCATTTGTGAATGTGTAAACTAATTATGGTTCTAAAAGGCGAATCATGTGCATACCGTTACAGCATATAATACCCACAGATGGTACATCGTAGCATACATAGCAGCCAGGATTCAGAAAAGGTCATTGTTATTCGGCCAGAAAAAGACTTTACATTTTTTTCAATGAAACGTAAAAAAAAAAAAAAATAAATAAATAAATAGGCTGGTCACTAAAATTAAAAACCGAAATTAAAAACGGGAGGACTGGGGTCCCCTGGCAATAGGAGGCTGGACCCAGGTTCCTCCCCACCAAATCGAGGGGATTTACAGCGAAAGCAAAATTGAAAAATCTAAATGAGAAAAACAAGACAACCAGCCTGTAATTGATCACCTATTAAATATAAAGCATCAATTAAGATAATAATAATAATGAATTATTATTATTATTCTAATTCACCGAGACACAAAAAGGGGAGGAGCACAGCACAAGACCCGTGCCCAGCTGATTTAAAGGCACACTCCCAAGGTGTAAGAAACTCCCCCCCCCCCCAAGGTGTAACAATATATTCACAACATAGCCATTTAATATTAATTTAACCCAGGGCTGCCCAACCCTGTTCCTGTAGGTTTTCACTCCACCCCTGTCAAAGCACACCTCATTCAACAGCTCGAGATCTCATTGAGTTGCTAATTGGTGGAGTCAGTTGTGCCAAATTAGGGGTGGAATGGACACCCGCAGAGCAGTTAGATCTACAGGAACAGGGGTTGGGCGGCCCTGATTTAAATCATCAGTGAAATTATTTCTTTTTTTCCCCGATCCGAACCTTTAATTAAGTCAGGTAAGTTTTATGTTGGGGCGTCTGCCTTCCGTCAGAGGAGAGAAAATGGAGGGATGGTGGGATGGAAAAGAGAAGTAAACTGAAAAATAAACAGCAAGCATTTTCTTAAATGGAGGGGCCAGTTCTCAGCCAATCACAGGGCTGATCTGATAATGATAGTAATTCAGGTTCCCACAAATGATAAGTATTGTCTGGAGAAAAAAATAAGTAAATAAAAATCTGCCCACCCTCTCCAAACAAGCCGAACTCGTTAGGTGGTGCTTGGCAGCAGTGTGGAGGCTGGCTGAGTGACAGCTGTCAGTCACGGGCGGGGGCGGGGGCGGGGGCGGGGGCGGGGGCGGGGGCGGGGGGCGGGGGCTGGAGGTTGAAAGTGCAGTGAGGAGGGCTGATTGGGCCTTAACCTGTTCAGCCGCTGTGGACCGCCACGGACCGCCACGGTCCCACCGGCACGCCGTCCCGCAGAGTGCCCGTTATCTCCAGGGTCATCCTGTGATTCACACGACCCATCAGCGTCTCCGAAAGACTGTGTGCACTTTTTTTTATATATATAAAGCACACTGACACTGAGAGACTAAAATGCCTCAGGCTTGGCTATCATTTGCTCTCCGTTTTCCCAACACTCAAATCTCCAGCTGACTCCTCTCGGTAAAATATAACAATATAACATTTTTTTTTTCCGCTCAATTGCTTAATTAAATAAATCCCCGCTGTGGTGCATTATACTTTACCAATGAGAATTGCTGTTGAGCGTTATTAATGACACACACGGTCTCAGTTGAACTAATTAAACGTAATTATATTAATTACACTTGAAGTAGCATGTCTGGCTGGTGGAAAAGACTTGTGAACGGAAAAAGAAAGACACTTTGCAATTGGCTTACTTGAAAAAAAAATCTTAATAAAAAAGATGGTATATTTATTTGTATACCATTTTTTTTTATTAAAGACAAATTATCACATTATCAAAGCTGTAGAACGCTGTTAGTTTTTATTATTAAATAAGGCAGAAAGGAGCATGTGCTTGTGTTTTGCAGGACAGAGAGAGAATGGGATGGACAGCAAAATCTTCAGCGTGACATACGAAGATATTAAAGGTGTGAGGTACAAAAGGGGGGACAAAATAATCTTCAACAAAAAATAAAAACACCTGACTTTATTACTGTCACAACCAGCAGGCCGATTTTTTTTTTTCTTAAAACCCAAAACTGCATTTAGCCAAACAGTAAAGCAGGTGAGGATGGTGCCAAGATCAAGCTCATGTTTCAGTGCCACAGATAATAAACCACTAATAAACTTGACTTTCTCACCACAAATAAACACTTAAACCACACACAGACTGTTACGGCGCCTGTGCTCTGGGCCAAAGTACTTCACAACTTTCTCTCCTCGCCAGCGGCCAAAACGTCATTTCTGGCAAAGGGCAGGATTCGTCTACGTAATGATGGTGATTCCACACACGCCAAAAGGAAAAAGAAAATTTTTTTTTTTTTTTTTTTTAAACTGAACACGTGGGTGTTGCCCTAATCCTAACATTTGATTAAATGAGTCTAACCCATGCAAATTTAAACAAAACAAGGAGAGGTGTTCCTCCCCCCTGCCCCTCCCTCCCCCAAAGAATGGAGAGCTTTTGGAAAAGCACCCAGGTGTCAGTTCAAAACTGTTTTTCGAAATCATCCACAAAAAGTAATGTTTGATCGCTCAAGCAGCTCCCAATAGACCAATAAAAAAACAGGCTGCTTGCTTCTCATACTTCTACCACGGACATCCCAGGACGACCACGGTCTTGCTTGCTTTTCATTTTCAAACGTATCCCTTTTAATTTTTTCAAAAATATTTCCTTTTACACCTCAAACCCCCCCCCCCCCCCTACCCCACACCCCTACCCCGACATCACCGGCAGGCTTGAGGCCCTGAAAAGTGACAGAGGTACCTGGCCCTTAAAAGGAAATCACTTTCAAACGTCCGCCCTGACAAGTGTGCTGATCCAGACAGATACTCCATTGTGGCAGGGGGCAGGGAACAGAGAGAGAGGCAGGCCTGCCAGACTGGAGCCTTCAGAGCACATTTAGGCACGAGGAAGCTCATCCTGCCCGTCCTCTCACTCACAACACTGCGCATGGCTCCAGGGTCCAGGGGGCTGGGCTATTATGGTAAAGTGGAAAGAGGGTTTATCTGCTTGCGATCCAAGAATGTTTTTTTTTCTTTTTTCTGCTACCTCTTTTTTTCTCTCTGTCTCTCCATACGTTCGGCTTGTTCTCTTAAGTACATTCCAAGAGAATAACTCCTTCGTCACCGCGTGCCGGTTTGGTAAGTGAAGGCAGGTGCCAGCTTTTTTTTTTTTTTTGGGCGACGCCAGGCAATCCTGTGCCAGTGGGGTGGGCCTTGCTTTTTGGAGTTAAATTTTGTGTTTTGATTTTGTGTTTTGTCGACACAGAGGAAGCAGAGGCCTCTGGAGGGAGAGTAGAAAGGCGCACGTGCTTGTGTTATGCTGGACAGACAGACGCACTATGGGGTGGATGGCAAAATCTGCAAATCAACTCCTGATTAAGTACTTTTAACTCAGATAAGGTAAGTAGGGGCCCTGCTTGATTCATATGAACAGTCATAATGTTATCAGTTATAGAAGTTAATTTAAAATCTATTTTTCTGTGAGCCCATATCCCCAACAGAATTTAGATATAAACTGTACAGTACAGTACAGTAACAGAACACACACACACCACAAGTAGCCACAGCAGTGGCCCAACCCTAATTATGACCCCCCACCCCCCAGACTCAGTCCCCAAATATTCCTTCTGACATAAACCAAGCCATTTTTACATCCCCAGTTAAATCCCAAACGTAATCAATTGGCTGTGGCATATCATAGAAGACATTACGCAAAAATAATGTAATAAAACCGAAATAACCTCAATCACGGTCTCTTTCCAAAACATCCTCCTTTGGAGGATTCAGTTTGGAAATACACGGGCAAGAGCTCATTTCACAAGCCATTTTGTGGTGATTGTCTTCCAAGCTCTATTTTAAATGCCCACAGCGCCAACGTGTCATTTTTTTCAAACAAAATGCAACGGGTAACCGTTTATGTGAAAGAGCCGTTTTTGGCTGGTTTTAAAAGGGAGCGAAAAACGTGCAGTATATAATTCTTTCCTCGGCCAGAGACGGGCGCTGCGGGAGGATTGGGCCCCCTCTTGCCGTTTCTCTTGAGTTGCGTCATCGGAAAGCCTTTATGTTTGCGTGTATCCATCACTGAAGGAAGAACAGAAGCCATGTGATTAAAGTATTCCAAAATGCGCAAAAGCGCGGATCTGTCTCAGCTCCTGCGGGATGTTAAGTGCATAGCTTTTCCCCACTATCCGCATTAATGTGGATTTGTATGAATTATGCTTTTTTAATATAAAAAGGTCCCGTTGTTATTTTTCTTACAGACGTTTTCATGGTTGTTTAATGTACACGCCGGCTCCGCGGCGACTGCGTCTTCATCTAAGCCTCTCCGATCCATCTCAAATCCTCCCGGCATCGGCGCGTTTGAGGCGCCGCGGCGGCCCAACGAGGATGGACCAACTTAATCTCTTTTTTTAGGCCGTCGAATAAGAGGGTTACGGCAATTTGGCTGCCGCCAGTTGCCGCGGTTCGCGGGCCGAGGAGCGGCATCGAAGGCTGTATAGCATGCGTATGAAAGCTCATCAAGATGCTGGAGGAGAGATAATGGTAGCTGGAAGAAAGACAAACCCCACATTCCTCCGTTTAAAAAAATGTGTAACCGGCATAATCTGGCCTCAGATGAAGTTTCATTGTTTCTTGTTTTCAGTCAATGCAGTTTACAGTGAGGGAGGGAGGGA
Organism: Anguilla rostrata; assembly: GCF_018555375.3. Lineage (NCBI taxonomy): Eukaryota > Metazoa > Chordata > Actinopteri > Anguilliformes > Anguillidae > Anguilla > Anguilla rostrata. Next base: position 4,771,061 of record NC_057934.1, on the reverse strand, counting down.
GGGAGAGAGAGAGGGAGAGAGAGAGAGAGAGAGAGAGAGGAGCAGCAGCATCCTGGCTTTGTGCTGGCTGGTGGAGGCCGCAGAAGAGCACAATCGTTTTGGGGTCTTCTCTGCACCGCGCACAAAAAGCTTTAAACTGTACAGGGAGAGAGGTAAAAGAATCAGAAACCTGGGGGGGAAATCCAGACATTTTCCTCTAATGCGTAGCATTGTTAACGCCGCTCCGGGGAACGGTTGACGTTTTAATTTAAGGGGGGGGCAGGCGGGTAGCGGTCAGTCACTGCCACCCTGCTGCCATGGCGACTGCTCAGTTCTTTATTGCATGATTAGAGACCCATGTGCAGTCCCATACGCAGACAAAAATAAAGTACATGAAACACATTGCAGACATTATACTAGATATCACAAAACTGCCAACCACACTCATTATGGGGAAACGAGGAGGCTTGCAGTAGAGGTAGGCCTTACCGCCAAATTATGCTATGTGGTGGGGTCAAGGCTGTGAGGACTACAAAGGTGGGGGGGGGGGTTATTCATTTAGAAGCTTGTAGTGGGTGGTGTTATGTGTTGGGAATCTGTAGTTATGTGTCCATTATATCCAAATGAAAATATTCCATATACGATCAACAGTCAGTACTGCTCTGAGCTGGGCTTATCGCCATCTTATAAAGCACAGGTTTGAAAAAGGACAGGGGCCCCCTGCTCAAATGCTCAAACACATGAAGCCTCTTTAACCCTGCATAGCCTACGTTTTGTGCGCACAGATAACACTGTGCCATTCCTGGGGAAACTAAACCTGAGGATTATTTGAAGGTGTTGTGCATTTGCGAAAATGTCATATCAGATTTAATATTAAACATTTAGTGGGCACTCCTATCCAGAACAACTGAAAATATCTTACATTCTTTTACGTAGATTCCATTTATATGGTTGGATGTTTCACTGAAGCGATTCAGGCCAAGATCTTTGCACCTTGCTCAAGGGGACAATAGCGGCACCCCAACCCGAGATTTGAACCCACAAACGCAGAGTAGCGAGCCCACATACTGAGTCACCGTGAGAGAACTTGAAAATGTAGACTACTGTGTGCAGAACATGACTTGGGAGGAGTGGAGGGTTAACTTTATGCAACATGTACTGTATCCACCACAAATATATTTTCCAATAAATTTGGCGCCCACTAAGTTGTTGATTTTGTGATGTTGGATATTCACAAAAAATGATAATGTAAATGAACAACAGAACCTACTGCTAGCGAAAGATTGCTTATTTGGGCGCATGGTGACGCCTGTAGGTGCTGTCAGTCCTGGGCTGTGCTCACGGAAAATACATTTTAAAAAAGGATACCTGTGGACTGTATATTGGTGCAGCCAAATGGCCCCTTTTGCTGCCTCAGGGCAGGGGGCATGTGCTTTTTATTTATTTATTTATTAATGTAATGGTTAATGTGGATTAAAAATCACTTACGCCTTACGCAGGATACGTTTCCTGATTAAAAACTATCACGTGATTCGCTCCAACTTAAAGCCAATAGGCCTACAACGTGTGACGTGTAGTTATAAACTATTGCCGAACCTATTTGAATTTTTTTTTTTAAGTTAATTCAAGTGTACATCGTTTTACTTTATAGTTTGTCAGAGGAAATTAGAAAATGAATTAAGATCGGGTAATCATTTTGGCAGATATTCGTTTTCACTCAGTAGGGAGGTTGTTGGATATGTATCATTTTAAATTCTGGCAAATTAAAATGAAAAGACACAAATGAATATTTCCAGATAACTTTCAGATTAAAAGGAATAAAAACATACTACTTCGCAAAACTGTGATTGTGTCGTAGTGTGTTTACATAGCAAATGCTCTTGTCCATGTCAACGTAAATAGATCATACCATGCATTCTGTTAGCATATTATCATGCATACAACAGGGAAATGTAATTAAAAGTAATTCAGTCTAAATATTATAAGCATCCGAACATTAATATTACTGCCTCGCTTTGTCCCATAAATAGGAAAATAACATTGCAAATAAAAACAAATAGCCTATAATTTTAGGACTTTTCGTGGCTCGGACTGTGTTTAAGGTACGCATTAGGTCTGAAAATTGTAAATGAATGAATGAAATAAACATTCTATTGACACAATTCGCGGCTTTCATCGAAGACTTGCATCATTTCCAAACTGTCGCCACTCCCCGCCCTTGCTGCAGCGCTTTCTCATATCAATGCGTGGATATCCCGAAGCATCAGCATTGGAAATGCTCTCTTTGCGTTAATCCTGTGAAACTTCCACCCACACATGGTTTGTTTAAAATGAGCCTCGAGGTATCCAGCTAAGTATGGCCCCCGAACATGTGAATCACCTGATTAGGCTTAGCGGCGGCCCCGACAATGAGCGAAGCCTTCCCCAAGCGCGGCTTTGTCTCCCGAGGGCAGCCCCGGGTTTGATCTAAAAATCCCGAACAGAGAAAAGTAAGAAGTGCTTGTAATTTGCACCGCTACTTTTGTGGACAAAAGGGAGGGAGTTATATTGCATCCGTGCTGGACACAAAAGGAACAGGGGCAGCAAGAACTTTCAAGATGGAAGTCAAAGTATTGTGCATCGGCGCGGCCTTAACTACCGCAAGAGCATTTCCAACTTCCCTTTGGTTTTAGCATGGCGGGCCCGCTTTTCTATATTCATTGTAATCCTCGTCTGTATTGAAGTTATTAGCCTCCTTGGTGTAGAGGAATAGCCCACGAAATTGCCCACGTCCTCAATTTTTTTTTAAAAAGCAATCTCTATAGGTGCAGGCTAATGTTTCTGCTGCACTGAGAACAAAACAGGGACAACTAAGACAGTCACGTCTCCTTCTAGCCCCCGACTAAAAATCCAAACCATGTCACGAGAAAGTCATGCTTCGACTGTGGTCGGTGATGTGCAACAAGGCAGCGTTGGTTTTTTGGTGCGAATGAAACGGGAGAATAAGCTAACACGGAGCTTTTTATAGTACGCTATTTGTAACGTGAAGTCAAAAAATCCTTCATATCCGTGCTGTGTATATGTCATTCTGATGATGACCATGGTTTTGAGACAGTAGTTGTAGTACTCAGTAAAATGTCCAGAGGCCAATAGGGCTACTCTTTATAAGCTGATTTAACAGTGAACATTTTACTGTGCAGTAGTAGTAGTAGTTTTTTATTTATTTATTTTTAGTAGTAGTAGTAGCAGTAGCAGCAGCAACAGCAACAGCAACAGCAACAGCGGTAGCAGTAGCAGTAGCAGTAGCAGCAGCAGCAGCAGTAGTAGTAGCAGTAGTAATGGTGGTGGTGGTGGTAGTGGCGATGATGATGATGTTGTTGTTGTTGTTGTTGTTGTTGTTGTCGTCGTGGCCTAAGTGCCATAAACGCCTTTCCATGGGATATCCATGTTGTGGGCCCACAGATTTATTACTTTCCATTTTAAAAAGAAAAGTGGTGTTTTAATTCATAGAGTGAATTCATGTTAATAGTAGGCCTACGCGCAGCATTTATTTATTTATTTATTTATTTTATATATATTTTTCAGAACCGTTTCATATTTAAAAGGCCCACATTTAGAATAAAGATGTTACAATAAAAAAATAATTCTCGTCCTAGTTGTATTTGATTACATGATTCTTACTACCACGCCAGTGTGGAATTATTTAAATGATGTTTCCGGCGTTAGGATAATTAAGGAGGTCTACATATTTTGGCACAGAAAACTGTATTTGGAAGATTACCGTTTACTGCATTGCACACAGCGTTTGGCAGGGCCCGCTTGAGTGAAGCTAAATTAAAATGCCTTCACTCGACAAACTTATACATGCACCCCTGTACAGCCACATTTTTCTGTTGAGCCGTTTGTTTTCCACGATAACGACTAATCATATTTTATTAAAAAAATAAAAAAAGTGCCAAAGGTTACGAGGTTGAAATACAATTATAGAGACTTTTTTGAATGAAAAGTTTTAGTATGTATGTATTTATTTAATTAAAATAATTATTTATAGGCTGTAATTTCCTCTTTTTTTAAACACAGATTAAGTGAGAGGGTTAATCGCGACAGAAACCGAAGTTGTAGTGGAGCCGTTTCTTTTTTTGAACCGTCGCCATGTCGATGTCAGAAATGTTGACGGTCGGTGCTCAGGATTAATCTGACAACGCCAGCGATCCTAAATCCGCCACTGTATCGTAATCTATTTACTTTCCACTCTAAGAGGATTTCCATGCAGAAATATAGAAGAAACGATCCTGGATGTGGAGAGAATATCAGGATGGATTTCTGTTGCGTTTCGGGTTTGTGTTCTTTTTTCATTTTTTTTTTTTCAGGTTTATTTAAAATTCTGTTTGCGTCAGATTTTTTTGGAGCAAATCCAACGGAGATGCAGCGAAGGGATTACACATTTTAGCGCCTTTTTTATTTTTATAAAGGCCTAAATGTATTAAGTATGTTTTTTTGCCATTTATGTATCTGTAAGAATGTCTGTCACCTATGATTTGAAGCTTTTCAAAAACGTTGAAATACACAACATAGGTGAAGGGATGAGATATTTTTCGTAGTAATCTAATGGGTTATAGTTCCAGCTCGGCTACTGTATCTCCCCAAAATGATTATTTTATATTTTTTGAGGATTTACGATTTATATTTGTTATGGTCCTTACAGCATAATTTCCCTTTGGTAAATTTTGCGCAGTCATTTAAAACGTTTCAGCGCACAAATTCTGCCGCTACGACACTGCGTTTACGACTCACGTATAAAACACAAACAAAAAGAACATATTATGTTGCAGTAGCTTTTAGAGGCCGTCTGTTACAATTGAATAAATTTGCTTCAAAGAGAGACGTTTTCCTTCGGCTTTACGCACAGAATAAATTGCTTTAAAAAGTAGTCTAAATTTTCTTAGCCTGGATCATTGTCAAATGCAACTTAAAAAAATAATAATTCATTAATTCTTTCCCAATATCAGATAATTGAGTATAGGCCCATAATTATTTTAGTCACTTTCGGTAGCCAACTACAGCACGAGAAAAGGTCGCCAACAATAAATACATCAAAACACAACATAACAGGTTTATGTTGATATTCCGGAAGTCTAGCTTTTTATCAGTCTTCCCGATCGATGAAATTCGTCAAAAATCCATACGAACGTTAATAGTTAATAGCCCCTGAGCTAAGACCTAGGCCTAGTTGCTATGTCTCCGCTGATTTTTTCTCTCCTTTCAAAACAGGACATGCGTAAACGGCAAGATTCGTCCTGTTTGTAAAACTAAGTCAGATAGACGTCCTTTATTCCAGGGACCTAGTTTAAGTTGTCTGAAAAATCTACCCTTTGCACTGAAGGAAAAAATATGTATTATTCAGTAACTATCTGGTCGTATGGGCAGTTAGAAATTATTTGTACGTCGAAGGAGAACTGAGAGCACAAAAGTTTTGACGACCGTTAAAAACTGCTGTGTTTTTTATTTTGGATATTTATTTTGGGAAAAATAAATATAACAAATGATATATGAAAAGGCACCCACGTAATTTAATTAATAACCCTATTGAGAGGAACCAGTTACTAGTGTTTTTATAAGCACATCCAACAGCCAAAACAATCACGAATCCAGCCTATCGGGAGTTTGCTTTAAATTATGTCAACATAATGGATATGGTAGAGCTGAGACCAAAAAGTTTTTAATGTGTTTATATTACTGCATTAACTCGCATGTGTAAATATATCTAGTTTTCTTGTCTGCAGACATCGCGGACAACCGGAAAACTGTTCACCCGTCTCGTCTGCACAATGCCAAAAGCATAACAAAAAAATAACAATTAGCCTACCACATTTTTCATTTAAATCTCTTCCATTATTAGCTATACATTTGGATATGTCTGTGTACAAAAATGGATGAATGTCTATTTCCCTGGGATAGCAGACATTTAATGTCTGCTAATGTCAGTTTAGCTTACAGCATACAGTTGAGTAATTCAGTCATTATACATTACATAAGTTCATATGCTGTCTGTGTCTGTGACGTGGCATACGAATATTTTTTTTGGTTTTCCATGAGGCAAATCCTGCAAAATTATCACTGATCACTCGCTACTTGACTATGTGTAAAATGACACGGAATTTAAAATATGTTGTATTACCAATGGGGAAAAATAGTTTTTTTTTTTTTGGCCAATCAATTTGGAGCTAAGTGAAGTGGTTGCCATTGTCGTGAACCGCGTCTAACGACTGCGTAGTGACATTTCAGACGTGAACAACATGGCAAATTGGCAAATGATGCGCAAAAGAATTATGCAATACTTCCAGTTTTTGAAAGGAGGAAGGCACAGTCCTACAACGCCAATAAGGGCGGCCTCTTAAAGATTCTACATCAGTGGCGCTAACAAAAACCTGCAGGCCTACCCCATCCATGAGGCATCACCCCCACAAAATAAATAAATACTTTTTTTTTTTTTTTGCATAAATCCAACACAAATATGGACAAGTAACAACAGACCAGGAAAAACACAAATCACAGGTTTAATCGTTCGGCCATGCAAATGGGAGTGTTGTTTACCTTACTTTAAACCCTGCTGGACAATATTAGTATTGCACTTTGTTTGTAAATATCTACCTATAGCATGATCATCAGTTCCCCAGTTTCCAACGGTTAAAAACATAAAGATATCACACAACGTGGGGTAGTGATGGGACCTGCAACCACTCCAATTTTGGGATGAGTGACCCCTTCTTGACCCCACTAAGATTCTCCTCAACCAGGACGGGGGTCTAGTGACGCCACTGAGAAGCAAGAATGCAGTGTGCTGTCATGGGGCTGGAGCGGAAAATGCTTTTAATCTGTCTGGGCAAAGAAGTAAGTTCAGATGATCTGACCGTCAACACTTTGAATACAGACAGTTATCCTGCCGCACATCTCTCGTGCCTCAGCAAGGTCTTGGACGCACGGCCTGACACATATCACATCTACGCATGCAACAAATCCACGGGCACTACTGTCCGCGTGCGCAGCAAATGGAAAACGCGCAGGTTTTTAAGGGAATCAAAGGAAAAGAACAGGGTCCCCGGTGTCGTGTCCTCGCGGTTTAAGGTTGGGTCAAGGTAACCAAGTATGTGCAGGTCACTTCAGGTGAGGCGACAGCGTGAATTACACCTTCTGCTGGGGAGAATTAGCCTATGAACAGTGACACAAAAACCATAAAGTCCAGAGACTTCTGACTTGCAACGTACATCCGGCTGATTTAAAGCAATAATAATATGTATAGCCCACCCGTGGTCGTTCTGAACGAAGCAGAATGCAGAATTTGACTTATTAATGAATAATACATATAATAAACATCAGCGTTTATTTCAAAAATTAAATATGTACGTCTAGGAACAAAAACAAAAATATCAAATTGCCAGTTTTTGTTTTTCAATTTGTTTTAAAATAAATATGTTTGTTACCATCAAGACAACAGAAAAGTTTCCTAGCCCTATATGGTATTTAGAATCCTGGTTTCGGGTTCAGGCGCCTTCTTTCGCTGTATGGAGTCCAATACTATTTTTCTGTAGTATTTATTTTATTATTATTTTTTTTAAAAGAAAATCACACGTTGAACTTGCTTGTTTAAGAGCAACTTGTAGTTCTAGTTCTCAACCTATGCCTCTTCTGTTCAAAACGGTTTATTTCTCTTCGGATATTTTGCTGAACTATTTTCATTGGTTATTAACTTACCATTACTAAGATTAACTTAAAATAGAGTAACGTTCGCGGTAGGCCTAGTTTACATTTCACAATAGCATTAACTGAATGCTTAAAAGGACCAAAGGGAAAACAATTAGTGAAAATGAAACCACTTTGACTTTTGATCAAATGTACAGCTAATTTGATCGAACAAGTGTGGTTCCCATGAGGTAACTTATGGATTCCATTACACACTTACCTGCAGACCTTCCGGAAGGAAATGAAAGGTGTGTTCTCACTGCGTCCAGAGTAAACTGATGGAAACTATCATTAGGTCAGCCTAAAAACACGATCCCAAATCACGATCACTTCCTGTCCCAGAGTCTTCAAATGACCCTGTCCCCTTGAAGAAGGCCAGACCCAAAAAATACCACTCTATTTACACCTACAGTATATTCCTATGCCTGTGTAGAGATATTTATGGAACCAGAAATGGCTAATAAGAATATCTCAACTTGTTAGCCTATATTCTTGATTCAGTTAGGCTACCAATATTTATTAGATTAATAGAAATAGGCCTTTAAACAGACATTAAAATTGTTTTTGAAATGTCATTGAAAAAATACCCAGATAGTGTATTGGAATAGTAATTTTACAGAACCAAATGACTGAACTTTAATATTTTCGTTGTGTTGACCCCATATAAAAAATGGAAGGAATTACAGTTTTATTAAATTGAAGTATCAAACGATTCTAGTGTTAACTTAACGGCGCCACGTGAAAATAAGTTACCCATAGCTTGTCGTGTAGGCTATTGCATTAAATATATTTTTTCGTTCATTGTAGCATTCTTAAAACCCTGAGTACAAAGCTGGTATGTCGATTTGAACAGCTTTACCTTGATTCGTTGAACATATTATTCATATCCAAATGTTTACATCAATTTGCTTTTGAACGGTTTTGTATTTTGCAAAATAACCCTAAGTTGCCAATAGCCTGTGAACAGGGATTTAAGATTTGTACATTATAAATGTAGTTTACAGAACTTATATTTAAGGCACATAACGAACCCGCAAGAATGCTATGTCCCGTTTGAAACACGTCCTTTAAAGTCGTTTTATCCCAACTTTGTCGAAAAATCGCAGGTCGTATAGAAAAAGCGGTTTCAAAAATTATTCATATTAATACATTTTCCTGACAACGCAATCTATAGCCAGTCAGCTATAGTCTACGCGCAGTGTCATTTCATTAAATGTAAGCAATGACTTGAATATCACGTTTAAATTTACGTGCAAGATGCATCTTCTGTCTTACATAGTGCCACTTGTCTTCAGAATTGATTCCGGTCAATATATACTTACTATAATCGTTGGCATAATCAAAATTAAGGACAAGCCGTGTAAGACTCAAATATTTGCATTGCATATAATTTAATGGGCACGGGAGAAGGCTCCCAAGTTGTATGCCCGTCTACAGAAAACTGAATAGGCTACGTTCTTATTCATTAGGCATCAGTTTCGTTATGGGACAATTACACTTACATGCAGAGACATTATTGAAAAACGACACTTTTTGATACCAGGGATAGTTTCTTTCGACCTGGTATGTATGGTTTAATTACTTTTAGCATGATTACAAATGAGGCACTGAGTAGAGACTAAGCTCATCGATAATTTGAAACCGTTTACGTCGTGGAGACAGCCGAAGGCTAGGCTTTAGTAGCTACAGCCTACAAAACGTAGGCTGTCATTGCTCTCGGGTATCTAGTTGCCAGCTTAAATATTATTGGCCCATTAGACTCAATACAGATTTTTTTTTTGCAATACGTGAGAAATGAGCATATTGAAAGTTACCTTATAAAATAAATATGAAGCAATCCTGTTTTATGGAACAGTTATGTAGCCTGCATTGATTGTGTGGGCTTACAAAACACAGCAAGACGGGCGCTCCTGGACCTCCACAAAAGACTCCTGAATTCTTCAAACATGCCCAAGATTAGTTGTCCTTGTCTGATGCAAATTCATCGAATCCATTTTATGTTTGTAAAAGGACTGAGAACAGCGGTTGCCCCCACCTCCCCACCTCCCCCACCCCCAGTGAGTGCCCGACTGGTCCCAGCGCGCGCGCACCACAAAGCAAATACATTTCGTGTTCTTGTGTTCGGGGTTGTTTAGCCAACTTTATTTGATCAGCCGGTACATATTTATAAGTAACACACAGAAAGCGCGCTTCGACGTTAATTGAAAACGTGATTTGTCTTATCTTTAAAAAATTACGTTAAACACATTTAGCGATTAAGACGAATCCAGCAACGCTTTAGGAAACCAATATGCACATTTGACAAGAAGAACCTACAAAATTGATTCGTTCGTCTTCTTCCCAGGTCTTAAAGTTAATAAATTAAACGAAAATAAACTCGACAGAAACTAATGGCCAAAATTACATTAAAACGTAGTCAAAAATATTGTGAACTTTTTTCTTTAACGTACCGGCTGTGAGCACATTTTTTACAATTTTTTTTTTTTTTTTGGTGGGGGGGGGGGGGGGGGGGGGGATTATGTCGGACAGGACAGCAAGGACGTTTTGTGGTAAATTTAAAATGATAAACATGTTTTCGCTGAGGACCATTGGCACAAGTGGGTCTAAATTAAGACAGATAAGCAGAACGAACGTTTTTTTTTTTTTAATGTCTGCAGACAAGAAGCATCTCTCCCTTTTATGCGCTCTTTACACGTGACCCATTAACCCTGCTCCACCCACGCAATTACCGAATCATAAGTAGGCTACTAATATTCCTTCGGGTTATTTTAGATAATCTCATTACGAATGCATTCATTGCTATGCGGAAATATGCCAAAGTGGTAATTACCAATCGTTTACGTTGGAACATTAAATTACTTCTTGTGATGTAGGTCTATATCCTACAACAAAGTTTCTACAAAGCTCAACATTGTATTCCGCCTCATAAGGCTCTGTATTTTTTGGTGAGAATGACCCCCCTCGAGCAAGAAATGATTTTTTTCATTCGCTCACCTCACTAATTTCCTTTTTCAGTTATCTCCCTCCCCTGCTCTACATGGTCATTTGTAATGTTTGTATAATTTAAACTCTGGAAAATACAGTATAATCATACCAACAGTTTAAAAAAATAGTTTCTAGACAACGAGATCATCCCCGACCGCCCCCATCCCGACCTTCCGGGAAAAAAATATCGCCAAAGAAACACAGAGAAGAAGAAATTGAAATTCGCGTCACAAACGAAATTTCAATAATCCGGTCGAATCAAAGTTCTCCCATTTCAGAATGAACCTTTTCAGTACCCTGGCTGCTTAGAGCGTGGGAATATGTTCGTCCGGGCTCGCTTTGCATTTCGAATGCCGACCAAGAGGAGAAAAGAAAAAAAATGTAAACATTAACGAAAATTAGGCAACTTCTAGGCTATTTTTATCGTTTTCTTGTCGAGTTCATAATACAAATATATTGCAAAGACGAAGAAAACAAACGTAGCCTACGCAAAACAGACTAACGTTTTTCATAATTTATAACATGCGAGGATCAAGATTTTTGCAAAGCCTTGAGGCTCCTAATCGACTTCCTTAAATTCGTTGGTAATTTTAACTGATTGTTAAACAATACATTTATATTTTCAGGGGGGGCTATCACAGTCTATTTAAAAAAAAATATATTCCACCCAGAAATCAAAGAGCTGTTTATGACGTTTAACGGATCTTTATTGCATGGACATGAATGTAAGGGGATCTTACTTAAAACATCCATTACTTCATTGGAATATTGAATTTGAACGTCCATTCCACATCTCTCATTAAGGGAAAGGCAAGTGACACCATAAACAAGAAGCTCACGTGCTGGCGATAATGAGCCCCCAAACACACCACTATAAGACAATGGCTAACTTTTACTAGACCAGGTCGAAATTTTACTCGAGACAGTAACTTGAATGAAAATACAGCATATCACTTTTTATTTTATATTCTTAATGAGTCAAAATTCGGGCAATACACTTAATTACTGGGCCCCAGTTTTCGGAAACTATAAATGCAGCGATATGAAGGGGGGCATTTACAGCCAATTGTCTTCATAACATCGTGGGAAATTATCATATTTATTAGTTATTTTTGCTTTAAATTTTTATTTTTTTTGTTTGTTTACTCTCAAAGCATTTCAAATCCAGTTACACAAACTATATGCGGTCGCTCAACCGACCCAAATACATATTTACATATCAGCTGCATAATGCAGCCGTCTATTCATCCTCATCCTAAAAAAAATTGCAGGGAAAAAAAATCTGTACATAATGATACGGATGAAGATATAAGTTGGGAAAAGATATTATTTTCAACGTTCAGGTGAGGGGAAAGTATTCCTTGTTTGAGGACCCGGGCGGCAGGAAGGGCTGGTTCCCTCTTCAATTTGGTAAAAACAATTGCTAAAATTTGTCCAGCACATTAAAATCATCCAGGGAGAATAGATTAAAATTCTTCACAGACCGATGCCAAACAAAAACGAAAATTTAGCTGTCATTTTTGATTTCCGTTTGTTAGAAGGGATCTCTCATTTTTTTAAAAATCAGTTCTTTAATTCGTTCATATTAAACGTCCTGGATCTGTCATTGGGGGGAAAAAATTGGAAAGGGGGAAGGAATCACAACACTTGGAACCTCCAGGAAGCCTGGTCTTTGTAGTCCAAGCAGTCTGTGGTATTGAAATTGAGTTTCCAAGACGAGGCGGTTTGATCTTTGTAATCCAGGCAGTCTGACGAGTTGAAGGCCAGGCTCGTGCCACTGTACGCCTGGTGATGGTGGTGGTGGTGGTGGTGCCCCGCAGACTGGCTGATGTGGTGGTGGTGCGGGTGTCCGGACATGGAAGAGGGGGCCATGGGGCTCAGCTGGTGTGAGTGATGGTGAGAGTGCATGGGCGCCAAATAGGAGCTGCAGTCCACCCCGCCAAAGTAGGAGCCGGATGCGGACGCGTAGCCCTGACTGTAGCCCGCGGCCTGGTTGTAGGACATCGGGTAGGTGGACCCCGTGGCGCCGGAGACCGCGCGCTGCATGCACGAGGCGCTGGTGGGAGGGGCGGGGTCCGGCACGGCAACGGACTGCGGGGCGGAGCCGGGGGAGATGGAGGCGGGGCTCCAGATGGAGGAGACCGGTGTGCTGATGGAGGTAGAAGTGCTGCTGATGCCTGCGTTGTTGCTGGAGGAGTTGGAGCTGGAGGAGGACGAGGACCCGGCGCTGGACACGGCCGGAGGGGTGAACTGGCCACTGCTCTCCGACCCTGTACTCTCCCTCGCGGGCGACGCTTTCTTCTTGGGCGGTCGTACCTTGGCATTGCTGCCGCTTTGCTGCTGTTGCCGACACTTGGCCCGTCGGTTCTTAAACCACACCTGCATGATACGTGTTGTTGAAAAAAGGTTTTCAAAAATCATAAATAAACCCTAAAATGGCGAAACTAAATTTCAGTTCAAGGCTAAATTGGCATCTGATATTTCCCGTTTGAAGTCTTCCACTCGGGCTAATTTTGACACTACCAGGACATACAAGCAAGCTATTGAATTTCTTTTCAGAGAACCGTAATTCGATACTTTGCAATGAGCTAACTCGTGCAAGACAATTGTGCCCACACAATTATAGAATAACGAACAAATTGGTTGGAATACTGCAGCATTATTGTTGTTCCACGACCGTTGAATTAAATGTTAAGTCAGAGCATTTGATATAGCCTTCGGTGGAAACTGTTTTCCTTTTTACACAGTCAATGCAGCATTTTCACAAAACTATATTCATCCTTTGAAGACACAAACAGGCTTTTGAACACATCACCACGTCAAGATAATTATTAGTCAACATGTATTGATACTCAGGCTTCGTGTTGAATTTAATTTCAAGAAAGCAAGGAAATAAATAAATGTAAAAACTTGAACGTGGATTAATTCAAAGTGACAATCAGTCTATACTACTGCACAATTGAGATTTAAAAAAATTAACCTTCATTTAACCAGGGAAAAATATCCACTGATTAAAGTGTTTTGAAACACAGACGACACCAAAATTAACGGTAAAACAGCAATGCACACCAAAACTCCAAGTGAATGCAAGGATCAATAATATTTACTCAAAGGTGGCACAAGAGGGGGCCACTGAGTGGGTCACGTGCGAAGTAACGCTCAGATAATTACTCGCAGTCGATGTAAAACATAGCGTTATCATCATTACATCATTACAGTGAACAATGCAACCGCGTGCAATAATTATGCTGATTGAGGTGTCCTCCCTTACAGGCTATACATTGGGACTACTATACTACTGAGCTCTTGAACCCATTACTACAACTACGTTATTACTGGAAAAAAAAGAACACCGATTTAAATAATAAAATAAAATAGAAACACAAACCTGAACTCTCGATTCGGGTAAATTAATTTTCAACGCCACTTCCTCGCGCATGAATATGTCCGGGTAGCGCGTTTTGGCGAAGAGTGATTCCAGTATGTCCAACTGTGTGCGCGTGAAAGTAGTCCTTTCACGACGCTGTTTTCTCGGATTCGCTAAAACAAGATAAAACGACACAATGAAGTTAACGCGACGCAAGCTGTGAAACATTAAAACGAAGAGGATTTTTAAAAGACTGTAGATTAATTTAGGCTTCGGGTAGTTATAATGCAACGCTGCTTGCAAAAGGCATGATGCGTCTTACGGGTTATGCCTTACGACTTCAGGAAACAAATGTAATGTCTTCCAAATGAATGTAGCTTATGCCCAGACAATAATAATGGTGTATAACGGACACATTTCAGTTGGCAATAATTTCCATAGCTTGTGGCCAAAAATGTGTAATTACAAATGAAAGATTTAATCTTTTTTTCGTAAAAGTCATTTAGGATTGCCCAACGAAAATGAAAGACACCAAGTATGTTGGTGCAAATACAAATTAAAGGTCAATTGTTAACATACATTAGGTGTACAATTTTTGCATTCTACATGTTCATGGTGGCACAGTTCTTAAAATCACACAGTTGGAAATAAATGAAAGCTAGCCCAGCGAAGCCCACACGAGACAGCGTTAAGAAATCAGCTTTGGGAATTGCCCGATTTATATCCTTTAAAGTTTCCTAGCACACCTTTCCAGCACGATCTCAGAAACGAACTTTTTTTTTTTTTCCCCCAAACGACACTGTATAGGTTTCAGGGTTCTGTGCACGCGAGCAGCGCGCTTTACCTGGATATCCGACGGAAGGATGAAGCAAATCCATGGCGGTGCCGCTTAGCCCCAGGCTGCTCATGCCGTACGGGGGCTGTTTGAGATATGACATCATGCTAGAAGCTGTCGCTTGTCACCCCCCCAGATCTGGCCAGAAGTCGGGGTTTTCCTCCGTGTTGCAGTTTCCAGGAAAATAAGAAATTTACCTTGAAGTGGGGGGGAAAAGGCAACTTCAGTCCAATGTCACTCAGTACTATAGAAGCCCTTAAAATAAGCTCAAAGTTGCGTTGTTCTACCTCTTGATTGAGAGAAAATGCGACCAAGAACCCTTAATGCGGCCAAGCAAAAGTTAGAAAAATACCAAGAGGTTATTTTCATCAAATGCCACGGACTGACGCCCGATTGAACAGCCAGGCGCAGTTCCACATCAGAAAATTTCCGCCTGAAGCTACAATTCAACTGCTAAAATTCAAAATACTACATACCCCCTACTTATGAGCAGTTGGAAATTACAACTACTGTTGCCGTGATTTTAATGGATTTAAAAAAAAGAATTCACGTTGTCTTTTCCTGACGCACATGAAAGAAATCGGAACATTTTAGGCCCCATGTTAATTTGCACCTCCAATATTTAATTTCTCCCCGCTGTGCCCGGACCTATCCGTTCCCGGACCTAATGGCCAATCCTTGCCCTTTTATCCATCTGTATATCTGTAATATTTTTATTCAACTGTTTATTCAACTGTATTCAACGCGTTCAAAAGTTTGACTAGAAACGATTTTTGTGAGCCCGTTTCGTTCTCGGTTTATTGGTGCGAACAGGCCTCTCTTCAGTAGGCTATTTAGCAGTCGAAAATAATAATGTAGAATTTTGCTCTTAAAACTGACCTCTCCACCAGACTTTCACCAAAAACAGATTTTACAATTTTAAACAATTGATTTAGTTGTCAGTCACAGGGCTGATTCTATAATTCCATGCATTTATATAGATACTAGATTTTATAATGTTCACATAGCCTATGAACATGTACCTTTAAAAACGCAACCTATGTGGCATCCACAGACAATGTAACGTCTCACGATGAATATTTAGACGATTTAGCTTTTAAAGTACTTTACAGGCTTCCAAACCAAATTGTATTCAAATGCGTTTTTGACTGATTTTTTACTTCATCCAGGAGACTGACGTGAATCTTGGACATGGGTGTCTCCAAGTCGCTCTCAGGAGAAAAAACTACCCTAGACTGAAAAAGATGGCTAATCTAGGAAATTTTATTTTTGTATTCTAGATTTAAAACGCTTACAGTGTTTCAAAGCAATCGCACGTTCAGAAGAATGAGAAATTTAAATACTTATTAATTAACCGAAGTTAATCCGTGTCACGGTGAGACTAAACAGTTATTTAAGACAGAAAAAAATATGTACATGCGTTGTAGCTTCATACTGAGCCACTTCCCAAAATAAATATATTTTCAAATATTTAGATACTTTCTGCAATTTGGGGGAATGCTACTTCAGTGCGTGCAGTATAAAACCTGTATGGGAGTCTTTAGTAACACAACATACTATTTTTTATTGTTATTATCAGGCAATACAAAATAACCTGACGTTCGACTGGTTACTGGGATCAAACTGTTTACAAAAAAAAGTAAACTTGATGGAATTAAATAATCTAGAACATTTCTGTCCATTTATTTGGCACAAATCAAAACTTCACATGCAACTGCTGTAGAGGAATGATTACATTGTGTGGTGGTTTAAAAAGCCACCACAAACCTCCTGCGCACACTTGTTTGTAATCGTTTTCTTGATTAATGAAACAAATCCTGATCGGCTGTAGCCTACCTGGTGACCAACAGAAAAGAAAGCCGTCAGCGAACTCGGGCGTTTTACGGGAATTTGTTTTTAAACATACGTTTCCTGCTCTACAGGACGGAGTTTTAACTCACTTAAGAAGCGAGAACTCCAGAAAATTAACTCGATTACAATTTAGATTAGACCTCCGGGGAAACCGTTTAAAGAATGGGTCTTATCAGCAAAATAAATTGACAAAACCAAAACACGCCTCTCCAATTATCCACTAAGTAGATTCAAGGTTTAAATGGGCAACTTGGCTCTCAGAACGGACCATTTACATGAGAATATAAATGCAATTGGTCCCATCCAAATAAACTCGTAGGAAGTGGAACGTTCGATTTTATTTAATAAAAATTTTAAGTTCCGGTGGCAATTTTCAACTAACGCAAATTGAAAACGAGCCCTGTAATTGGCCGACTACGCGGCGACACATGAAAACGCTAAAAGACAAACGACTTTAGCACATCAAACACGAGTCAGTTTGATTTAAACTTTTAGATACCGAACGACGCCGAGGAAAAACAAAGATACATACGGACCAGTTGTTTCCGGTTGTAGGCTACAAATGCACTGTGTGTAAAAAAAATTAAAAAAAAAAAACTTTGGAGAAAAGCTAAATGAAAGGTACAGGCTTTAAAACGCAACGCCTCTACGAAGCAAAATATACAGCAAGGCATCGAGAAAAGTCATGTTCACTCACCTTAATTTATGAATTATTTTCTGTTTTCCTTTCCCTTCTACTCGTTTTGCAGAGGTGTGACCGTGTACAAAATATCCACGAATAGAAGTCTGTAGCTACAGCGAAAGCGACTGCGGGACACGAAACGCACAAAGAAGATCAGAAGTACAAAAATAGTGGTGGGACATACAGATTTTTATGTTACGACACGCGAGCGTGCGCTCCGCCGTTGCGCTCTCCGCAATCACCCTCCCGAAACGTTCCGTTTTCAAACAATTTACTCAAATTCGACACTCGCGTATACGTGCACTGTTTAGGTGATTGGCAATGCAGACGGATAGAGATTGATCACCTTACTCTCTTACCCTGCCCTCTATGAGCGTAAGGCACCTGCAGAACCGCCCACTTCGACCAATCCGTGCGCGCTGCCCCTCTGATAGACGTCTACAAGAGCCAATCAATGCTGGCTGTTGCTTGAAAACCCCTCCCATTCAGACGAAGGACAACATAACCCCACAGACACCCGGACGGACGGCAAAATAAAACATTTGCAATAAAAACAAACACGTAATTGTTTAAAATAAATGGTCGAGTTTTAAATGCAGCATTTCGTTACTGGTTTACAACAGGGGCCATTAAGATTAGTAAAAAAGAAAAAGAATACAGAAACACGCATTATCACAGCAGAACATTTTTTTCTTAAACTATATCAAAAGAAAAAAATAATAAATTTCTACAAGGATATGACCAGGAAACCGCTTAAACAAATAAAATGCATAAACATTTGAAACATATTGCAGAGTCTTTTGTCTTTAAAGGTAGTTTAGTTTCAGGGAACGCGGTAAAGCGGTCCTGGTGTATATCTCGTATATCCCCGTTTCAGGCATTTTAGGCTAAAGTAGCCTATCGTAATATATGTCATGTGCCATGTATTTCCCGAAAAGACGTTGAGGACCGAACATAAGTTTTGTGCTACATAAAAATGAATTAAATTATAATTTCTTCCGTATATCCTGAATACAAAATAACTCCCATGTTCTGTTAGGCACAACTGTAATCCGAAACTGTAGGCTACTATTTTAACAAAAATATTTTGCGAAAATACATTATACGTTTGAATATTTTCACTGCGGATGAATTAATATCAAGGAGATTATCAGCCATGTTGAACAGATACTTGTGTATTGTGTAAGCCTAAACTTTAATTCTACATATGGCTGAGTTTTAAGATAAGCCTTTAAAAAAATTTGCGGATTGATAAGAACACCGCCAATGGACAAGTTGTCAAGGTGCATTTATATTCAGTTTATCATGTTATGGTAGAGGCTGGGAGTTTAAATTATTCCTGTTATTTATTTATTTTTTTTTACTAAAATATTGTTACCTCATCTCATGAATATTAATGACGAGCTAATCCCCACTTAGAATTACATTTGAGAATAGCCAGCGTTAAGTTTAATAGGGACAGTCTTTTTACACAGGGAGGGGAAACGTGAAAGGAATTAAAGGGGGGAAAAAACTCAGGCGATCCGGAAAATAAATGAAATCAGACTAGAAAGGGTCTCGGAGGCTTGGAATCAATGAAAGCACCTTTCAAGCTTTACTTTCTAACAAGAAACTCCAATAAAATACGGTAACAGAATATCAGGGAGAGCGCACTGTTTCTTTTCCTTAACCGTTTATCAAAGGGGTCGGCAAGATCCTCCAAGAACGCGAATAAGCCTACAGTCAGTCCTTTTGTCAATCTCTCCAAATCAACTCATTCTAATCGACGAGGCCCGAGTTGAAAGCGAGCTAATGTTCAAAGAAAGTGGCCGACATAGGAATGAATAATTTTTATTTATTTATTAATAAATAAATTATATACATATATACATATATATATATATATATATATATATATATATATATAACAGGTTTAGCTTCGTCATTTTTCAAGCATTTGTTTTGATGCTGCGGAACCCGTTGAATTAACTTTAAGGAATGAATGGGAATTAAATGGTTTTCGTGTATCACTGCTATTTTTAATAATTAATAATACACACGCCCAAAGACTGGGCCTAAACAAAAAAACATTCCAAGTTTAAAATTCTACATTGAACAAGTAACTTCTTACTATTGAAAACTTAACTGTATATGTTCTCCAACGTTAAACAGAGATACAGGAAGTCCTAGGCCAAATTAAATATGGATTAGGACCACAAAACGGAGGTTTCCCCTTTGACAATTCAGTAAATGTTCTATTTTTTATGCCAGCCTCCACTGAAAATGAACCCACATAGATCTTTTAAGTATCAAGATATCAAGTACCACTAACCTTTTGTTAAAAAAAAAAAAGAAAAAAAAAAGTATTTATCTAATCCCAAATTGCAGTCGAGTTTTCTTAATTCTAAATCCGTAAATCTTGGGATTAAGGAAGCAAAAGGAGAGAGGGGGAGAAGTGGGGGGTTCTCTCTTTAGCTGGCAGAATTGGCGTGGGTCGTGTATGTTGTCGGCGCTTATTAAAACGATGATGCGTAAAACGCATTTTTTTTTTTTGAAATAAGTGTGCTCCAGGACCAGTAGCGTCTTTCCTTGTTACGTTTTTTTCTAAGTAGGATAAGTCAATCATGGCCGGGGATTTATGAAATCCAACCGATCAACACCTCCGAGGTGAGGCTTCAGACTTCAAAGTATTTACACCCGCAATACACAGGAGATCAATCCATTCGCGCGCCCATGTATCTTTTGGTGGGCTGGTACTCTTCTTCAGTAGAACCTGCCGGCTACTCGAAATCCTTTTTTTTTTTTTTTTTTTAATTAAAGAACGTTTGGATTTTTCAAATTTATTTTATTGGCGCTAAAATGGATATATTTGGTGTCTTTTTCTTTCTCTTTTTTCAATTAAAGGCCAAAACTCACGCTGCGTTTGGAGGGCAAACCAGAGCACACAGGTAAGAACCGCATGACGAGACATTTTCTTCTCAGTTCCCAAAAGAAGTTAACGGGGGTATTTAGATCGCACAGAACAAGTTATTTAATCCGTTCTTTGATCGGATAAAAAAAACAACAGACGCATTGGTGCTTTAATGAATCACGTCACATAGCTTGCAATAATTGAACGTTTTTAGTTTCATATAAAAAATTAATAACTAAAATCAGGGGCTTGACGGTGCTGAATATATGGAAAGATACCAGGGTCCTCCTTTTTACCTGCACGCGCTCGATAATTCAATCCACTACATGTCAAGGGGAGGGTGTAGTGTACATATGTATTATTGATAGTTCAATACCAAACCAATTAAATACCAGGACACTTCTAATGTATACATGTGAAACTGGAAGGGAACGTTTGGACAACTGTGTGTGTGTGTGTGCGGGTGTATATACACACACACACAAAGGTACTATAGCTAAATACAAGAATTGACGAATTTCATGAGTTTCTAATTTTTCTGATCGGTTTCATTTAAACCTGTCTGCTTTCCAGTTTCAAATGTTTTCTGGGACGTTTGGTTTAATGACCGTAAAAATATACTTACATTTAAAATTCTCTCTTTTTTGTTTGGCGTCCCGTTGACTCGTTTAAGCCAATAATGAGAGTATTTATAAGTGGCAATCGGAGGAGTCTGTTGGAACGCAAAAAACAAAAAAACCCTTCCCCAAGGTGTAATTGGTCATGAAAGTTATAGCGTGCGTTTCAGCAAATTGCGGTCGCGAGTGATACCAAAAACAAAAACAAAAAAAAAAACAATTAACTCAAGGGAGCACGATATGAATGTCCAATTGGATACAAGCAGAAAGGCGACAGGTAAATTAATTATAAAGCACCAGAAACGCCAGACGGGACATCAACTGTCAACTGTCAACACAGTCAACATTTTTACGTTTAGCCAATAGGAAGACCCTGCCGGGATGCACTCCACGGCCAGTGTTGTTTAACCGCGGCTCCTCACCTCACTGGCGCAGAAAAAGGCAGCTAATTTATATATTTAATTTTTGACAAAATTATTTCGTTATAACGGCTTCAAGGGAAATAATGGGCAGTGTTAAAGTAAATCAAAACTGCGAACGCTTTCAAATACATTAACAAGGTGCTCTGGAATTTGCAAGAACTTGCTTGGAGGGCTCAGGTTGTGTAAGTTTTCCGTAGCAAATGTTGGGTATGTATTCAGAAAATCGGTCGCCTAAACGCAATGTATAAATTTCATAGCAAAAATACTCCATTCATATTGTCAGCAGAACATTCGAGAAATCCAAAACAATTGTGAGCAGCAAATTCAGGAATATTGCAAAATAAACACAATGAAGGTCTAACATCACGAGGACATTTCTTTTAAAAGAAGTAATATATATACATATATATTGCTTAAATGTAAATCTGCTGACAGACTGTAGCCTTCTGGATACGTTTTAGTAGGCCCTACTGCGTACACAAATGATAAAATTTAGCACCACAATTATGCCATTAATATTTCTTAATCATACGTTTACACAAAAAAAACAGACGTGGCATGCTTTAAACGTCACACACGAAGTGCGAACAGACCGCTAAATTCATTACACCACAGACACTGCAGGCAGGAATTAAAAGCACAAAGAACTTTCAAATCTAAAGTCTGAGTAACATTTAAGCACGCGTAAGCTTTCCCCAGAATTTAGGATATATTTTCCAATGAATTTAACTTATGCGCTACATGTTGTTTATG
Source organism: Anguilla rostrata (assembly GCF_018555375.3). Lineage (NCBI taxonomy): Eukaryota > Metazoa > Chordata > Actinopteri > Anguilliformes > Anguillidae > Anguilla > Anguilla rostrata. The sequence goes on along the minus strand of NC_057934.1, from coordinate 4,748,961 downwards.
TGACAAAAAATGTTAGCATGCATTCTATGACTTTGTACATCTAGGCATTCCGGAAAAAACGTGTCCCTATCTCCAGCGAATCTAACAACTTCAATTAGTGTAATCCTTAAAGTAACAGCATTTAAGATTCTAGATAAGTTCGCATTTAAATCTCATTTCCTGATTCCTCACCCCCACCCCCCCACCACTCCTAGGTAGACCAATGCTGCTTTTTCTCCGCTGAAGATCACACCCATCCAATCCAATGTCAAACAGCACTCCACCAAATACACACACGAACACACACAGGATATGAAAGTACTTGGGGAGTTTATTGAACTCGTATATGACACTGGAATAAATAAACAAGTGACCGTTTGCACAAAAGACAGCTGCAACAGATGCGAAAACCAAGACGTCTTGCACATTAAAGCATATTTGTTTTCATTTTTTTTTTCGTTTGAAGTACATAATAAATATTAACAAAACTCCTTGAGCAAATGTACTATACATGGTCCTGATGTTACACTCACTGGCATGTGACTCAAGAAAAAGGACAAACAG